>NW_020954546.1:12318252-12343369 GCF_900497805.2 Vombatus ursinus | reverse complement strand
AGCTGAACAAATTGTAGTGTATGAGTGTAATGGAATACTATTGTGCTATCAGAAATGATCAGCAGGCTGACTTCAGAAAAACCTGTACGGTCTGAGGCTGAGTGAAGTGAGCAGAACCAGGAGAAGGTTGTGCACAGGAACAGCCATGTTGTGTGATGACTAATATTGACAGACTCAGCCCTTCTCAGCAATACAAGAATCTAAGACATGTCCAAAGGCCTTGTGATGGAAAATGCCATCCACACCCAAAGAAAGAACTATGGAGTTTGAATGTAGATCGAAGCACACTATCTGCTATTTTTTTTTTCCTTCTGTTGTGTTTTGTTTCCTTTTTCTGGTGGTTCCTCCTATCTGTTCTATTTCTTCCTTACAACAGCACTAATGTGAAAATGTGTTTAACAGGAATGGATATGGAGAGCCTATATCAGATTGTGAGCTGTCTTGGGGAGAGTGGTGGGGAGGGAGAGGGAGAAAAATCTTAACCTCAAAAGCATATGGAAGTAATTACTGATAAATCAAAATAAATTAATAAAAAAAAGAAAAAAACCCGTTCTTTTTCTGTGTCTGTGTTATTGTCCATGTGTTCATGCTGCCTCCCTGACCCCAGTGCCCTGGGCCTCTGTTCTTTTCTTCCTTCCTCCCTTGGTCCTACCCCACACTCGGACTGAAACAGAGATCCAAAGCGCTCATTGGGACTGGCTCCATCTTGAGCCTTCCTGCCTGACTCTCGTCCTCCCTCCCCGGCCCATCCCGCTGTCTCTCACTCTCGATCTCCGTGAGACTCCGCTGGGCTTTCTCCGTGTCTTCTCGCTTCTTATTGAGCTCGTCCAGCTCAGCCCGGAGAAATTCACTCTCATCGGCCGCCTGCTGACGCAGGTGTCTCTGCTCCGCCAGCTCTGCCTCCAGCTCGCTGATCCGGCCCTTCAGCTGCAGCAGCGCCAGGTGTTTCTGGGAGAAGACCTCAGGTAATGAGAATGGTGACCCCTGCTTCTACACTGTGTTGGAGACAGCGCGTGAGGAGGGATCCCATGGCTGCCGGGGACCAGGCCATGTTCTCAGCACTAATCAAATCTTCCTAAGGAGCTGCTGTCATGGTGGCTAAGCCTGCCAAAGCATCTGATATCTGGGGAGCTAAGGAGCCAGGCCTGCAGGCAGGAATGGTGCAAGAAACACTGGGGATGCTCGTCCTGAGGCCGGCCATCAGACCTTGGGCCAGTGACCGGGACCAGGAATGGGGGAGGAAAGGCTGGCTCTAAGCCTGGGAGGTGGGGCTTCCAAAAGCCTCGGGTTTTCCAACCGTTAACCACAGTCAGAAGTCAAAGGCTGCTCCCAGTGGGTGAGGGGCTGCAGGACCCCCAGGCCCACATGGAGGGCCATCGCTGCCATGGGCAGTACTGTTCACCAAAAAATAAACACAGTGATACAGTGGGTGAAACGTGAGGTCAGGAGAACATCTTATTGGTGGGGGGACAGGATATGACAAGATCCGTCTGGGGCTTTCAACAGACACAAGTTATCTGACTCATCAGAGTCCATCAGAGCAGAACGAAGCTCAAGGCTTCCCAGCATCAGATCAGAAACCGCAGAGGTCCAGGGGGACCACCCTCGTACCTCGGCTTTAATGTTCTCCATCTCTTTCTTCAGTCCGTTGATCTCCCGGTACAGATGATCAATCAAGGTATCCCTGAAAACAGCGGGGCAAGAAAGGCTGCTTCAGCATTACTGACCTCCTGCTTTCTTTAAGTGGGGCGTGGGTGGGGATTCATAGGAGATGGCACTTTGAAAGCCCTTCGGTGACAATCCTTGGGCGTACAATGTGGTGCATGGGATTTCAGCCTCAGTTGATGCTCTCCTGGGGCTGGAAGAGCAAACACTGGAGGCCCTGATTTGGAGTTAGAAACCTGGGTTCAAATCCTGACTCTACCACTTACTACTTGTGTGAACTTGAAACAAGTCACTTCCCCTAACATGGAGGCGTCATAGAAAGGGTAACAGATCTCAGTTCACAAGCCCTGCATTTGGATTCCAGCTCTGCTCATTTCATAAGCAACCTGGAGCTTTGCCTAAGTTACTTATCCCTTCTGGGCCTCAGTTTCCCAAGCAGTAACACAAAGAGATTAGACTAGATAATGTCCAAAGTCCTTTCCCACTTCGCTCAAAGAGGCTGCAAGGGCAAACATCTTGGAGGTCAGGACATCCTTTGTCTTTCCTAACTCCTTCTAAAGAGATCGGGGAGATGGCCAACTGGGTTAGGAAGGCTGAAGATAACCTCCAAGGCCCACCTTTTACAGGTCACCCTCTCATTCTGAGCCAGGCAGGGGCTGTTTTCTGGACTTACTTCTTTTCTCTGTTCCTCATGCCATTCTGATTGTTGAAGTTGAAAGGGTCGCTGCTGAAAGAGCTGCCGAAGATATCGTCGAATTTGTTGTCAAAGAAATTCTGCAGTGGCGGGGAGAGAATAGAAACATGGGATGAGGGGCAGGGGACCCCGTGCCTGGGACAAATGAAGGAAGTTATGCAGACCCCAGGCGAGGACTGGGGCTCAGACATGGCCTAGGTAAGAAAACTTCATCACAGTTCAGGCAAATCCCCTAGGCCTGAATGATTCCTCTTTGGGAACCCAGATACTGTAGTAGAACCGGCTTAAGACATGCGCGTCAATGACATCTGTTCAGAGTTCGAAAGGACTTAGAAGGTCTCTATCTTGGTCCCCTCCTCTTATTTCCCATCCTACTCTCTTGGCTCTGAAGCATGAGAAAGTCTGCCTTCCTCTCACCTGCTGAGAAGTGGCGTCCATTTCCATGAGGTCATCTTTCTCCAGGACGGGCTCGCTGTCTGGGGACGAAGCCTCCACCGGGATGACCACCACGGGGCTGATGTGTTCTGACAAGGCTGAGGCCCGCAAGAAGTTGGGTGGGTTCTGAAGGGGGGAGACTCGGACTGAAGGCTTGTCATGTTCTAGGGCCCTCCCATCACATCCCACCAGGCCCTTAGGAGGGAGAGCCCCTCCCTCCTAAGGGATCTCACGTGTCCACGGGCCCGTGGCAGCCTCACCTCAGGAAGCTGAGGGATCTGAATGAGACGCTTGAAGTATTGGAGATTGCTGGAGCGGTAGAAGAGATCTTTCAACCTAATGGGGGGAAGGTTGTCCGTGAGCAGACGGAAAGGCTGCTCCCTGAACAGCCCTCCCCACGCTGAAGGGAGGTGCTGGTGAGGGGCCCTCTCTAGGTCATTTGGACTCAATTATGATTCCAGTAGGGGCAAGGGTCATTATAACCAGTTCCCTAGTAAAGTATGTTTCCAGCAGCTGAAAGAATTCCCAAACAATGGACAATCCAAAAGTTACCTCTGTTTGACTCTGGATTATACGGGGTTTTTATTTTGCATCTGATTTACCTTTTTAATTACATCTGGCCTATAGTAATTTTCAAAAAAGGTTGTACTGCCTGAGCTCATGCTAGCTGATGATAGGGAAGGGGCCTGCAAGCATCTGTGGTGCCAGTGTGATACAGTCTGTTTTAAAGAAACACTTGCTGTGTGTAGACCACAAGTAGACAATGGAGAATTGGCTGTATGATGCTGGTTAGGTAACGAAATACTTACAATGATCTGCCTCCCTCCACTAGCAGGCATTATAAATAGTCTAAGTGGGACACTCCCTACTTATGTCCTAATCTCGGTAGGATACTGAGATGAGGGAGACAAAACCTCTCCTCTCCACTCCCCACTCCTACCTTCTACCTTGAACCCAAACTCTTATGATTTGGAAAGGCCACAGTCCTAGGACCCACATGCTCTGAGATTTTAAAAATGGCAAATCCGGGGCTCAGGACTTCCATTCTCCTGAGCATTGGAGCTCAGAATCTTCTCTGGTTCAGCCCTATTAACCAGTCCCTTTGGGCTCTCCAAACCTTTACAGTCAATTCTCTTTTTGTCTCCAAAAGCATCAAACCTGCTACCATGCTACCTTCCTTCTTCTCAAGGGCAGGGAGGGCACACTGAACAGCCAAATACTGGGGCAGAGGAAGAGAGACGGGGGGCACTCATTTGGAAAGACTCATTCAGATGTTGGGAAATTGGATGGAGTCAAGCATCCCCTCCCCTCGGAAATGGAGCCAAGAGCTATGGGCTCTCCCAATTCTCATAAAGCACTAGTATTTAACATTCAAGGAAGAGAGCCTCAGGGCTGGGCTCTTAGGATTTAATAAGTCGGCAAAGTCTGACTGTTAAATAAGCCATTTACAGGGCTGTTCAAAGGGAACACGCAAACCAGGAGGTCGACTTAACCCCGAGCTTGTCCTTTGTTCACTCCCAGAGGAACCCAGCCCTGGGCCTAGGAGAACCATGTTGGCTCCATTCTTGGGGATGGGGATGATGGGGCTGAGAACCATGGCATTGAGTGAATGGACTGGAGTGTGAGGTCAGGACTCTTGGCCCATCTCACTGCTGTGCTTCCAGAGAGCTGGAAGTGACTGGCGAGGCCTCTGGTTAGCCCAGAGGGTAACGAAAGGTAGCCTGGGCGAGCCCTGAAAGGTTTGCTCTGCTTGCTTGGGGAACCTGCGATAGTCTGCTCACCATCTGATGCTATTTCACTTTTGTCTCAGTACTCCCGAGGAGCCTGCTGAGCCCCTGGGGGGGTGGAGGGGGTCGCCACTGGGTGTCTCCATCAGTTCTGTGAAGGGCCCTAAAGATTTGTTAACCTCCCAAATATCTATTCTCCACCGATTCTTTGAGTGTTTTCCCAAGATGGCAAAAAGTGTTGCTCTGCTCCACTTGGTGGAAGAGTCGAACTGTCCAGGCTAGACTCAGACGTGTAATCACTAAAGGAGATACGTGATGGGTTGGGCAGTTAGCAGAGCTTCGGTTCTTTTGACCCCCTATGTCTTTTTTTATTTTATTATTCCTGTTCAGTTGTGTCTGACTCTCCATGACCCCATTTGAGGTTTTCTTGGCAAAGATACTGGAGTGGTTTGCCATTTCCTTCTCTAGCTCATTTTACAGATGAGGAAACTGAGGCAAACAGGATGAAGTGACTTGCCCAGGGACACAAAGCTGATAAGTGCCTGCGGCTGGATTTGAACTCAGGTCCTCCTGACTCCAGGCTCACACTCTATCCACTTTGCCACCTCGCTGCTGCCTCGTCTCCTTTGATACCTCAGCCTAACTGCCTCCCCTTGTCTGGAGCACCCTGTTAGTATCCTTTGACTATAGCTCTTCCCCCAGCCACTTAACCTTACCCCTTGCCCCCAGCTTGCCCTCCCCGTGGGAGGCTCTCTCTTACGCCCTAGCCAACCAACCCTTCTCCCCCTCATCAGTCAAACAGCTTCAGGCAGATGGTCACTTAGTAAATGAGCAGCACCCCACCTCCTGGGGACCCCCTCTAGGTCTGATCAGAGGGGAGGTGACAGCTTTCTCAGCCCAGACTCTCAGCGGCTTCTGACACCGCTCCTGCTCCTTCCCCCAACTTTTTAAAGAAGAGATTAATTAAAAACTTAGTATTAAGCGACAATTCAATAAACTAAACTTGCTTTAGTAACTATTTACATTTAAATGACTTCATTTTCAATGCCTAAACCATGGCGAACTTTCCAGTCCCTCCAAGGCTTCATCAGGTTTCTCTCTCCTTCCCTTTTCCTCTTCTATGATCATGGTTGGTGTGCTCTCTTTCTCCTGCTTCTGTTTTGTCCTTCCCATCATTTCATCAAGGTTTCCCCAGATTTCTTTATATTCCTTATACTTGTCCAGACAATACGATACATGTATTTTAAGCATTTCTGAATTCCTAGACTTTTTCTGTGTCATCTGCAGCTTCTGCAAAACTCCCCCAAAATTCCCATTTTAATTTTACTCGAAATATACAGAAACCGCAATGGGGAAAGTCGAGATGTGGAAGGGATAACTGTCAAGTAACGCAATTTATATAACTATTGTTCTATAGGTTGCTTCTAATTTTTTTGCAATTATAAATAATGCTGCAGTGAAAACCTCTGAAGAGATCCCACGATCATATATCTAGAGATGGAAAGGACCCCTGAGTACAATTCCTTTATTTTTTGGATGAGGAAACTGAGCCCCAGGAAAGTTAAAATGACTGGCCTGAGTGGTAGGCCTCAGAGGTGGGATTAGAACTCAGCTCCTCTGACTCGGGAGCCAGTGCTGTCTCTATTATGGCATACTGCCTCCCTCAGAGCATCCGTCACCTGGCTGTAGGCCCTTTCCCTCATTATACATTCCCACCTGTATGTGAGAAAGAAAGAGCTTTTAAAAAACAACACACTTTAAGAGTGTATTTCCAGTGTGATGACTGAGTCAAGAGGTAGGACTGTTTCTGCGACTCTGTTTGTGTACTGCCAGGTGGCTCTCCACAAAGATTTCACAAGTTTCTTTTCCTGACTTTTCCCCTGTAAAATGCACTCATAGCGCAGAGCCCGTCCACACCTGTTGGGAGGGCCTCCCACGGCCAGAAGCACCCAGGCACTTACTTCCTGAATTGCTCCATGAAGCGGTCCCGGTGGCCCTGGAGGGTGTCAGCAGGAAGACCTGGGGGAGATGGGGAAGAAAAAGACTGAGAGAAGGGAAGGACAGAAGCAGGAACAAGAGGAAGCTGTGGGAAGGGAGCGGGACGATTCTTGTTTTCTCCGGAGTGGTTTCCAGGGCCATTGCTCTAAGTAGGGAACTCTGAGACCCTGTGCCGCGGGGCAGCCTTGGCACCTCCCAAGTCCAGCTCAGTGATGAAGGAGCCCCAACCCGGGCAGGAGCAGCGACCACACGGGCCCTGCAGCAGAGGAAGCGAGTGGGAAGATTGGAGGACATCGGAGCTTGGGTAAATCGTGGCACTCAGGGCCAGAAGGGCCTTTCCAAGACGTCCAGCCCAATCTCCTCATTGTTCAGGAGAGGAGACCGGCCTGGGGTGGTGACAGGCCTGTGTGAAGTCATCTAAATGAGTGGCAGATTGGATCTCCAGCCCTTGGATTCTAAATCCAGGGCCTTTCCCTTTCCCACGCCGCTGTTCATCCTGAGCTAGGGGCAGTGGCACACAAACTGTGGGGCATAACATCTGACAGGCTTCACATGCCCTGTGAATTGCCCCAGTAAGGAAAGGTCTTAGTAGAAACGAGAGGCGTCAGACATGCTGCTGACTGGTGAGCCTCCAGTGAGGATAATGGGGGTGTTCTGGGGCTGGAGGCAGAAAACCCGGGTTCTAGTGCCTCCTGCCTCTGGCCCTGTCCACGTCATTCTACGTTTCTTGGCCTCGGCGCACTCATCTACAAAATTACAGGGTTGAGCTAATTATCCCCAGGGTCACCTTGAGGACTCACAATTCTATGGTTTTAAATATTTCAGACGTGGCCTGCAGCCCAGTAGGGCTTTTGAACAAAAACAATTCATTACCTCCATCATCCCACAAATAGAAATACGTTAATCACAGGATAAGCCAGGCCTATTTAGTGTCCCAGGCACAGCACAGAGGCTCTGAATTATCCGGGTGAAGCGATGGAAAGATGCTGAGCCCCTGTCCTTTCTCATTTCCTCCCCTGGTCCAGGACCGATTCTTGTGGGCATCCCCATAGACAGTTGCCTTTGTCAGCTCAGTTTATGCCCCGTTCTTTTTCCAGGTCACAGCCACGTGGCCAGAGTGCTCGACTTCACCTAATCCCACACTCCTATCATGAGCAGCTCAAAGGCCGTCTCTTCCGTGAAGTCTCCTGGGACTGACAGAGAGGGGCTGCTTCCCCTTCTCTCATCCTCATTTGTGACCACTTTGACCCTCCCTGATCTCAACAACTCTGAATTTTGTGCTGATGCTTTCTTTTCACTCCTAAAATATACGCTTGGTGTGTTTGTGGCTTAATACTTCCTGCCCATTTAGATCTTGGTCTGCCATTTCCATTCTGGTATCCCTTGGCAGGAGAGATGTTTATGAAAGTAATTGTCTGAGGTCATGCCCTGCTATGACAGAAACCAAGGTCTGTGTCCCTAATATGAGCGAATCAAAGCACACAGTGAGGGCTTTCTGGTCCTGATGATGATGTGAGGCTAGAAGGTAAGAGGAAAGAGAGTTTCCCTAGGGGAAAGTCACATCCCACCCTAAAAGACTGCTGGAAACCATGATGTCTAACATGTCACTGCCTCGATACTTAGGTCCTGAGCGGGATGCCATTCCAAAGAAGGTTTTCCTGACCTGCTCCAGAATCTCCATGGCCTCCTTGGGCGTTGGGGTCTCTCCAATAGGCCTCGCCCTTGAAGCTTTACTTTCAGGTGACCCTGAGGGGACCAGGGGTACACTAATGGGGTGACCTGCACTGACCTCTAGAGACGCTCTTCAGGGAAGAAAGGAACAAGGGCGTCCCCTGACGTGAAGGCAATGGGAGGGTGCTGGGCCTCCTTCTGGACAATGCTGACCAAAAGAGAGGAAGGGGAGGCCAAGCGAGCATTGGGCCTGGGCTGGTGGAACTCACAGGAGTGAAGTTTGAAAAGGAGCTTGACGGTGTAATCATACAGGTGGCTGCAGTCCAGAATGACCTGGATCAGGGGGGCCAGGCGGCACTGCCCCGCTGTTGTCACCGACACCGAGCGGGACATATCCAAGGAGCTGAACACTAGAAAGGAAGGCGAGAAGTGATGGGGCGAGGCAGAGGGGGCACAGGAGGTGGTACACAGGCCAGGGAGCCAGCGAGACCCAAGGCTCCCTGACCCTCGGACGGCCACTGCGGGCAGATCCGCAGGGAGAGGAGAGAGACATGGTCCTTGCTCTGAGGAGTGGGAGAGAGCTGTCTCCTGCCCTCAGAGAAGTCCCCATCTGATGGGGAGACACAACAAGTGAGAAGACCATTGTTTGAGACCCCCCACGTTTTTAGATTCCAGCACCGTGGTCTGGAGCCAGAACCTGCTCAATCTCCCTGGCCCAGAGCGCCGTACTAGTAATCAATCAGTCAGCAAGCATCTATTAAGCACCTACTGTGTGCCAGGCATGGTGCTAGGTGTTGGAGACCCAGAGACAAAAACATAATAGTTGCTGCTCTCCAGGAACTTACATTTTCTAATGTAATAAAATGCTGAAATGTGATCAAGACCAACGAGTGTAAAAAACGTCGCCAATTAGTATCCAACGAGGGTCACAGCCTCTTTAAGATCCGAGACCTGTCCCATTCTAATTCCCCATCTTCCGCTTTAAACCTGGTTCCTTCCTCCCAAGGACCCTCAAAATTTTGGAGTTGTTTTCAATTCTCAAATTGTGTTTCTTTTTTTTTGCTTTGTCTTTCCTAGCCATGTTTCTTTCCATTTCCACTACCTGCCGTATCTTTCCACTTGGCAAAGACATTAGTTTTTTGCTAGCTAACCCGGTTTCTAGGCTCTTCTGGATTTCTCATTGTGGACTTCTCACTTCCATGGTTAAATTACCCTAAGAAATAGCGGTGTCAATGTCTATTCTTTTATCTTTTTCCTCTCTGGAGGCATAAACAGTTTACTGAATAGGTCAGGCAGGGGTTAACTGCATGCTACATTATCTCATTTTTATTTTTATTTTTGCCTTCGCTTGTTGTTAGCAAAGATTTGCCAAAGAGTTAATCAGGAACGTATAAAAAGATTTAGAAGAGGTGTTCTTAACTTTTTGTGTGTCCTAGACCCCTCTGACAGCAGACCCCTTGGATGGAGCCTATGGACCCCTTCTCAGAATCATGTGTTTTTTTTTTTTTAAATTCATAATTGAAGAGCTGGTAAATTTCAGTAAGAGGTTAGTGAAAACAAAGATACAATTTTTTCCTATTCAAGTTCACAAACCTCTCGACATCTTATACACAGGGAGTTGGGAGTTGGTCCATGGAACCCAGGTTAAGACTCCCTTTTGTAGAAAAGAAGGTTTCTGGCATGCTGGGCAGAAGATTTATGGGAGAATAAGGGAAAACAAATCTCATGGGACCAGAAGGCATGGATGGCTTGCAAGGCGTACTGATGCAAGGAATACCCATGTTAGACAACAGAAATGAGGTGAGCCTCTCTTTACTTAGCCACACTGGTTCAAAAGGCATGTTCTGCCAATGGCTCCAGACCCAAAGCCTTCAGAGCAAGGCAGAAGGCCTAGCACAACCTTGAAGAAGTCAAGGCCACTGCTCTGCCACGATGAGGCATCAGACGAAGATGCACATTGATTTTTTTCATGTTTATTTCTGATGTCCCCAAACAGGCTGTAAGTATATGAGCCTAAAAAGCTAGAAGGGATTCCTTGAGGTCCATGGTAGGGGCATTCACAAGATGGGAGGGCTAGCTTGATGGCTAATCAGTGATACCATAGGAAAGACGTAGCCGGGCATTCTGACTGTGGAAATGAGGAGAAAGCCAGCCAAGGCTGGTGTCTCCAAGTATCACTGTCTCTGGATGCTGCTACTCCCCCATGTACTGAGAGACCCGCAGGAACTGGGAAGAGGAGGCCTCTTCACTGGGAACATTTCACTGATGTACTCTGAACGTGTAAGACAAAAAGACAGGTAGTTTAGACAAAGATGGCAGATCTGTGTGGTTTAGCACGTACAGAAGAGGTCACTTAGCCCACTTCACTTCCTGGATGGCTCTGGACACCCAGACCGTACTCCAGCTTTACATCCTGTCTGGATTAGGCTGTCCATCGAGGCCTCCTCACCATCTGTCTGTCACCTCTGACCTGCTCCTTCCACCTGGATTGGCCCCTCTACACTAGACCTGGGACCTAGACTTCCACCCTTGGGACATTCAGATCCAGGCCCTGAGCCCCAGTGCAGGAAAGTTAACCTACTTATCTTTAGAGCTCCTGCCCTATGGTCCAAGCCATTTAACTGCTGACTGAATGTGTGTAAGCTAGCCCGCCCTATCCTCTGATTGGTCCTAGACACTAGACTTTGCTTCATCCTACCCTGGCTATCTTATCATCTGCCTACTGCCAACTGCATGCTTTCTCCCTCCACTTTCTATACCTCTTGAATGTGGTGTTTTCTCCTATTAGAATGGAAACTCCTTGAGGGCAGGGACTATGTCTCTTTAAAAAAGTATATTCCCAGTGCTTAGCACAGAGCCTGGCATATAGGAGGTGCTAAATAAATGCACATCCACTTTCTCATTCAGCAGGAGTCTAGCAGCCATTCCAGAGCTGTTCAAATTCAGTATTTGACCAGAACATAAAACACACTCACACACAATATAAGCACAAAAACACACTCCAAAGCAAAATGTTAATGAATTTTGGGTGATCATTAGTACAGACCACCGAGAGGTGGGCTATTGCACCGAATGCAAGTGTTCGTAGGTTTCTTTCTTGAGAGCTGCCATGTCTTTTTCACGTGTGGACTCTTTGCTCTATTACATGGGGAGCCCTAAGCTTTGACCCAGATCTGAAAGAGATCCAGGAGGGCTGGAAATAGTACTTCCTGTTCCAAAGGAACTGCTCTGACATCTTCACAGGATCCTGCTAAATAAAGTTAAGCTGACTGAGTTCCTTCTTAATTTGTCCTCCAGGCATCTGATGGCTGGTGTTTTTCTCTCACATCCTGCACTGAAATGACAGGCCAAGGTTTTAGGATTTGGCCACCTCCAAGGTCAGAGGGAAGTGTAAGGTCAGGGTGGGCTACTGTCTCAGTGCATTTCATGCCTGGAATGCTCTCCCTCCTACCCCTGCCTTTCCTTCAAAGCTCACCTCAAGGATGTTCTTCCATTGGGAGCCTCTCCTGATCCCCCCCCCCCAACTTGGGCCCCCCAGATTACCTTGTCATTTTTTTCTATCCATACATATGTACATACTGTTTTTCCCCTCTCTATCTCTCAATGTGAAGTCCTTGAGGGTAGAGGCGGTTTAATTTTCCCCTTTGGGTCTCCAGGGCCAGCCCAGTGCCTGACGCACAGCAGGCATTTCATAAATGCCTGTTGATTGATTGAGCAGGGTACAAGGGATCTGAGAGGTGATTCAGTCTCTCATCCAGGGCAAGCACCCCCTCTGCAGTTCCCCTGGCAGGTGATCTCAACGGGCCTGCACTCAAGAGCCTCCGGGGGCAGGGACCTCTACTCAGTCCATTGTGAAAGATGTCTGATTATTAGAAAGTTCTTTCTTCTTTTGTCATCCCTCGAGGGAAGGGAGGAAGTGTGGAGGAAGCTGCTGCTTCCTTGCTAGGGCAAGATGGGGAAGTGCTGAGAGGCAAGAGAATATTCTGACCCCCTTGTAGCACCCACAGAAAGGTCCCCTCCAAGTGTGATCCACGGCGTTCAGCTGGAGGAGAGAGGCCTTGCTGACTTGTGACGTGAGTCGCACTGACTCTGGCATCAAAGGAGCGGCAGCAAGGTTTTCCCCCCTCTCCCCCAAAGACTGGAAACCCTCCGAGGGCAGGGACTGTTTCATTTGTGTCTCTGTAGGCCCTGCACGGTCCCTGGAACTGAATAAATGTTAGCTCAGGGATCTGATTGTATCTCCTCCGCACATATTGTATGCACCCATTCATCAACGTGTTGTTTCCCACCTCAGATTGTAAGCTTTTTGAGGGCAGGAACTCTTCCCTTTTGCCTTAGCGTCTAGCGCAGCACCTGGCAGACAGTGATTACCAAAGGTTTGTTGTCCGACCTGTGATCTGTGACCTGAATGCCAACTCGGTAGACGGACCATTTATTAAAGACTGTGCCAGGTGCGGGCTAAGCACTGGGGATTTAAATACTAGCAAGTGAGATGGTCCCTGCCCTCAAGGAGTTTGCATTCCAGCAGAAGAGCTAGAAGGGGGGATGCACTTGTTGTGTCCACAGTGATGCAAAGGACTGTGCCATGGGGACTGCTGAGCCTGGTGGTGGCCATTCAGGACCCAATGGTTTCAGAGTGGAAGGGTCACCAGGAGACGCGGAATGTGGGGCAGGTCCTTTTTGGAGACACACAGGGTGAGCTTGGTCTTTCTGCTCAGATATGACCATCAGGTATCCTGGTACCAAGTCATCACCCCTGGGCCTTGAGGACTGGCCAAATCTGGGGCATCTATTTCTGCTCCAGGGTTCCAGAGAAAAGAGATGACAGATATGGGTGCTCTTCCTCTAGAACCTTATTGACAGTGGAGCTGGTGTGGGCAGGGCACGGCCTAGGAGATGGGCGTTCCCCCTGCAGCTTGTACAGAATGGAAGGGAAGGAGACTCACCAGTCTGGAAGAGGTTCAGCTCACACTCCAAATAGTCAAACATCTCGACCGTCAGCTGGAAACTGAACCAGAGAGAAAAGAGGGGGCTGGTTGTAGCCCCAAGAACGGGTCTTTTCTTGCCTTCCTCTGCCCCAGGGGTGGGGATCCTGTGGCCACATGTGGCCTTCTAGGTCCTCGGGTGTGGCCTTTTGACTGAGTCCAAGTTTTACAGAACAAATCCTTTTATGAAGGGGATTTATTCTGTGAAGTTTGGATTCAAAGGACCTCGAGGCCCCAGCCCTGCCCTACCCTGCTCCCAGTGTGTGCCTGTCCCCTTACAACAGAGGCAGATGCCCTCTTACACCTTGCAGTGAGATCTGAATAAAAGGGTCACCTCGGATCATGCCAAGGGTGAAGAGATCGAGGCGTGAGCCGGGAAGGAAGTGTGGCAGCCCAGTGAGTGTGACCCGCAGGCACCCTTCCATCCGTCAGGGCCAACATCCCTAGATGCTCTCTGTCTCCCCATCAGGATCTGAGGCGGAGCGGGCACTCACAAGCACATGGCCAGCCCGTGTCAGGAGGAGACAGGAGCTCAGTGAGGGAGGGAGGGCCACTTACAAGTTGTTGACATCGCTCTCTCCTGCCTCATCCAGCTGCCGGTCACTCATCTGGAGGTTGCCTGGGAATCGGGGATTCTGGAAGGGAAGAAGCCAGAGCAGAGGATCAGCTCAGCATCCTTTCCTGGGTGGGGGCTCCATGTGGGGCTGGGCAGTAGAATGGTTAAGTCTGCTGGGCCCTATCACGATGCCCTCCCCCCTCTCAGGGTCTGTGAGGGGTCCCGTGTGGATGCCCACATACGGAGACCCTTTCTTTGGATACATTCACCAAGGAGAACATCCAATTTCTATTATTAGAGGTAAATTCTCTCCTCCGTTGCTCAGGCCCGCAAGAAGACTGCTCCCTGGTTCATTTGCCTCTTCCAAATGCCATGAAACCATGTGAGAAAGTGAAACCATGAGGAAAAGCCTGTGAATATGTTTGGCTCCCCTCTATACTGATGAAGTAGAGCAGAGGATTGTGGGTACCAAAGTAGTTGATTATGGTAGCTTGGTGGTAAGGTGGACTTGGAGTCAGGGAGACCTAAATTCTAATCCTGCCTCAGAAACTTCCTAGCTATGTGACCCTGGGCAAGTCACTTCAGCCCCTCTGCCTTAGGGCAAAAATGGGATAATAGTCACACATCCCTCTCAGGGTTCTTGTGAGGATCAAATGAGATAATATTTGTAAGCCTTAGAGCACTATAAATGCCAGCAATTATTAGAGCGATTGTCCATTGCAAATTCCTATCTTAGGCTGGCGTTCCCCATCCCCCTCCTGATTGTGGGAGCTGGGCTTTGGCAGTGGAAAACTCATTTTCATGTTAATCTACCAAAACTGAATTAGGAAAGCCAATGTGCTTTGGGGAAAATCCTACGCCACCCTTCCTAACCCTAAAGAAATCATTTTTGGATGACTCGTCATCTAATCTAGTGCCACCTGCAGCAGGGCTCGCTTTCATTAACGTGGCAGGGTGATTTTGGAGGAGAGAGAGGCAGTGCGATCCAGTGGATAGAGGGACGACCTCCGAGTCAGGAGGACCTGTCCCTAGCACGTCCTGTCTGGCTGACCCCAGGCTGGCTGGGAGGTTTACACCTGTGGGGCCCCAGGTAGGTAGAGGTCTGTGACTTGTCTAGCAGTCGCTGGTCTGCACTGGCAGAGGGCGTTTCCTCAAAGGCAGCTCTCTACATCACCGGGGTCACAGGTTCAGCCCCCCATTGCTCCCCAAAGACCGGAGGGAGCAGGGATTCTTGGTAAAATCATTTTCAAAATGATCTTAACAACCCCAACAAAAACAAAGACTTCCAAGCCTTCATGGCGATGCAGTCAGAGCCATCTCTGATAAGTACCTGAACAAACTAGCAGCCACTTCATGCCTTGGTTTCTTGCTGACCTTCGTCCTCTTTGGACTGTGCCCACAGAACTGGAGGGGCTGCTGCATTGCTGGCTGCCTCTGGGACATCTGTGTTCTGTTTTCTCCCCTTGGCTCGATGATACTCTATTGCTTTTGTATATACTACTTTAGGTAGCCATTCCCTAACCATCAAATGGGTCCTTTGTAGATTTTTGGGGGTATTACAAAACTGCTATGAATATTTTTGTACAAACGGGTCTTTTTTTCCTTCTAACTCTATCTTTAAGGTTCACCTGCCTGAGTGGTAGAATCAGTAGTTCAAAGGATATGATTAGTGTTGCATTATTGTGTGCTCTCTCCAAAAAATCAAGCCAATAGGCAGCTCCACCAACAATGTAATAGTGTGCATGGGCATGGGGATGACCAGCTGTTCCAGGGCCACCAACAGAAGGTAAGATAGCCCCAAAGGTGCCCTCAGCCGACACTCCCCAACAGAACACGATCAGCCGATGGCCGAACAGCGCGGTCGTGACTGGCTTCCCAAAGCACTGAGGAGCAGCCTTTGGTGAAATGGAGCAGTCACCCCGTGCCCAGATGCAGAAGGAGAGATGGGGATTCCCTGATCCTGAGGGCCCCTGGGGGAAAGCGCAAGAAGGCGAGGCTCACCTTGGTGTGGTACTCCATCTTGGTTCTCAGCAGTCGGAGGTAGATGCTGCAAAGCTGGCCGTAGCCCTCGCTCAGGTGACCCTGCCGCCAAAAGGAGAGAAAGAAGGTTCGGGTCAGGCGGAAGGGATCGAAGGGCCCTCAGGAGGAGGACCTCAGAGCGATTGGATCCTACCCTTCATTTAAAGATGAGGAAACTGAGGCCCAGGGAGGGGAAGGGACCTGCTCAGGACCACAAAGCTAGGAAGCAACAAAGGTAAGATTTGAACCCAGCTCCTCAGAGCTCTTTCTTCTGTAGCGAGGTGCCCACTTTGGGGCTCTTGGGTCCCCCACCCAGAGTAGCCCTAACCTGGAAGTGGCCACTCTGCCCATCTGTACATTAGAGAGAAAAAGGGGACCCTGGCTTCTGAGGGGCTGTTCTCTGGAAGCAGGAAAGCATTTTGAAAACAGTGTCAGGAGAATGTGAACCATAGTCTTAAGCTGAGTGTTCGGCCCTAGGCTGTGAGGGTCCAAAGTCAATCTTGGCCCAGAGGATTCACTGAGTCATCTATTGAGCTGACGTGGCTCCCCTTCTAGAAAAGCCAGGGTCGATCTTCTCTGGGCCCTCCCTGGTCAGACCTCCTGAATCCTGAGCACTGACCCGGAACGGGCTGGAGAGCGTCAGGCAAAGTGAGCCAGAAGAATGTTTTCAGCTGTTAACATGAATGGCGGGTAACGGTGGCCCATGCTGACTCCTGATGCGCCATGAGACAAGGGAGTCAGATCCTGGGTGATGTGGGGAGGAATAAAGGGAAAGAGAGGCGCTCTGTCATTTCCTCAACCAACATGCTTTTGTAAAAGGCTTCCTCTGCGCCTGGCACTGGGCTGGGCCATAAGAAGTGAAGTGGGCCCTGCCCTCAGGGAGCTTACATCCATCCTATCAGAGAAGACAGCATGTGCACATAATTTAAGTGTATTACACTGAATAAATATAAGGTAAATTAGTAGAAGAGAGAGGCAGGCCCAGGAAAGACCCCATATAGTCACAGGGCTCAAGTCCAGGCCTCTTGGGTGTTGGTGCTATGCTACCATTTGGCGGAGTCCTTAGTACCCCCATGCTCTTGGGGAGAGCCAGTTGGGGCTTGGGAATGAATCTGTCGTCTTGTGCCTGTGGCTAAAGGGAAAGGACAGGGGGTTGACAAGGCTCACGAGCTTTAGAGCCAGAAGGAGCATTGGAAATCTCCTTCATATACTTCATTTTACAGATGAAAAGATACGACCAATGAGGGAATGTGGTTTCCTGAATTTAGCCTATTTGTTATAAGGATTTTCTTGTTCTTTTTAACTGAGAGGGGAGGTGGGAGAGAAAATGAATGCTTGTTATTGAAAAAAAAAGTTGCATAAACCCCTCCAAACTTTCTCTGTCTCTCTCCCTCTATCTCTTTCATTCTGCACATACAGACACACCCATGCAGACATGTGCACACAGAAACACACACAAATACACACACACACACATACACACACACACGCAGACACAGGCAGAGAGTGCTTAAGGCTGCCCTCATGTCCTCCCCAGGCTGAATTTGCCCAGTTCCTTCCCTGATACTCATAGGACACGGTCTCCTGTGCCTTACCATCTCTCTAGCATCACGGCTAGGATTCAAACCCAAGTATCCCTACTCCCGATCCAAAAGAAGAGAACTGTTCCCAGGATGCAGAAGGAGTTACGTTTTTGCACATGGCCAATACGGGAATTTGTTTTGCTTCAACCATGTCTACTTATTACAAAGGTTTTGTACTGCCATTTTTTTTTCCATTGGGAAAGAGAAGAGATGGGAAGGAGAGAAAATAAATACTTATTAACTGAAAAAAAAATTTTTTTAAAAGAAGACACCAGTCCCAAAGGCTTGTCTCCAAACTCACCCACATCCTGCTCATGTCACTTAACTCATTTTTGTATCTCAAGGAGTCTTTCAGGACCTGGGGAGCAGAAGAGAAGTTACTCTGTGCAGTTAAGAGGGCAGCCAGGGTTTTGGGGGGAGAGGAAGGAAGGTGGATCTGCAAAGATGGACAAAGGAGGGGAAGCAGGCACTCAGCCCCTCAGTGGGGACCAAACAGGGCAGGCCACAGTTAAGGTGGCAGAGCACGAGGGATGGGGGAGCCTGACAAGCAGGGGCCACCAGCCCTCCTTCTCCACCTCCGTCCTCTTGTCCCCGGGTCCAGGCCCTGCTGACTCACGTTGGGATGCCCGTCCCGGAGAAGTTTGTGAAATACATGGCAAAACTTCCAGCAGAGTACGGCGTTGCTGGAGAGCGGCAGGCGGCTCACCACCGACCAGAAGGTCTGCGCTCCTCTCTCGTGGTGGGTTCCCAGAATGCACGGTGAGGAGGACGTTAAGGAAAAGATGAGCATGGGTCCTTGGCACAGGCAGGGAGGCTCCTGGCAGCCAGAGGCTTCAGCGGCCTTTGGCTACCTTGTGGTTGTGAAGGGTCACGGTTCTCCCCATCCCCACCAAAATGCCTCTTTCCACAGGCACCATCCACAGGAGATCTTGTATTTACTCCCTTGGGTTTTGCTGGAAACAGCCCTGTCCAGGGCAGCCACAGGGACCTAGAACGTCCTGCCTTCCTACCAATCCAAAGGGGTCCTCAGGTCTCAGTCCTTCCATGGAACCTCCCTACATTGAGTAAGCAGAGTTTAGAATGTCACCTGCCCTGTCTGCACACTGGACACCTGTGGCTCCTTCCTCTGCTTCCTTTCAAGAAGTATTTACAGGGCCAGCTATGTCCTGCTGCCCTGATCCTGCAAACTGTACAATGACATAAACATCACCGTTCATTCTTACCTCGTCCCTACTCAGTGTGTCTGCTCGAGGCCATCGCCTCTTGGAAAGCAAGGATCAGGTCAAGGTGATACTCTGACCCACAGAATTAGATAACTCATAAAGGCCTTTGGACTCTGCTGTTGCTGCTGATCTCAGCTAAAAGTATTCAAACCTTTAGATGAGGAGGGATCACAGAATCACTAATTTAGAGATAATATAATCCAGGCCTTTCTTTTTAGCGATAAGGAAGCAAAGGCCCAGAGAAGCCAGATTAAGCTTCTTGCTCAAGGTTATTTAAGGAGAAATTAGCACATTCAGAGTCACACCTTCTGAGCCTAAACCCAATGTCCTCCCCACTACTTGGCCCAGGAGGGCTCACTCGAGCATGTAGACTTTCAATTTGTTGGACTGGCCCTGCTGCCACTCCCCTGTGGGCTCCTGTCACAGCAAGGCTCTCCTTCCCCCAGAGAACATCCCTTGGACCCCTGGTGCCCCTGCATCCAGAGAACGCAGGCTCCAAAGGGGAAAGGCTGCCTGAGGGGCAGACAAGCTCAAGACCCTGGCTGGAGACTCTCCACAAACTGGGAGCAGTTAACCAAGCCCTTGACTTGATTTCATGATCGTCTGATTCTTCAAAAGGCCGAGGAAACTGAAGGAAACAGCTCTTCCGGGTCTGATTTCTGACCAAAGACGAGGAAAGGGCTGTGCAATGTCCCCTTCCGTGAGTATCTACCCATGGCACGGAGGGGATCGAGCGCAGTGCCAAGGTGAAGGAGAAGGCCCACAGATTGCCACCAACCTCAGCTTCCCCAGCGGCAGGGATCACAGGAGGGCGCCGTGGGGAGCAGCTTGTGTTTTAGAAAGGATTTTGATAACTTTCAATACAATTGATTTCCTTCATAATCCCATGTATTTTATTTTATGTATTTAAAAACTATTCTGAGAAGGGGGCCATAAGCTTCAAAAGACTGCCAAAGGTGTCCACAACACCAAAAAAAGTTAAGGACCCCTGCTATGGAACTTCTCTATCAGTATTACCTATCCATCCATTTATCATCTCTCTCTATCATCTATCTCATCTATTCCTTTCTTATCTATTTCATCTATCTCATCTATCCATCATCGATCTCTATCATCTCTTCATCTATCTATCCATCTCATTTATCTATCCATCTATCTCATCTATCCATCCATCCATCCACCACCTACCTATCTATCCATCCATCCATCCATCCATCCATCTATCCATCCATCCGTCCATCCATCTATCTGTCTGTCTATCCATCTATCTATCTATCTATCTCTATCTATCTCTTGGAACAGACTCCACAAACAGACACTTACTGAGGCCTAGAACTCAGTAGGAGGAGAGTGAATTAGACTGTCTCTGGGTAACTTTGAAGTCTTTTAAAAGATTTTTAAGAAACCTGGTCTTTTCTCTGAAACAAAGGTCCATCTTTTCATTAACATTTCATTGCCCTGTAGGCATTAGATGGCTGTGAGTTGAAGGACACTGGTGGCTGAAGAATTGAAAATGATCATTACCCAGAGGGCATGAGTGTGAGGGGGTGCATAACCTACCCTCTCCCCCCCCCGTTATTGTGAGGATCAAATGAGATTATATTTATTAAGTGCTTTGCAGACCTGAAAGTGCTTTATAAATGCTAGTTATTATTATGAAGTGGCATATGAGACAATGGGCCTGGGAACAGGGATCCTCATGGCTTGGTCTGGGTGAGGAAAAGCCCTTCCAGGGGAGGAGATCACAAGGGAAGAAGTAGAAGGGAAAGCAGAGGACTGCCCTGGCACGTGAGAATGAAGAACTTGCTCTTGGTGCATAAATAAGGGATAACTGATGGGCAGCCCACGTGATAGACCAGTATAGAATGTGAGGAAGGCCTCCACCATGTTGGGTAGATCTCCCTGCACCACGATGAAATGATGGGAAGACATGACCAAGTTGCCTGGAATGGGTTGAGATACGCATCTTGGAGAGAATGCCCACATCAGTGAGATCCAAGGTCAGTTGGAGTATTTGAAAGTCACGTGGATGATGAATTAAATTTGCTCTGCTTGGTCTGAGAGGACAGAAATGCTACCAATGGATTACAGAAAGAAGGCTTTAGGATCATTGTAGGGAAAACATTTCTAACAATCAAAGTTGTCCCAGAGTGGATGGGCCACTTGGGTGGCTGAAGGTCTCCAGCGGAAGCTGAATAGCACCTGGTTGGGGGGTGTCCTATTTTGGTACAGGTTGCACTAGAAAGCTTTAGCAGTTCCTCCCAGCTCAGAGATGCTGTGATTTTATTTCTCCTGGCTAAGTCAGGAGGCTTTTTCTCACTCATCACAATTCAGGATGGTCTGATGCAGGGATTAGGGCCTGTTAGACACATTCCCTCCTGGTGGGGCCTGGGTGTCCTCAGAATAGCAAGAGGGATGTCATAGACTGTTGAGAATTGCCTCAGTCCCAGCCTTACTCTTCCCTGTCCCCCCAGTTCTGTTCTGTTCTCCCCTTCCAGCCCTGACCAAGTGTTTCAGCCTCTCAGGCAACCTCCTTTTGCTTATTCAGGGCTACTGGTGCCAGCTCTCCTGAGTTTTACCTTGTCCACATGTGCCCAAGACGTCTGTCTGCCAGGAATGCTGTCTACCTTGCCGCATGGATGCTAGGGGGCACTCCTTGGACCTGCCAACTTGATGGGGGCCTCTACATGCCCCCCCCCACCCTGGCTCACCGGCTCCTGTGTGGGGTTTTTCCATCTCCCTTTCTGGGGTTGCTGTGCTTCCTAAAGGCCCCCTTAAATAGACCTGGCCCCCCAGCCAAGCCCCACCTCACTGTTCTGAAGGACTGGAGGTCACCCGTTCTTAACCTGAAGCATCCATTGGACTCAGCCTTCTAGTCCTACAAGGCAGAGGCCTTTAAGAGAGCCACAAGCTCCTGGCTGTGCCGAGTGTGCGGCCAGCATGGTCAAACCTAAGGACAAAGGCAGGAAGGGAGAGCTCGCCCTCAGGCCCAGGGCCTTGAAAATGTGGCCAAGCATTTCTTCTGGGCCCTAAATAAACCCATGGAAAGTTCTTTAAAATTTCTCCAGAGTCAGGGATAGGGTGGGAAGGCAAACGCTGGAAGAATACCCAGGATCATCTGTAAACTGGAGCAGGGGAGTTACCCTAGAACCTCTAAGGCTCCTTTCTAGATTTAGCCTTCTCTCTTCCACCAGCCAAGAATCTATTCATGCCCCAAGCACTGAGGCACTTTAAGCCTTGCAGAGACTAGATCCAATCACAGGTAGGCCTCTCCCCCACCTCAGCCCCCCAAGCCGGGCCAGGGGATCTCCGGCCAGAAGGCCCCTCTCCCACCTCAGCCCCCCAAGCCGGGTAGGGGATCTCCAGGCAGAAGGCCCCTCCCCCACCTCACAGCCCCCCAAACTGGACAGGGGATCTCTAGGCAGAAGGCTCCTCCCTCACCTCACAGTTCCCCAAGCCAGGCAGGGGGTCTCCAGGCAGAAGGCCCCCTCTCCCACTTCCACTTCCCACAAGTGGAGCCCCTGCAGGGTCCTCTCCATCCGGGCAATGTCCAAAAGGATATTCCTGGCATGTTTTTCCTTCACGGCCACTTCCTGGGTATTAATGGCTTTATTGATGCTGACCGTCTGAAAAACAAACAGCAGAGAAGGGGGGTGAGATGAATCAGCCTGACAGTGGCCCCCGAGGTCTCGAGACCCCCCATCCCTGCCCTCTGCTCCCCAAGCCCCTTCCCAGGGCCAGACCCCCGGCCGGAGCTGGGGCTGAGGGGCTGGGGGCTGGGCTCCCAGGCCAGCTGGCCGTGGCACCCGGGAGGGATTTACTGCCGGCCTCTTGTTAGCCTCAGCTGCTGCCCCTGGGCTGCCACTCATTCACTGGGCACAACAGCAGCGATTAAAGCTGCCACAAAGAGAAGCTTTTCATTCTCCAGGGAAACATTATTTCTCTGGGGGCAGAAAGAAGAGGCAGGAAGGGCCAGAGGAGAGCCACTCCCCCTCCCATCTGCCCTCAGCAGGCT
Organism: Vombatus ursinus; assembly: GCF_900497805.2. Classification (NCBI taxonomy): domain Eukaryota; kingdom Metazoa; phylum Chordata; class Mammalia; order Diprotodontia; family Vombatidae; genus Vombatus; species Vombatus ursinus. The sequence goes on along the minus strand of NW_020954546.1, from coordinate 12,320,798 downwards.
GGGAGCTGCTCCTGGAGCCATCCAACGGTCTATCTGTCCATCCAGCTGGGCCGCTCCTTCCCTCTAGTCAAGCCGCTGCTTCCAGGAAGCCTTCCCTGACTAACCCAAGGCAGCAGCTCTGCAGCTGGCTTCAGGCATTCCCATTTGCTTGGTCAAAACAGAGTGTGTGGAGGGACGTTGGAACTGCTGACGATAACACCGCATCTTAATGCGCCGATCACTCTCTTTCTGTCCCCTTCTGGCTTACTACATCATGGCGGCCATCCAGCCAACACCGGCTTTACAGATGAGTAAACCGAGGCTGGAGCGGCTGGCCTGAGGTCACAGTGTCCTGACTGGGAGCAGAGCCAGCTGTGAGGACAGACGGTGCAGCCTTCTTTCCTGTGCCGGCCCTTCTTTATGGGCCAGCCTTCCTGTCCACCCGTGAGCCCCAGGCATTCCCCAGCCTGGCGGACCCAGAGACTCTTCAGTCAGCGCTGTGACTTTGTAGTGACATTTATTTGGGACTCATTGGGACACTTCCTTTTCAGTACAACCTTACACAGTGAACTCCCAGAAGAAAAATCACTAGCCCAACGGGCACGATCAATCTTATGACCATTAATTATATTGAGAGCCGGCCTCAGAATCAGGGAGACCAGAGTTCAAATCCTGCATCTGACATAGGCTGGCTGTGTGACTTTGGGAAAGTCACTTACCCTCCCTGAGTCCACCGCAGAGGAGGTGCAGATAGGCATCAGTAGGGAGGTTCCTCACCCAAAGTTCCCTTCCCTAATGAAATCACGGGTTCCTTCCCTACCTTGGCTTCTAACTGGTTCATACCAATTTACAGTTTCACTAGTAATGGGCAGCCAGGTGGTACAGAGGAGAGCAGAATCAGGAGGACCTGAGTTCAAATCCAGCCTCAGACACTTACCAGCTGCGTGACCCTGGGCAAGTCACTTAAGTCAGGTCAACAAGCATTTATTAAAGCCTTACAATGTGCCAGTGCCTAGCACTATACCTAGAGCATAGTAGGGGCTTCATAAATGCTTGTTGACTTCTCTAGCACTGTATGTAACCTCTCTGCCTCAGTTTCACCATTTGTAAAATGGAGGTTAGAGCACTGATTTCACAGGGTTTCTGTGAGGATCACATGAGATACTCTTGCTAAAGTGCTTCAGGAATCTCAAAGAGCCATTTAGACGTGAGCTCTTTCTTGTGACTTATTCAGCGTTCCCCAGCCACTGGGCATGAAAGTTGCTTCCCGTGGTTTTTTTTTTTTTTCTTCCCCCAATAAAGCCAGTTTGGATGCTTCTGCACAGATGAGCCCCTTCCCCCCTCAGTGACGTCCTTAGGACAGATGGACAGCCCGGCTTGCTGGGTCAAAGGAGCTGATCAGACTGTGTATCCTTTTACGTCCTGCCAGACTGTTCTGGCACTGACCTGGAGCGTCACCCACAGTGTCAATGGATGGAAAGGGCCTGTTTCCCTGAAGTCCTGCCATAATTGAATTTTATCCCTTTTAAAAAAGCTTTTCGGGGGCCAATTTGGTGCTTTCCTGACTCTCCCTGCCCACAAAGACCTCTCATTTCTCCAAACTTTCAGAGTCTATTCCAAAGACTCGGACAGTTGGTATCTCAGTCCCCCCCTCAAAAAACAGATTAATTAAGGTCCTCCGTGGCAGAGAGGGGTCACTCCCCACAGCTCCAGCTACAGTTACGTCTACAGTTAGTCTGTGGGGCATGTGGCCTGTCCTCCACCTTCAGACCCTGTTGCTGCCTCTCAAACCAAGGAAAAAGCTGAGTTCTGAGGGTGCCCTGGGCCAGCCAGTGAGAGAGGTGAGTCTAGTGGTCCCACAGCTGACTGTCTTGCGTCTGGAAAAGCTGGGGCTAGAGAACGTCCCCCCACCTCCCAGGACTTGCTGTTCTCAGGGTTTTCCTGGAGTCACGGAGGCCTGAGACCATACAGTGCTTGCCCTGAAAGAGCATATTGTACACCGCTTCCTGACCCAGCCCTTCTGTACCAGGCTGGTTCCGGAGGGCCAATTATCAGCAGCCACACACAGGAAGGACATCTTTCTCTTGGGCACCCCTCCTACTTCCATCCTCTTCCCCCTTGAGGCAGCCTAGATGGGGCTGCAGCCAGAGGGGGAAAAATCACCCCACTGTTTTCCTATGGGAAGCGGGGCATGGGCCCTGCCCACTCAGTGCCAGCTGGGCTCTACCCAGTCACGAACACAGCTCCTGGCCAGGGCCCAACACTAGAGCTGCCTCCTGCATGCCCAGGGCCAGGCTGGCTCATTAAGGCTTTAGGGCATGGGGTGAGCAAAAGGAAAACAGCCGGGGGCAGAGGCTATAATAGGGCCTTATACAGGGGTCACTTCAGTCCCGAGGGACCACGAATGGTTTAGAAAAGATTACTGGCAGGTGTGCGTGAGAAATGGAGAAGGAGGAAGAAAAAAAAGAAGGAGAGAGCGAGACAGAGATAGAGATAGATGGGGGGGGGAGAAAGGGAGGAAGAGAGAGAGAGAGAGAGAGAGAGAGAGAGAGAGAGAGAGAGAGAGA
>NW_020954546.1:12314015-12318230 GCF_900497805.2 Vombatus ursinus | reverse complement strand
GATGGAGAGGAAGATGGAGGGGGGAGGGAGGGGGGAGGAGAGAGACGAGAGAGAGAAACAGAGGAGAGAGCCAGAGAGAGGGAAAGAGAGAAAGAGAGGGAGAAGATAGAAAGAAAGGGAGAAAGAGAAAGAGAGAGGGGGAAGAGAAGAGAGAAAGAGAAGGCAGAGGGGAAGCTAGGTGGCGCACTGGGGCAGCTAGGTGGCGCAGTGGATAGAGCGCTGGCCCTGGAGTCAGGAGAACCTGACTTCAAATCCGGCCTCAGACCAAACACTTGACACGTACCAGCTGTGTGACCTTGGGCAAGTCACTTAACCCCAATTGCCTCACTTAAAAAAAAAAAGAAAGAGAAGGCAGAGAAAAAGGGGGAGGAGGGAGAGAGAGGGAAAGAGAAAGAGAAAGGGAGAAGAGAAGAGAGAATGAAAAGAGAGAGAGAGAGGGAGGGAGAGGAGAGAGAGAGGGGAAAGGGGGGGAGAGAAGAGAGAGGGAAGGGGGAGGAGAGACAGAGACAGAGATAGAGACAGACAGAGAAAGAAGGAGGAGGAGGTAATGAGAAAAGAAAGCATATAATGGGGGCTATGGAGGAAGATCTTCATTGAGGGCCATCACTGAGGGAGACCTGGGAAGAGTGGAATGGAAAGGTCCTTGAATTTGGAGTCAGAACACATTGTGGGCTACCTGCCATTTCTAGGCCTCAGTTTCCTTTCTGGTAAAATGAATAGGTTTTACAATATCCCTGCCCAGTACTAACACTGGATGATTCTGTGCCCTTCCGAGCTCCACCCCCCACGTGCCTCTGCCTTATTAGACTTAGTGGGTCTTTCTGGCCTTGTACAAATAGTTCAGAGAATCATTGAGATCTGTGGGAGAGACCTAAGCAGCCATTTAGCCCAGGGATTCTTAACCTTGTTGGACCCCGATGTCTGGTGAAGCCTCTGTTCACACCTTCTCAGAATAAAGTTTTTAAGAGCATAAAATAAAATAGACAGGATTATAAAGGAAGCCTTTATCTAAATATATATAAAAAAGTCCAGAGATCCCAAGGGAAGGACCCTTGATCTGGCCCAATCCATACCCAAAAAAGAATCTCCACACTGATATAACCAATAAGCAGCCTCCACTTTTCTATTTCTCCATTTTTTGGTTGTTTTTTCTTCCCATATGTCCTCCCTTCTGCCATTTTTCTCTTAAAATTATAGGGTCATTGGTCTTGAGCTGGGAGGAATCTCAGAGGTCATTTAGTGCAGCTCCTTCTTCTTTAGCAATGGGGAGGGGCAGCTAGGTGGTGCAGTGGATAGAGCACTGGCCCTGGAGTCAGGAGGACCTAACTTCAAATCCGGCCTCAGACCAAACACTTGACACGTACTAGCTGTGTGACCTTGGGCAAGTCACTTAACCCCGACTGCCTCACCCCACCCCCCAAAATAGAGATGGAGAAACCAAGACACTGGCAGTGAAATGACTCGCCTAAGGTCACAAAGGATATAAGTGTCAGAGGTAGGATTTGAACCCAGGTCTTCTCTTTCCACTGAACCACACTGAGAGGCAAGTCTTTTTCAGGGTCCCAAATCTGCCAATGATCTCTTTTCCTTTGAGATCCTCAGCTACATTGATTCATTCATTCATCCATCCATCCATCTCTCAATCGGTTAACAAGCATTTATCAAGCCTTACTGTGTGCTCGGCACTGAGAATAGAAAAAACAGTGATGCAAACGGTGGAATAATCCTAAATTATGCAGAGCATCCATCCTACCTGGGGGTGTACTGACAGGTACGTCCCTCCACCCCATACCTTTACTAAATGTCTATTATGAATAAGACCTGACACTGACCTGGCACAGCCCATGACCTGTGGAGCTTAGAGTCCAGGAGGGGAGACCACGTAGGGTGTCAAGATCCTGAGCCCTTTGACTCACCCACCTCCCCGTGGCACCAGCTCCAACCCCCTGCCCGCAAGAGGCTGGGGGCACTGCTGCCCCAACAGAAGAGTTGTTAATGCCGAGATGCCAAATCTAGGAGGAAAGCCGGTTCTGGACCTCTCAGCCCTTCCCCCCGACGCCGGTGGCTGGCCCTTGAACAATTCACAGCCCCGCTCCCTCAGCTTTCCCCAGAACCAGGCTCCTTGCTCAGCTCCCTCAGAGCCACAAAGCAAGCATCAGTTCTGTCAGACAATTCCCCTTCCCTAGGACCTTGACCGGGAGCCCGACTGGGCTGTAACAGAGTGTGTCAGAGGTAAATGCTTCAGGGGCACTTGGCCGGGTCTCTCTAAGGAGATGTTGTCTAGACAGGTTCCCCCTCCCCCCACAGCCAGCCCCTAATGGGCACTTGTCAAGTGGTGGGGGGCGTGGCCCGGCACCAGGGCCCTAACCATGACGCGCCATCTGGTCAAGGCATCTGGGCTGGAAGTCTGAACATGTCGAAAGTGAGGACAGCATTTCCCTTACTAACCCATCAATCTTTCCCAACTTCCTCATGACCAAAAAAAGATCCCCCGCCCTGTGGCTTCAGCAGGTCCTCAACCGCATGACGGCTTTCCACTGGGCCCGGCGACCAACACGGACTTGGCATTACATCATGTCTTTTCTAGGAAGAGCTCTAAGTAGGATGGGGATGCCAGGTTACAAGCAGGGGGAAGAATGTCCCAGCGCGGCTGCTGACCACCTGTGGTGCTGGACCTCAGTTTCCCGATCTGTAAAATGAGACCTCTAAGGTCCCTTCCAGCTTTCCCTATGATCCTATAATCCCTCGTAAGAGGTCTGGGGACAAAGACCACATTATATGGCAGCCCCATCCAGCACAGCCAGCCAGGGGCCCTTTACAGAGTAGAATTTGTGGAGCGGCCTGCTCTGCCCAAAGAGACGCCCTGTGGCATCCTCAGGCTTTGCCCTTTGCCTCTCCTTCTCCCCCTCAGCCTGAGCCCTGGTCACCTCATGCTTCAGTTATGACAACAGCCTCTCACTGTCCTTTCTGCTTACAGTCTCTCTCCGTATGAGTCCACTCGGGGTACTCCAAGAACAGCCTTCTTCAAACATGGCTGTGATTATCCCTGATTTGGAAATCCTCAGTTCCTCCTTTTTGCCTCCCGTTCTGGGGTAGAGGATGTGTGATTTCACCAGTGTGAGGTAGTGCCGATGAGGCTGCAGCTTCCTGCCATACGGGTGCTAAGAGATCTCATAAGCCGCCCAGGATCACACAGTCTGTGTGTGTCAGAGACAGACCTTGGATTCAGGTCTCCCTGAATACTCTAAGGACTTTGCCTCTCATTGCCTACCACGTGAAATCCAACTCCCGGGCACCATCTTTTCTCTCCTAGGCCAGACACAATATTACATGGGAAAAGAAACCCTGGATTTGGGGTTCTGCGTGCCAACCCTTGACTTGTCATGGTAGAGTGGACACTTAGAGCCAGCCCTGGGCGCAAATTCTATGTCCGCTGATTCCTACCCATGTTACCTTGACCCAATTTCCCATCCTTAAAAAAAGGTGAGGCTGGCCCAGGTGACATCTCAAGTTCCGTCCACTTCGTGGTCTGTGGTCCTCCTTGTGTGACCGTCACTGCCAGGCCCTCAGCCTCCTAATCTGTAAAAGGAGGGGGCAGACCAGATGGTCCAGTCTTACTTCACCATTTCTTACCTGCCCCTTGCTCCCAAACTGCTGCCCTCCCTACATGTCAGCACCACACCCACCCCTGGATTCTGACTCAGAAATCCTGAGTTCAAACCTTGGCTTTGATGTTTACCCAACCTCTCCAGGCCTCAGTTTACTCATATGTAAAAGGAGGATGATGGACTGGACTGGGCAGCCTCTGATGTCCCTTTTCATTCTAAATCTAGGACAGCTGGGTGGTGCAGTGGGTAGAGCGCCTGGTCTGGCCTCAGGAAGACCTGAGTTCAAATCCTGCCTCAGACACTTACTAGCTGTGTGACCCTGGGCAAGTCACTTAACCTCTGTTTGCCTCAGTTTCCTCATCTGTGAAGGGAGGGAAGAAGGGATGGAAGGAGACCAGAGAAACTAGTAGTTAAAATGTTCCCGGGGCAGGTAGGTAGTGCAGCAGACAAAGCTCCCGCCTTGGAGTCAGGAGGATCTGAGTTCAAATCCGGCCTCAGACACTTTATACTTACTAGCTGAGTGACCCTGGGCAAGTCGCTTAACCCCAACTGCCTCACCAAAAAGCAAAATAAAATAAAATAAAATAAAATAAAATAAAATAAAATA
>NW_020954546.1:12298049-12313980 GCF_900497805.2 Vombatus ursinus | reverse complement strand
AAGAGGAATCAAAAATCCCCCAAATGCCTAATGAAATCACAAAGGGAAGTGGGACTTGATTAGCAGACATGTCTTCTGCTCCCTGATGGGGATACTGAGGACATCCTGAATACTGGGACACTTGGGGATCCTTGGAGGGCAGCCCTGAGCATAAAGAGAAGGCATGATCCAATGGTGCATGGGCATCTTCAAGGCAGGTGGACGGAAGGATGGCTGGGACCCTTTGATGACATCATCCTTCAGCTTGCGGGAATTCTCCGACCAATTCAAACTGGAAATCCACGAAGGGCACATCTAGAGTTGGATGGCTTCGGACAGGCCAGGAGCGTTCCTGTGGAGCCAAGGCTTCTATCGCCTCTCGAGGTGGCATGTGCATGGGAATCTCCATTCAATGTCCCTGATGGGTCATCACCCAGTCTTTGCTGGAGGACAGCTAGTGAGATGGAACCCGCTATCCACCATAGCAAGCCATTTCATTTCTGAACAGTGTTAATTATGGGGAAGATCTTCACCTTGAGCCTAAACCTGTGTCTTTAGAATTTCTCCCCATTGCTCCTGGTTCTGCCTCCCCAAGGCCAAGCAGCACAGGTAGAGACCCTGTCCCACATGAAATACTCTGAAGATGTTTCCCACCCTGGACACACTCAATCCGATTCCAAGCTGTCCTAGGGATAGAGCTCACTACATCCACTCAATATGGGTGGTGAATTCAGCTAAACTCTGCCGAGCAGAGGTCTCCTAAGGCATCAGCAGAAGGGGAAATGTCCTGGGCCAGGGCTGTGTCCAGAGATTCTCGAGCCTGTGGAAAGCTCTGGGTGCCAGAGTCCTCACCTGGCCATCACTTCAGTCCCCAGAACCCCATTTGTCCAGACCCCAGTCCATCCCCTCTGCAAGGCCCAGCAGACAGAATCGCACACCGGGGGTCAGAGGCAGAAGGGATCTTAGGAATCATCTAGTTCACTGCGATCTATAAACGTAATGGAATGCTCTTCTGCAATAAAAATGACGAACGTGAGGATTTCAGGGAAATGTGGAAAGTTCTGTATGAACTGATGCGAAGTGATGTGAGCAGACCCGGGACAAAATCTGACACAATGACAGCAGAAAGCAAACAAAGAGGGAACAGATAGGAAGCCCAAGCGTGAGTAAGCTCGCAGGGAGCAGATGACATGACCCATCTCCTGCCCCAAAGCAGAGGGAAAGGGGACAAGCAGGACTGAACGTCCCACACAGAGGAGATGGAGTGCACCTCGGGCCTATCTAGTCCACGCCACGTTCATTCTGTGGATGTGGAAAGGAAGGTCAAGGAGACTGACTGATTGCTTATATTAGAATGTTCTGTGCTGAATTTTTTTCCTTATTACAAGAAAGGCTCAATTTGGAACAGCCTATAGATTTTTTCTTTCTAAAATAACTCTGATATAAAACAAAAAAATCAATATAATTTTTTTAAGGAAAAAAAAAAGAAAAACCAAAAAAGTTACTGGAAAACAGATAATGTAACATAACGCTTCCTCCCAGCATCGAGGCAGGGGACTAGGAAGGCTCTCAGACATGGTCACTGTATTACACGTTTTTTTGTTAACTGCTTTCCTTTATCAAAAGGGAGGGTTTGGTTCTCAAGGGGAAGGACAAATATTTCCAGGAATAACTGTGTTGTTAAAAAAAAAAAACCCACAACAAACACCCCCCTTCCCCATCAATAACACTTCATTTTTTTTAGTGTTTTTTTTTAGGCAATTGGGGTTAAGTGACTTGTCCAGGGTCACACAGCTAGTAAGTGTCAAGTGTTTGGTCTGAGGCCGGATTTGAACTCAGGTCCTCCTGACTTCAGGGTCAGTGCTCTATCTACTGAGCTACCTAGCTGCCCCCCATCAATAACACTTTAAAAAAAAAAGAAAAAGAAATCTGGTTAAACCTCTTCATTGAATAAAGGAAACAGAAGTTCCCAAAGGTGTCATTTGCTCCAGGTCACACAGCGAGGTGGTGGCAGAGCCCAGATCAGATCAGTGTCTCCTGTCTCTCTGGCCCCCCCTTCAATCCCAATCCCTGGTAAATCTTCTGAGGCCCTCTTCGCTCTGTGCTACGTTCTAATGGGAAGGGCAAGAATTCAGAGGCCCAAGGCTCGGCTTCATGGTCCCAGCTGTCCTTGGTCAAGTCACCCGATTGGCTCTCCTAGTCTGTCTCCCCTTTATAAAACGAGATCATAATTACGTTATTACATCATTGGATGGTGGCCAATTTAACTGACCACCGTGTGCAGGTGCTGGGCAAGGTGGGCAATACAAAATGTAGATGAAGCCTCACGTTCTACCAAGTAAATGGTAGCCAGGTGCAGTGGATAGAGTGCCAAGCCTGGACTCTGGAAGACTCATCTTCCCGAGTTCAAATCCTGCCTCTGTGACCCTGGGCAAGTCCCTTCACCTTGCTTGCTTCAGTTTCCTCAGCTGTAAAATGAGCTGCAGAAGGAAATGGCAAACTGCTCTGGTATCTCTGCCAAGAAAACTCCAACTGGGGTCCCATAGAGTCAGACATGACTGAAACAGCTGAACAACAAAACCAAATAAACACTGCTAACTGACTGGGTGCTTTCTGGAGGCCTTGGCTGGCAGGAGCCCTGGGGAGAGCTGCTTCGTGGGGTCATAGCTTTAGGTCTTCAGAGGCCTGTGAGGCCAGTTCCCCATTTTACAGATAAGTAAACTGAGGTCTCCAGAGGGACAATGCCAATGCCAAAGGTCACACAGCAGCAAGACCAGGATTAGAATCTGGGCCTCAGGGTCAGACTTAGATGAAGATACTAAGGCCAGAGAGGAGGAGTGATTTGCTCCAAGTCACATGGGTAGTAAGTGACTGGGGTGGGATCTGAACCCACATCCTGTGGGTTCTATATCCAACACTCTTCCTACTGGACCGTGCAGCTTCCCAGGGCCTTGGCCCAAAGCGGTCACTCAGTCGACAGGAATGACCGGACTACTTTTCTGAAGAGCAGAGAAAAAGGGAGGATGGTCCCCCTCTCGGGTCCAGCACGGATGTCACCATCTGCGACCACAGCCTCTAGGCCGGATGTGATGACATTTTCCCAGAAATGGCTGGGGTCAAGACTCTCACTTCTGCTTCACGAGCAGTGCAAGATCCTGTTTCCCCTTGGGGGAGGGAAAGAAAAGGGCCCAAGGAGGGCTGGAAGTAAAGGAAGCCAAGGAAGGAGGAGTGAGTGCGTGTGTGTGTGTGTGTATGTGAGTGCGTGTGTGAGAGCATGAGTGTGTATATGTGTGTGAGTATGAGAGAGAGAGAGAAAGTGTGTGTGTGTGTGTGTGTGTGTGAGAGAGAGAGAGAGAGAGAAAGAGAGTGTGTGTGAGTGAGAGAGAGAGAGAGAGAGAGAGAGAGAGACTCCCTGTAGCTGGGGTCGGTGGGGTGGAGGGGGAGGTCCTGGGAAACGACTGATGGGCATTCCTGCCCCCTTCCACAGGACTTCCCGCCACGATCCCTCACTTTCCTTCCCCTCACCACAGAGGAGCGACTATCTCTACTCTTCACAGCCGAGTAAATTACAGCTCAGGGTGGCTAACTGCCCAAGGACGCGCACACACGTAGTAAGTGATGTAGGTGAGATCTGAACCCGACTCCTCTGACGACATTTCAGTTATCTTTCCACTGGACCAGGCTGTCTCTCCTCCATAAAACTAAACCCTACCTGGCCCTGGGTCCCATTCCTCCCTGACTCAAAGGATCTTGGTTCAGCAGTCCCTTCCTCTAACCAAGCAGCCCTACTATGTGCTAGCCACTGTGTCAGGCGCTAGGCCCACCAGCCTGAAGAATGCAAGAACCCCTTCTCCAACGAGCTTCCATCCTAATGGGGAAGTCAATCAGGGCACATGAAATGTACAGCCTCCGTGTGAAGTGAAGAGGGACATCTGTCTCCACGTACCCCAAGTCATTAAGTACCGGGTAGTTTGGAAGGAGGGCACCAGCAGCAGGGGAGGGGGTTGGGAAGAAGTCAGGAAAGGCTGTTTGTGCCCAAGATGGTGTTCGAGCTGCGTCCTAAACAGACGAGCCTGCTCCTTTTCCAGGGAATTACTGATTTCCACCGTGTTGACTGCTAAGCTACCCTAGCGCAAAGGCACCAACGTGTCTTGGGTGCAGCACACACACACACACACACGCATGCACACTTGCACACACTCGAGTCCACACAGAGATCTATTGCTTTAGGCATGGGGTAGCCTTTGGGGAGGAGGAAAGGGGGTCAGCTGTCCTGCTGGTGACCTTTCCCAATCACTAGAACGTATCAGGGTGACCCAGGGGCCCCTCCCAAGGAGTCCCTGGGTCTTCCCAACAGGCGGCCAGGCACACCTCCAACTCCATGGGAGGCGCCCAGTCCAGCGATCAGGGCTCCCTGCTTGCTCTATGTGTGTACAATACATGATAGAATTACTGTACCTTTCCACCGGGTGAAGTAAGACTCGCCCCTCTCCATCCATCTAAAGGAAGCTTTTTTTGCCGCACCCACTGGCAGCGCCCCCAACCTCGCTGAGGGCTTGATGACCCCTGCAGGCCTTTCCAATACAAGGCTTCTCTGAGGTTCGATGCTGGAAGGCAGTTTGAAGTCTGAGACTTCCGGGCACTGCCACCACCTTTCTGAGCCTGAGCCAATGCCTGCCCCCGGGGGGATCTATCTGGGGGTCCAATGAGATGATGTTTGTGAAGGTGAATTTTGAGCTTTAAAGCACTACGCATATGATTCCGAGCATTATTATTACCTTGCCCTTAATCGGATACTCCTGTGATCTTATCCATGAGTCATGGATGGAAATTAAGCAGCTGAGTTGTCGCGTCTTCCGTGAAGTTTTTCTTGAAGCTTGCTTATTTGGGAGGCAGTATGGCACAGGGGTAAGAACGCTAACTCCTCATTCAGAAGTCCTGGGTTCAAATTCTTTCACTAACTATTACTATCTGTATGATCCTGGGCCTCAGTTTCCCCCTCTGTAAAATGAGGGGGTTGGACTCAAAGGCCTCTGAGGTACCATCCCAGACCTAGGATTCTATCATGGCTTCATTTAATAGCCCTGGGCCTCAGCTGCCTCATCTGTAAAATGGGAGCGTTCGACTCCACGGTCTGAGGTGCCTCCCAGACCCAGATCTAGGACCCTACGCTCCAAGGGGGATGGTAGTCATTTGTGTACTCGGGCTATTAAATGCTAGGGTGCACCCCTCGCCCCGCAGACACACTCCAAATACCTTCGCCAGGTCCCCCAGTCTGTGTGACCATGAGGGCCCCTCCTGCTCGCTATCTCGCTCCCAAACCCTACGGATCTGGCCACAGGCAGAATTTCCCGACAAATCCAAGTCCTAGTCGGACCTTAGCGATAGGGCTTCAGAAGCACCCAAAGCCTCTTGTCTATTTTAGGCGGATCGTCGGGTCATCCTGCTGATTGTTTTTTGGACCGGACCTGTAATTTCATTAATACGGGGAACTCCTGCAGAGGAAAGCCCCTCCACCACAGCCTGCTGGTAATGATGCCGCAATTCATCACCCGAGAGAGCTGCGTGAAGCATTGAGAGGCCAAGAGCCGCACACCTCATATATGTTACCTCATATACGTTCAAACCCAAACCTTCTTGACTCCAAGGCCAGCTTCTCATCTACAACATCACACAACAGCTCCCATTCTGCACACAGTAAGTGTGTACTTAACGATTGTCAAACAGAATTCACATCTTCTAGGGATCACAAGTGCAGAAGCTTCTGTACTAGCTCTGTATAATCCAGGGACACCCTCATCAGCTCTACTCAATGCTAATAGGATGGGCTAAGAGCTGCTCAGAATGTGGCGGAGTGTGTGCGTGCGTGTGTGTGTGTGTGTGTGTGTGTGTGTGTGTGTGTGTGTAAAACCCTGTAAAGACACGCCAAGGGCTGGAAGCAGACAGACCAGTGGGCTGGGGATGACTGAGGAACCCCAGGGAGCAACCAGAGAGCCATGAATGCCTTTTGACTCAGACAGGCCAAGAGGCGGCATTAGCCAGGGATGGGCTCTGTAACTAGGGGCTGAAGGGGACAAACTGGGGACCAATCTTCCCGGATGCTCAGGGTCACCGCCAGACCAGGAACATTCCCTTCCAATACCCCCAAATTCAGCACCACAGATGATACAAGGAGAGAGAATTAGTTGGAGCCAGGGAGAAAGCCAAGTGCTAACTGTTCTTTTCAAAGAGACCACACCAGAGAATTGCAACAGAGGACAGCAGAGGCAGAGATCTGAGTACATCCCTCCAGTAAGTTCTATAGCTATTGGCCCCAAACAAAGAGGCCCAACTAACCCAAACAGAGATACCCCACCTCTAAGTAAGTGAATTCTCGGCTTACTTCCCCACTATGCCATGACTAGGTCATAGGATTATACATAGAAAAAATCTTAGAGACCACTTGGTCTAACTCCATCATTTTATAGATGAAGAAATGAAAGGCTAGAGAGGAAGTGACCTGCCCAATGTCCTACAGGTACTAGGTGTCAATGGCAGGATTTGAACTCAGGTCCTCTGAGTCTAAAGCTTTGGCTCTTTCCGTTATACAAAGGTACCTGTATGTACGATAGAGTGACTTTCTGGTAACTATGGCCATTTCTGTGTCATGAGAGCTGAAAATAAGGCAGAAGTACTTTCTATAGCTGGGTTTTTGACCCCCTAAGTATACCAAAGACTTGTGCAGCTTAGTTCAGAAGCAGATTGCTGGGCTCTCATCCTAGCTCTACTGAAAGTGCTTCAGTGCTTCTCTCTCCCCTAGTTGCCCCTTCCCCACCTCCGCTCCCTATCTCCCAACTTGCCTACATCCCTATTCCACTCTTAACCAAGTAAATGTACCTATCCTTCCACTCATCCTTCTATTCATCCATCCATCCTTCTATCCATCCACCCATCCATTCACCTATCCATTCATTTATCCATCTACCCATCTATCTAGCCTTTTATCCATCTATCCACCCATCCATTTATCCATCCATCCATCCATCCACCTATCTATCCATCTACCCATCATCCATTGATCCACCCATCCACCCATCCATCTATCCATCCATCCACCCATCCATCCATCCCTCCACCCATCCATCCATCCCTCCACCCATCCACCCATCCATCCACCCACCCATCCATCTATCCATCTATCTACCCATCCATCCATCCATCCACTCACCCATCCACCCATCCGTCCACCCATCCATCCACCCATCCGTCCACCCATCCATCCACCCATCCACCCATCCATCCATCCATCCATCCATCCACGTATCCATTTGATCTCCTCTTACTCCTGCCTGTGAGCCCACATAAAATGCCTCTGCCTCAGACCAGAAGGCCCTTTAATCCTGTTAACGGGAATCTGAAATGAGTCTGAGGTCCCCTGATACTCATTCCCTCCTCTTGGGGAAGCCTATGAATCTGGCTGCAGGTCGAACCCCCTCCGAATCCAGATTCTCACAGAAGCATCAGAGAAATCGGATCAAAGGATCTACAGTTAGAAAGAACCTCAGAAGCCATCTGGTCCAATTTCCACTTCATTTTACAGATGAGGAAGCTGAAGTCTGGAGAGAAGTGTCTTAGGGTCATAGAATCATAGGCAGAGAGCTCGAAGGGGCCTCAAAGGCCTTCCAGTCTGACCCCCACATTTTGCAGATAGGGAAACTTGCCCAAGGTCCCACAGGTATTGTCAAAGGCAGGATCTGAACCCAGGTCCTCCGACTCTGAGCCTGGGCCTTTCCCAGAGATTACTGTCTGCCTTCTTGTGCACAGGTGATGAAGTCCTGCTGTCTGGGGAGGAGCTCACATCTAGGAGAACAGGCCATCTGGTCTTGTCATCTACCATCTAGGACTGGGATTACTCCACTCTAGGGGAGGAGGATGCAGGTGGGGAGGAAATGGCTGCTGACTGCCCTTTCCAAGAACAGGCCAACGAAGGAAATCCCTCGGCTAGATTGTGGGTATGCGACATTACTCGTACCAGGGCAGCGCTGGGCTGGCCTGGCGGTTCTCTGAACTTCGCCTCTTTCTCTAGCATCGTCTTGTAATGTCAAGTCAAGTAATGGCATGGAAGATGGTTTTTCTTTTGAGATCTGGACTCTTTTACACATTGTGTTTTCCCCAATGGATGTCTTTAAAGAGGCCTGACAATCAGAGAAGCCCAGAACTTCAGAACTGGAAGGACTTTGGCAGTCATCAATGGCGGCACTAAACCCTGCATGAGGATTCTTGTGGGCTGCAGATTGACTTAGAAAACCACACATCAACATTATCTGCATCTTATTATATTTTTATTTATGTTGTTAAACATTTCCTAAATACATTTTATTCTAGCTTGGGCTACATGGGGTCCACAAGCTGCGTATTTGATAACTCTGATCCAGACCAACCCATGCCTCCCAAGAATCCCCGCTACAGGACACCCAGCAGGTGAATCTCAAGCCCTTGCTTCCTCTGGGGGGGGGGCAACACAACCTCCCAGGGCAGTCCATTCCACTGCTGGGCAGCTCTCAGTGTGAGGATATCCAACATCAAATCCAATTTTGTTCATTCACCACTTCCATCATTCTGCTCCCGCTTCTGCCCTCTGAGGCCGAGCAGAACAAATCATATCCTTCCTCCACTTAACAACCCCTCAAACATTTGAGGACAGTCACCATCATGTGTCTCTTCTAAGCCTTGTGTGATTTCTGTTTTGCTCCTAATCTCTAGAGACACTTCATCTTGTCCTTTCTTCCCAAAACATGGCGACCAGAATAGAACACGATACTCTCAATGTGGCCCGACCGTGGGAAATATCCCTGGACAATCCCTTGCCTGGCTCTGGACATGCTGGATGATGGCAGCATCAACATGACCCAAGATCACACCAATGTTTTTGTTTGTCCTGTTCAGCTGCCACCTCATAGACTCTTACTGACCCACAAACTGTGAGAGCCTGGGGGTCTTTTCCATAAACTATGGTCTAACGACATCATCCTAGCTGTCAAACTGGAAGGGCTCTCAAAAGCTACCTCGTCTAACCCTCTCCTGGCTCAGATGGGGAAACTAAGGCTGGGGCAGGAGGAGTGACTTCCCCAAGGTTACATAGGTGGTACATGAGAATGTGGGGATGGATTTGAACTCAGATTCGGTGTCTAAGTTCAGTACTCTTTCCACTGCACTGAACTAATCTGCCTTCTCTGGAATTCAGTAAGAAATTATTCAACAAAACTCATTGTATACTCACATATATAACTGCTGCCTCAGTGATACCACTACTAAACCATCATTTTGTACCCAGGAAGTTCAAAGACAGTGGATGAGGTCTCACTTGGAGGTTTGTTTCCCCATCAGACTGTGAGTTCCTTAAGGGCAGGAACTGTCTTTTCCTTTTTGTACACTCAGAGCTTAGCTCAGTGCCCGGTACGTAGTAGGTGCTAAATAAATGTCAATTAATTGATATTGACAAAAACACTCAAATCACTGCTTTTTGTGGTAGCAGAGAATGAATGGCTGAGCAAACCGTGGCATATAAGTGAAATGTAATGTTATTGGCCACAAGATATGATGAATATGAAAAAATCAGAGAAACAGGGAAAACTTAAGTGAACTCATATTCGTAGAACCAGGAGAACAACGTACACAATGACACAACAATAGAAAATAAAAACTTATGGAATGGCATAAAAACGCCGATTGCTGCAGAGAGCAGTGGTGACTTCAGAAAACAGACAGTAAAATATTCCTACTGCCTCTTGGCAGAAAGGTGGTAAACAGAACGAGGCAAACGTCAGCTACGGCCAATGTGGTGATATGTTGTCTTAATAGGATTTCTTTGTTTCAAGAGAGAGGTGTTGTTGGTTTTTTTTTTAAAGGGGGTGTATGGAGTCAATGGGAAATGCCAATGATTAAAAAAAAAAAGGAGAGTCAATAACACACACACACACACACACACACACACACACACACACACAATTGTTCCAAGGTCTAACAGTTGAATTATCAAATATCAAAGTTGGAAGGGACCTTGTAAAACATCCTGCCCAACTTTTCTCCCAATGAAGGCATGCCCCCTCTCTATAACATCTCTATTACATCCTTAGAGATGGGAAT
The DNA here is from genome assembly GCF_900497805.2 of Vombatus ursinus. Classification (NCBI taxonomy): domain Eukaryota; kingdom Metazoa; phylum Chordata; class Mammalia; order Diprotodontia; family Vombatidae; genus Vombatus; species Vombatus ursinus. The sequence continues at coordinate 12,303,876 of NW_020954546.1, read as the reverse complement.
CTGCCCAATGATTTCATACTTCCAGGGTCAAGGAGCTCCCTATTTTATAATTCATAATTTACACTTCTTTTTTAGATAACTCTAGTTATTAGAAAGTTCTTTATCTTGGGCCGAGGTCTGCCTCCTGGTTGTTGTAACTTTGAGGCCTTGCCCTCTGGAGCTGCAAAGAGCATGGCTAGAGCCAATTATCCATCCATTCCCAAGCACTGTCAAGCCAGAAGGGAAGGAGAGGGCATTCTCTGGGCTCCAAACGAAGACACTATTAGCTGTCTTGAACTGCCAGCTCCCTGAGAACATCCTTAGGACAATTCCAGTAGTAGACAGACAAAAACAGGATTTCATCCTGTTCCCATACGACTCAGATTGTTTTCTGCAAGGCTGCCATGTTTTAACACCTTTTCTTTCGCTACAGCTTGGAGATTACGAGTACTTGGCGTCCATTAAAAATGGTGCTCTTAAATTTTTAGAGATAATCTGAGTGCTTGCGGACGGCAATGGAATGAACGTGTGATGAGGGCTGGATCCAGTGAAATGGATTGGCTGAGATTTTAAGGGCATTTTGATACCCATGCTTGTCATGGAGGGCTTTCCCACCTGTCAGTTTATATGAGATAGTAGACTTTTATTATAATTATAATATTATTGTTGTAGCAGTTGGAGGGGTGGCAACTCCCAGTTATTTTATACTTTCCTGACACCAACTCTGGTGTGGCATGAGTGTGGTTATCCTCAGTGATTTTCAGAGAGCTCAAAGTCACACAATTACTAGCGGTCAGACCAGCACTTAAACTCAGGTCTTTTGACTCTGGGGTCAGTGTGCTTTCCAATATATTGACACACTTTCTTTAATGTCACCATTCTATGGGAGGCAGACATGGTCTAAGCGGGTCTGGAGTCAGAGGACCTGGGTTCAAATCCCACGTTGGAGGGGCAGCTAGGTGGCGCAGTGGATAGAGCACCGGCCCTGAAGTCAGGAGGACCTGAGTTCAAATCCGGCCTCAGACCAAACACTTGACACTTACTAGCTGTGTGACCCTGGGCAAGTCACTTAACCCCAATTGCCTAAAACAAAACAAAACAAAACAAAAGAAACAAACAAAAAAAATCCCACGTTGGGAACTTACTAACTCTGTAACCTTGGGCCAAGAACTCGATCTCTCTGGGTCCCAGTTTTGCCATCTATAGAGTGAGCAGGTGGGAGAAGATGACCTTTGAAGCCCCTCTTTGCTCAAGTGCTAACACTTTCAGAGCTGATGTGCCTTCTCCTTCCAGCTGCCTGAGGTTTCTTTGAGACCACCCTTTAAATCACAACTCGCAGCCATCACCGCCACAACACTTCCAGATAACTCCACCTGTCCTTGAACCTGCCTTTCCCCTTAATGAACTTTCTTCATAACTGCCGCACATATTTGGGTTGACTGACATCTCTCTAGCTTGCCTCCCTTTTTAGACTGGGAGGTCTTTGTGGGCAGAAACCACGTCTGTTTTGATTCTGTAGCCAGTACCATGCATTCTGTAGGTCAGATAAAGGAATACTTGACCATCCACCCCACATAAAAAAAGACCAGTGAAGCCAGGACGGAGTGATATCACAGGCTAATCAATAATTCAGCAGGCTGACCAGATGGTGAGACTATTGTCCCCAGTCATTTGTACCCTGATGCAAGAAGAGGACCAGCCTTGGGAAAACTGGTCTATGCTTTGGATAGACCTGACCAATCAGAATGTGGCCTTTCATGGTTCCCTCAGACCTTTCTCGAACAGAAGAGGGGCTGGTGGGAGAGGAACTTGGCTGCCTTCTCTTCATATCATGTTCGTCAGGAGATGGCTCAAACTCTACCAAGGATGCTGTCCAAGTACTAGAATTGGGGGGGAGGTTTTATTTTGGGGGGGCCCTCCTCTACTTGAGGGAAAGTACTCAGCTTTCATTCCAGTTGTAGACTGAGGCTGCTGGACCAGGAATGAGGATGGGGAGGTCTGAGCCTAAAGAAGGATGATCTGGAGGACCCTTCTCCCATAGGAGGAAAACTCAGGAGGGGCCTGCCAGAGCCCCAGTGAGCATGCCTGGATGGAGAAAGGTTTTCTTGCTCCAGGCTTCATGTGCACTTCATAAACAGCTTGGGACGGCAGATTTCAGGCTGGGCTCCTGACGGCTGAATAATTGATGAGCATATGATATCACCTTTGTCTGGGCCCCACGCTGTCAGGCTGCTCCACGAGGGGCAGGGGACCCCAGAAATGAAATCCTCAGAGAAACTAGTCACCAAGAAGTCTGCCTCTATCCCCAAGAGGAAGCAAGGAAGGAAGAAATGAAGATAAAAGGAATCCTGCCTCATGCAACTCCATCCTTGCCCCTCCCTCCCCACCTATGAGGGCCAAAAGACCTTCTACACACCCGGGGCTAAGCTGGGGCTACGTGTTACTACGTGTTACTCTCACAAGCCCTGGTGTGGTTCTGTTTAGGGATGGGATCTGATACAAAGGAACCAATGCAGGCACCTTGGTCTCAGTTTCCTAAATTGTAGCGTGAGTAGATTCCACTAGATGGCCTATGAGATCCCTTGCTGCTCCAGATCTCTTCTCCTGAGTTACTTCCACTTTCTGGGCCTCAGTTTCCTCATCTGTAAAATGAGGGGGTGGGGTTAAGTGCCTTCCGAGGTCCTCTCCAGCTCTAAATCCAGAATCCTAAGGTCTCCACAAATAGATAGGCTTGGGACTGTTTCTCGAGGGTTACTCCCTCCCCAGGCTCTCCACGGCCTCCAGGGCTTGACCCTCTGCTAGACTAAGGAGGCTGAGTTGGGGCAAACCCAAGCCTGGTCCCCGGGCAACTTGTGCGCTGTATCTATTCCACAAACCCTGGACATGAAGCCTCTGCTGAAAAGCCAGGCCAGCCTCCCTGCGCAGGGTTGGACGCATCCCTGTCTCTGTGCCTCTGCCTGTTCTGCTGCCCTAGCCAACGAGGCCCCCCTGCCGCCACTTCTCCTCACATTCCAGGATTGCTCCTGCCTGCCCTTGAGTTCCCATCACACACGTTGTGTCTATGCTTGTGTTTTTATTTAGAATTTAGATATAGATGCCACATCCAGGGCAGGGACTCTGTTCTCTGCTTCCTCATCTTCCCTTCACGGCAGGTATTAAATTAATAGCAATTAATAAAGGGACTGGGGGTGTGTGTGTGTTGCAAGGAGCAGAGTGGCTCCCCCTCCCCATCTGTTGGCCAGACACTTGCCAGCCATTTGTCTGGAGATGGGATCGAGGGGCTATAAAGGCAGCAGGTGTTGGGTGCCCGACGTTTGCCCCCATCCCCAGGGAAAGGGGAACCTGCTGCCCGGCAGTGTCTCAGGGTCCTGTTTTCTGAGGCTAAGCATGTTCTAATCATCCTCCAAGGGCTGGGGGCCTTCTTTCCTGTTGGCCACTGGGGGATTGAGGTGTGAACAGCCACCCCTACCCTGCCCTGTCTGGCCAGGGCACCTCACCTGCCCACTCGGTCACACAGATGACAGCTAGCTGAGGGCCCACAGAGCCCCCCCCGCCCCCCCACCAGATTTTTTATTTGCCACACTGTCCTCACCCCCTCCCCTTTCTAGCACCACCCCTTTCCTAGTCCTGCAGGTGTCCCAGGGGGATAGAGATCATCCGCCCCTTTGTACAAGGGGCCCAGTCCCACCCCCTACTCTGCAGTTTTCTAAAGCAGGGAGGGGGAGGGCAAAGGAACCCAAAGAGCAGTGGGCTGAGCCCATGGTAACTCGAGCCGACAGAAATTTGCCTGGACCATTCCCTGGTGATCACTGCCCAACCCTGCCCTGGAATACTGACCTTCTTAGGAACCTGGATTTAATCCTGGACAAAAATATCTGAGATAGCAATACTTCCTTAAAAGCACCCCGCCCCCGGTATTGGGCCCCAGTGAATATAAACAATCCTGTGGCATCTCTGTAGTCCAACAAAAAGGCTGAGCAATCTGACCAGGCTGTGTCCTCACCAGTCCATGATCCAGGCTGGTCACTGGACTGCAGAGACCCCGCCCCCCCCCGCCCCCACCTAGTTCCACCCCACCTGGAGGGGATCAGTCAACCAACAGGCATCAATAAGTGCCCAGCATGTGACGAGTGCCACGGGTACAAAAGCAAAAGAGACGGTCTCTTTTCTCAAGAAGCTTCCGTTCTATCCAGGGTGCCATAAGGGGAGAGAGTCAGGACCCCTGGCTGAATGTTGTACCAACACTGGGGCTGCCCCATAGACCCGGAGGGGAACTGCCGGCTGGTCTCGGTGCTCAGTTCCACATATGGCAATCGGCTTTCTGCTGGGTAGGGGGTGGGCTGCCCAGAACTTCCGAAAGGACCAGAATCAATTAACGAATGTACGGAACACCTGCTATGTGCTCAGAGCTGTTCTGAGGAAGGCAGGGTGACAAATACCTGGTCCCTGTCCCTGAGGGGGAAGTGTACCCCTTTACGGGCGTGATCTGAATTCCTGCAGGGGTTGGAAGTGGAAAAAGAAAAGGGACCTTACAGTCTTCCAGGCTGTTCCAGGCAGGTTGGATAAATGCCCCCATACCTAGTTCTATTAGCGATGTACATCCTCCCTCCTTGTCCCCTCGGTCTGCCCCCATCAGTCTAATCTGCCTCTCCTTCCCCCTGCCCCCCACCTCTAGCTAGCCTTGGTCTTTCCAGGTTTAGAGTTTATAGCCTTCCCTATTCTATGGCTTCACTAAAGGGGGCCATCTCTACCTTGCTGTGCTCTCTGCCCATATACCTGAAGCAGGTATGCTGGGCCCAGGGAGAGATGCCCTGCACCCCAACTCTTCCAAACCTGTTGGGTTTTACGGACAGTTACGGGACAGTCAGATGGCTTGGCTGGGAATCTCCATTTCTCTGGGGTGACCTCCGGAGGCAGCCCCTACGGTGGCAGAGACGGTGGATGGGAGGTGGCCATCGGGGCATCCCTTTCCTCAGTATCCGGAGAGATTCTCCTCAGTGGACTGGAAAGCGGCTGGGAGAGCCCCCTTCCTCCTCACCTTCTCTCTGCCTCCCTGGTTCCTCTCTCTCTTCCCTCCCACATGCTGGGAGCTGGGGATCAACAATAAAGAAACTTTCACCGATCACTGGAGGTGGCTCCAGAATGGGGGGCTGGGAAGCGAAGGAGGGGTCCCTGGCTAGAACCCCCGCAGCTCACTTACCATCTTGCTCACATCCATGACCGAGTCTGGAGTTGGGAGGAGGACCAGATTCCGGCTCCCCCAGTGCTGCTACTCCTGGTTAATTGGGTGCTGGTAGTGCCATGTTAGCGGGCACAAGGGCAGGGAGAGCCTGCCGCGGAGCGCGGGGCTCCCATGGAGCTGGGCAGAGCAGCAGGACCCAGGCTGGACTGGCAGAGAGGAAGCAGGGGAGGGCGAGGGGGGGTGGAGGGAGGGGGAGAGATTACAAAGCTGGGAGCTGCAGCAGCACACAGAAAGGGGGGGCGGCAGGATGGGGAGGAGGGGGCCTGCGGCAGCTCCGGAAAGCAATCCCCCCCCACGCCTGCCCTCCACCTGAGAGAGGAAATCTAGAAATCAGCTGGTGCGAGAGGCCACGAGCCACGGGAAGGGAGAGGGACGAATGAATCGGCAGATCCCAATGGCTGCAGCAGGCTGGTGCACCCAAGCCAGCAGCGGCAGCAGAGCCCCAAGTGTGTGATTTGAATAACAAAAGGTCTCTTCTCCCCGAGGATGGGGCAGCTATTGAGAGATGAACCAGTGCGGGAGAGCCCAGCCCAGGCAGCCAGAGCCTGTGTGTGTGAGAGTGAGAGTGAGTGAGAGAGAGAGAGAGAGAGAGAGAGAGAGAGAGAG
>NW_020954546.1:12290743-12297986 GCF_900497805.2 Vombatus ursinus | reverse complement strand
GGGGAAGGGGGAAGGGGAGGGGACCTGTCTGACAATCAATCTGACTCAGGAAGTGGAGGCAGGGCTAGCTGAAATAGGGGAAGGGGATGGCTCCGAGATGCCCCCCCCCCCCACATCACCATCCCCAGGGTCCCCACATCTCTGCAGGGAGGGTGGAGGGGAGTGGGTACGACGGTCCCCGGGGCCCCTCCCGACCTGGGCTGGGATAGACAATGAATGAATTCACCACTAGGCTTTTCTGGGAGGTGAAGCCAAGGCTGTCAGAGAGGAAGTGAGACAAGTGCTGCCCCCCCCCCCAGCAACACACACACACACACACACACACACACACACACACACACAGAGCATGCTAGGGAAAACCACTGAGGCCATCAGGCGGTCAGTGAGAGGCAGCCCTTCGCTGGAAATGAGCAGCAAAGGGCATTGGCTGAGGAGCAGGAGCACCTGGGGTCATCTCCTATCTCTGTCGCTATGACTGCGGCAAAGTCACTTCACTTCTGGGTCTCAGTTTCCTAACCTGTCAAATGAGAAGGTCTCTGAGGTCCCTTCCAGTTCTAAAACTATAATACCATCATCATTTAATCAATAAACATGGATTAAGAGGATGCTGTGTGCAAAGACTGGAGCTACATAGACAAAAGCAAAAGTCTCTGCCCTCAAGGAGCTTCCAATCTACTGGGGGAGAAAAAACAATGAAGGTGTATATACACACACTCATACAGAATATGTGTATAAATACATATGCATATACATGTATGTAGGTAAAATTGACTGGGGCCATGGCATTAGCCTCTAGGGGATCCGGAAAGGTCCATGGAGAAGGCGGCATTTGAGCTGAGCCTTGAGGGAAGCTTGGGATTCTGAGAGGTAAAAATGGGGAAGGAGAGGGTTCGAGGCACAGGGCACAGCCAGTGCAAACATGTGGAGGTGGGAAGTAGGAAGGCCAGTAAGAAGGGCCTCCTAGGATTCTCATAAGGATGGGCCCTAGGTGAAGGGTCTAAAGCGTCGAGGTGCTCAGCCCAAGCCTGAGTTCATTCTCTCTGGGACTGAGGCTTCAGCAGAAAGTACTAAGACTCCAGGGTCCCAGGCTTTCACCACTTAGTGCCTCAGTCTTCAACAAGCATACATTAAATACCTACTGTGTGCCGGGAGAGAAGCATTATGGAATAATGCGGAGAGAAACAGCCTCAGATTCTGGAAGAACTAGGTCTGGTTTCCTGTCTCTAACAGACTGGGTGTATGACCTTGGCCAAGCCAACCTCTCAGTCACCTCCTTGAGGAATTCCTTCATCAGCAATTCTCTCTACTGATGAAGTCACAGACCCAGCCAGACCAATGTGCCAGGCAGTGCCACACATGCCTCGAGGGTAGAGGCTGTTTTCTCTTGTCTCAGCACAATGCCTGGCACACAGGAGGGGCTTAATACGAGCTTGTTGGATTCGAGTGTATTGGAGTTAGGGTGGTGATCCGGACCTCCAAGAGAAGAGACCAGATGCAGACTTTGGGCACCAGTGGAGAGACCGAGCTGAGCAAAGGCAGTTTTGAGGACAGAGCTTTTGAAGGTGCCTCTCCAAGCCGAGCTCTCCTGCTCTGCCCGAAGCAGTGAAGGCATGTGCCAGGAAGTGGCCCCAGAGGCCACACTGCTTCTGGTGGGGAGGGCCACCAAAGGGGAGGACGCTTCAGAGGCACAGGGACACACCCACTCCCCGTTAGGGTGCCCAGCTTTTACAAATGCTTTCACATCAAGCAAGGGTAGAGCTTCAGGCTGAGGTCACACTGGCGTGGCCCCAGGCTCTGCCAGGGAGAAGACCCAATGCCTTCAATAGCAAAGCCAGGGCCTGGTATCCACGGATAGGACTGAGGAAACAAATCAGAGGGTATAAATTGTATGGCAGGAATACTGGGGCAGCGTTGGGAAGTCCTGGTCACACACGCTTCGCTCTCACCAGAGTAAGGGTTCAGGAGAGCCCTTGAGCGACTGTGAGGTCAGGACTTCACTGCCCAGGCCCCTGCTGTGCCCATATCCCAGCGCTCCCTCTTAGCTTCCTGACCCTTGTCTTAGGATCACAAGGTCAGAGGCTTACACTGGAAAGAGATCTCTGAGGTTATCTCACCAAACTGCTCAATTTACCAAAGAGGAAACTGAGGCCTGTAGAGCTGAAATGACTCGGCCAATGTCAGTAGGGTAATAAACGGTAGGATTTGAACCCAGATCTCCTGATTCCACACTCAGTGCTGATTCCCACTGTACCACATTGTCTCTCAACTTAGGGCCTCTCTCTGTTCTCCTCATTCATCCCAGCCTACCCTTGAGAAAGTCCTAAATACCAGATGGATGAATGAGAATTTTTCACTTTTGCCTTTATGCCCCCATTGCCAGGCATGTAGTAGGAGTTTAATAAATTCTTGTTGATTGATGGATGGAATATCAATGTTCTCCTCTGTGTTCTACTCAGGCCCAAGGCATAAGAGGTGACTTGCTCAAGGTCACACAGCCAGTCTGTGTTAGAGACAGGAAACTAAACCCAGTTCTTCCCAAGTCTCAAGCTACTTCTCTCTGCATTATTCCATAGTTCTTCTCTCCTGGAACACGGTAGGTGCGTAATGCATACTTGGTGAACTGAATTGAATTCATAGAGTGCTGAATGAAGCACCAAGTGGTGAAAGCGTGAGACCCAGGAGTCTCAGTTCTTTCCCCCTTCCCACCCCCAACAGAAATCCAAACAAGCCGCCAAAGTCAACCCTAAGAGGGAAAACATTAGCCTGGACTTGGGAGAGAAGCCTCTATTCTTGGCTCTGACCTCAGCAAGTCCTTCCCCTTGGCTCCGTGTGACCATCAAATGGGGGAGATAATACGCAGAGAGCCACTCCCACCTGTTTGGAGAAAGATGCTGCCTTCCCCCGCAACGAGCCAAGAGGGCTGAGGAGTTTTGGGGGAGTCACTACCAAAGATGTTTTCACTTGGCTTTGTGACCCAGCCAAGGTCATTGTCTTTCCCCCTCCCCCGGTGGCTGGCCCTCATTCCTTCCTAGCTCGAGGCCCAAGTCTGCTCAAGCAGCAGAAGGCAGACCAGGAAGGACTAGGGAGCTTACTACAAATATGGGCATTCCCCAACCTAACATAAATCATTCATTCTATCAACCAATGAGCATTTATGAATACCTCTGTGCTCCAAAACACGACAAGTCAAATTAGCCTAACAGGACAGCTAGCTGCCTGTTCACAGAATCACTGAATTTCAGGACTGAGAGGGGGCTCAGAGCCACCTTCCCCAACCCAACCCCGGCTGTACCAGCGACCAGTGAACGTTGAGGCTCCCCTAGGAGACCTCGGAGGAAGGGGTGCCCGAGCACTTCTGGACAGTCTGACGGGTGCAGTTTGACCTCTGTCACTTTGACCACCGCTAGCTGCCTTCTTGGACCATGCAGAACAAGGCCAACAATCCACCAAACGCTTGAAGACGGCTCATGCCCCAGTGGACACAAGGCTCCTTCTCTAGGCTAACCCTGCCCAGTTCCTTCCTCTAAGAAGGCACCAAAACATGAAAAGCGAGGCCATCTGCTCACTCAGGATCACCGACCTAGACCTGGAAGGGACCTCCTAGGCTACTAGTCCAGCCTGACCATTTTACAGATGGGGAAACTGAGGGCCATGGTCACACGACCAGTCCCACTACTTCCTGGCATATCCGGGTCTCAGTCTCCGTGTGTGTAAAACGAGGAGCTTGGACCAGAGGGTCTCCATTGCCCCTTCCAACTCTTCTAAGGTCATCCTGGTGGGAAGGTGGCAGAGAAGGATTCGAATCCAGGCTCTCGTTGGGACAGTGCTACAAGTGGGAAATCTGCTGAGTGACGTTACAATGGTGTTTCCTGACACTAATGTGGATCTGGCTTTAGCCATGTTACTGGGAATGAGCCCCTAGCCCCAAATGGGCCCCCTCCCAGCTGGGAAATCCTAGTACTACGGAATACAAGCCAAGAAATTAAGAACTATTATAACCACATAATAACTAATTAAGAAATAAGGGCAGCTGGGTGGTACAGTGGGTAGGGTGCTGGGCCAGGAGTCAGGAAGACCCAGCTTTCTGAGTTCAAATCCAGCCACAGACACTTATTAGCTGTGCGACCCTGGGCAAGTCACTTCACCCTGTTTGACTCAGTTTCCTGATCTATAAAATGATCTGGAGAAAGAAATAGCAAACCACTCCAATATCTCTGCCAAGAAAACCCCGAATGGGGTCACAGAGAATTGGACACAACTTAAACAACTAAATAACAAAAAGGCTTTGAGATCTGCTACGTGGGACATTGAGCAAGGCAATCAGTTTTCTCATCCTTAAAATGGGTACATCAATTCTTACCTAGATCCCAAGGCTAGGGTGGGAATTAAATGAGATTACAGATTCAAGAGCTGATTCTATTCAAGGAGACATGATGCACCAGATCCCCGAGAGAATCTGTAATAATTAGAGATGCTTTAAATCCTAGGCTGGCTTCCCTGTATACCCCCCCCCCCCCATTCAAGGCTGAAGCTTTTCTGAGCCAGGGAGGTAGGCTTTGGTGAGCCTTATTGTGTGATGGCACAATGTCTCAGTTTTCCTCCCTTTTTTTTTTCAGAGTGTGCTCAGAGAAGTGGACGCTGGAGCTGGGAACCATCCTTGGGAGGATGCGGGCCAGGGCCAAGGCTTCTTCCATGCCTCAAAACAGTGTAATCCAGGAGAAGCCAGGGTCAAATGAGCATCCCTAGAAGGGGAAGGAAGCCAAAAGGAGGTAGGCAATGTTAATGAGAGGAGGGGTTGTCCAAGCCCACTTCTTTGGTGAGCATGGAGGGTGGTGTCAGGAGGGTAGAAAGAGAAGGTTTTAAACAGGCTATTTCTGTGGGTTATTCTTTTTTTTGGGGGGGGGGGCAGACAATGGTCTGAATCTTTCATAGACATTGGGAACTCTCAAAGAAGAAAATGGCAGAGGGTCAATCCAGCCCACACCCCAAAAGAACCCTCAGTACAGCTCATATTGGTAGAAGGTTCACAAGATAGCCTAAGAGAGGCAGTGTGGAGCAGTGGTTAGGGAGCAGGCCTCCAACCTGGAGCAAGTCCCGTCTCCTGGCCATGAGGGTTATCCTTCCTCAGCTGGGGAAGCCACCCCTCTCGATCCCCTCTGAGTCTCAGGCCGGCCACCAGGGGTCCCGGGGGCTCTGGTGATCACCCACGGGGCACAGCTCTGGATGGAGATGGCGGGAGGAGGGAAGGCAGCTGAGCTCTCCACACAGAAACATGTGGCCTTGGGTAAGTCTATTCTCTGGGCCTGGTTTCCACACTTGTAAAATACACTTCGTATAATCTCTATTTCCCGGATCCCAGGTGCTTCAATCTAGGGCTGGAACCTCCTTCTTCTGTACAGATGGGAGACCGAGGCCCAAGGAGCAGAATTCCAGTCAATATTTATCAAGTGCTTGTCCTCTCCATGGCCCTGTGCCATTTGCAGGCCCCAGAACCTAAGGTTTGAAGACTACGTGGTGTGCTAGAAAGAGCAATGGCCTTGGAGTTGGAGGACATGAGTTCAAATCCTACCTTTCCCTCCTGCTTCCTGTATGACTGTAGACAAGTCATTTCCGTTCCCTGGGCCTTGGTAAAATAAAAGGTTGGACCAGATGCCTCTGGGGTCCCTCCCAGCCCTAGACCTGGGAGCTGTGGGGCAGCAGATTCAGCTCAAAGTTGGCTGGCTCCCCTTTTCAGGTTTATCTGGGTCCTCAGAGGGGAGGAGAGCTTGGAGAATCACATGCCCCTGCCCCGCTTCTCTCTACCAAGCCTTCCTGCTGGTGAGGGCCCTCCCGGATTGCTCCCGCGCCTCCAGGCATGTCCAGGTTTGCAGGAGGCGGCAGAGAGCTGACTTCACCAGTCTGCAGCTCCTAACGCAGAGGAAGGCAGGGGAGAAAGCGACCTTTGGCTTTGATTTCTCCCTCCCCCTCTGCTCAGCTCCAAACCAAACGCTCCCCCTCCTCCCAGCACCCCCCGAGCTCCAGCTCCTCACTCCTGGGCAATGCAGGCAGTGATGGAAGGATTATTAAAGAAATAAATAAATCCCTGGCAAGAGGACCCTGGGCGAGAGCGATCTGGGATAAGCACGCTCAGCGGGGTGTGTGTGTATGTGTGTGTGGGTGTGTGTGTGTGTACGCGTGTGTATGTGTGGATGAGCACACTCAGTGGGGTGTGTGTGTGTGTGTGTGTATGAGCACGCTCAGTGGGGTGTGTGTGTGTGGATGAGCACACTCAGCAGGGTGTGTGCGTGTGTGTGTATGTTCACTCCAACTGTGTGTGTGTACATGTGTGGGGGTGAGCACACTCAGCAGGGGTGTGTGTGTGTGTGTGTGTGTGTGCACGCGCGTATATGTGTGGATGAGCACACTTAGTGGGTTTTTGTGCATGTGTGCACACATGTGTGTGAATGCATGTGTATGTGTGCTCATGTGTATGTGTGCTTACTCCAAGTGTGTGCATGTGCGTGCATGTATATGCGTGTATGTGTATGCGTATGTATGTGTTTACTCCAAGTGTGTGGATGCATGTGTATGAGCACACTCAGCAGGGTGTGTGCTTGTGTGTGTATGTTCACTCCAAGTGTGTGTGTGTACGTGTGTGTTGGTGAGCACACTCAGCGGCGGGAAGGTATGTGTGTATGTGTATGTGTGGATGAGCACACTTACTGGGTTTTTGTGCATGTGTGCACACATGTATGTGAATGCATGTGTATATGTGTGCATGTGTATGTGTGCTCACTCCAAGTGTGTGCATGTATATGTGTGTATGTGTGTGCGTATGTATGTGTTTACTCCAAGTGTGTGTGTGTATGTGTGTGTGTATGAGCACACTCAGCAGGGTGTGTGCTTGTGTGTGTGTATGTTCACTCCAAGTGTGTGTGTGTTCGTGTGTGTTGGTGAGCACACTCAGCGGCGGGGTGGTATGTGTGTGTGTATGTGTGGATGAGCATACTTAGTGGGTTTTTGTGCATGTGTGCACACATGTATGTGAATGCATGTGTATATGTGTGCATGTGTATGTGTGCTCACTCCAAGTGTGTGCATGTATATGTGTGTGCATGTGTATGTGTGTGCATGTGTATGTGTGTGCGTGTGTATGTGTTTACTGCAAGTGTGTGTGTGTGTGTGTGTGTGTGTGTGTGTGTGTGTCTGTCTTACGGCTTCCTTCATGCCAAACTCTGGGTGCCACGCTGTCAGCTGGGGGCTG
>NW_020954546.1:12270587-12290702 GCF_900497805.2 Vombatus ursinus | reverse complement strand
CGGTGGTTTTGGGCACAGGGCGCTGCTGACCCCCACCTCCCTCCTCCCCTCTCCTCTAGTGAGGATTGCAAACACTTTGCTGCTAATGCAAACATGAGGAAATCAGGACTCTGGATTACGTTAGTTACCTACACACATACAGACGTATCTTCTGATAAAATGTAAGCTTCTTGAAGGCAGGGACCTTTTGGATTTTTTTTTTTTTTGTCATTCATAGAATTACAGAGCAGAAAGGGGCCTCAGTGGTCCAATCCATGCCAGTCCCAAAGAAATCTGTCATCTAGCTCCTTATAGTTCAGTCAATAAATATATTTTTTTTTTTAGGTGAAGCAATTGGGGTTAAGTGACTTGCCTGGGGTCACACAGCTAGTGAGTGTTAAGTGTCTGAGGCTGGATTTGAACTCAGGTCCTCTTGACTGCAAGACTGGAGCTCTATCCACTGCGCCACCTAGCTGCCCCTCAGTCAATAAATATTAAGTCAGTTAATACCTATTTATTAAGAACCTGCTATGCGCCAGGCACCGTGCTAAGAATAAGAATGCCATGCTAAAGCTGGACAGGACCTCGTGGCCCTCTAGTCCACTTCATTCAGGAGAAAATCCCCACCTCACTAGAGCATCACCACCCACTTACCCTGTACCCTCCGAACTCTGCACACAGTAGGCACTTAATTACTTGTTGATCACGACCACTGATATTCATACAATGCTTTATGGGTATCCTTGTGACCCTGGCCCGATAGGGCCATCTCTGGGGATGAACTCAGGGGAGAATAATGGATAGGCAAGGACAGGATGCTGTCAAAGAACTTCCAAACTGAGGAAATCCCGAGTGCGTCTGGATATTTGGGTATTTCTGGGTTTAGAAAATGCTTTCTTTCCAACAACCCAGTGAGGCAAGTTGTGTGAGCAGTAATTTTACAGATGTGGAAGAAGCCTCTGAGGGGTCGAGGACCTTCCTGTGGCTGGTCCCTGCTGGTGCTGGACCTCGAACTTGGGGCTGTTGTGACTCGGGCTCCGGGCCCGCCAGATGGATAACGGGGCGGGCTTGAGTCTGCTGACGGAATGTGAAGCCCTGGAGTCAGGGCATTCTGCCCTAGAGTCAGGGCATTCTGCCCTAGCAGAGTGTGTCCTACTCTGAGGGTGAGGCAGGTAAGTAAGCCCAGTGCTTGCTTACAGGAAATCTTTGCTGAGAGCCAGATGGATGGATGGATGGCCATGGAAGGTCTGTCTCAATTAGGCACAGGGTCTCTCCAAGGAGGGCATTTTTACGAATTTCAGGCATAGTAATTAGGCTCAGGCACACATAGTGTGGCCTAGTAGAGGAGCTCAGGGGACTTAGCGGTGAGAAAGTAATTAGTGAATAATTTAGTGAGTAAGAAAGAATGACTGGGAACTCATTTGACAACTGTATCATATAAAATGTATTTCTTGAAACTCTCTGAAGAACTTGAAAAGTTCAATTTTTTTTTTTTTTGGGCAATTGGAGTTAAGTGACTTGCCCAGGGTCACACAGCTAGTACGTGTCAAGTGTTTGGTCTGAGGCCGGATTTGAACTCAGGTCCTCCTGACTTCAGGGCCGGTGCTCTATCCACTGCGCCACCTAGCTGCCCCCTAGTTCAATCCTTTAAGTAATTTTAATATTTGTCCTGAGATCTTGTTTATATTATAGTTATTTAATAAAAATCTTTTTTATAAATAGGGCAAAAGTCAACCATGGCACTCCTGTTCCAACAACGAAAAATTCCAAAAGACCACATATTGTGCGTGGCAAATATGAATAAATGAGATTCCACGGGAAAAAAAAGAGTCCTGCAAAGGTGGAAAGGATCCCAGCATCCTAGCTCTGCAGCTGGAAGACACCTCAGGAGCATCTGGTCTAGCCTGTGAGGGATTGTCTGATGTTGGCTACTGCCACGTGGAGGTTGTGGCAAGATGGGGTAGGAACAAGATATTAGGAAGTAACCGGAGCATGTGCTCCGGAGGCATGGGGCTGTGCCACGTGGGAGTGGGACGGCAGAGAACGAGCTTCCTTTGTCACGTCCTCTCCCTAGGTGCAGCGCTAACCCCAGACGTCTCCTTCCTGTATCCGGTCCTAGCCTCCTGCATCACGTCCTCTCCCTAGGTGCAGCACTAACCCCAGACATCCCCTTCTGGTATCTGATCCTACAATCAATGACTAGTAGGCGGGCTGAGGAGGAGGGGCTAGGAGGGTATATAGGGGCGGGAAGGGTCAGAGCTCGCTCTCTCTTGCTCCTGCTCTCTTGCTCTGGCTTTCCTGCTTGGCCTTGCTGTGATGGCCTCTGAATAAAGCTTGAGTGTTTGCACCTCCTGATCAGCTCGTCTCTGTGTTTA
Organism: Vombatus ursinus; assembly: GCF_900497805.2. Lineage (NCBI taxonomy): Eukaryota > Metazoa > Chordata > Mammalia > Diprotodontia > Vombatidae > Vombatus > Vombatus ursinus. Next base: position 12,288,348 of record NW_020954546.1, on the reverse strand, counting down.
TCCAGGTGGGCACCGAAGACTGGTAAGTATGACCTTGGCAGCCTGCTCCTTATAGGAGGAGAGTGCACGGCGCGACCGGCACACTAGCCAAATCCCTCAGTCGAAGAAGTGAAGAGTTCTCGGGCCTTGCTCAGGGTCACCAGGGTAGCAAGCCGCCGAGGGGAGGCTCGAACCTGGCTTCTCTGACATCCCAGCCCATGCTCTAGAGAGGCGATGGGGGAAGGGGTGAGGGGCTAAAGTGTGCCAGGAGGGGATGCCAGACAGCAAGGGGGCGGTGCGGCTCAGAGCAGAGAGAAGATCCCAGGGTCCGGGTGCTCCGCGGCTCCCTGTGGCCAGCAGGATCCAATACGGATGGAGGCCTTGTGTGGCCCTTGCCAACGTGGTGGCAGCCTCCTTTTCTCAGGGCAGGAAGGAGACTCTCCTGCACAAACCACCGGGTCCAGCCACGCAGCCCTTCTTGCTGTCATCTGTACCGTGACATTCTGTCTCCAGTCTCCGTGCCTATGCATTGGCTGTCCCCCTGCCTGGGGTGCCCTCCCTCTTCACCTCTGCCCCGCAGATTCCCCAGCTTCTTTTAAGACTTGACTGGGGGGATGGCTAGGTGGTGCAGTGGATAGGGCACCAGCCCTGAAGTCAGGAGGACCTGAGTTCAAATCTNGTGGCTAGGTGGCGCAGTGGATAGGGCACCAGCCCTGAAGTCAGGAGGACCTGAGTTCAAATCTGACCTCAGACCAAACATTTGACATGTCCTAGCTGTGTGACTCTAGGCAAGTCACTTAACCCCCCAATTGCCTAAAAAAAAAGAGACTTGACTGGCATGCCCAAGAGCCTGATCCCCTAAGCTGAAGCACCTTCCCACCCAATTACTTTGAAATCTTCTTTTTTTTGGGGGGGGAGGCTGGATTTATGATTTCATTGGTATAGGAGGCAACTCCTTAAATCCCATCCTCTGCAAAAGGCCTCTGCTACAGGCTGATACAACTTCTCTTTACACTCTATACATCCTGGATGTATTTGCATGTTATCTCTCCCACCAGAAAGTGAGCCCCCTGAGGGCAGGGACTGTGAGTTTGTTTGTTTGTTTTGGCCTTTCTTGGCATCTTTGAATATATAATCTTAAAGACATGCTTGGGGCCCTACTAAAGGTTAAGGGACTTGCCCAGGGCCACAGAGCCAGAGGCAGGACCTGAACCCAGGACTCTGTGACTGCACGGCCAGAAGTGAAAAAGACACATCAGATCTGGTGTGACCATCACCTTCCTAGTCCTGGACACTGAACCTTCTTAAGCCAGCCTAAGGTTGTGTTAGCTTTCGGGATTCCCACATCACACCATCCATCCTATTAAGTCATGTTTATTTTGCACATATTTCAGATTGACTTCTCCATGGTCATGTTGTTCCTTTCCCCACCCCCTGCCCCCAGCAGAATATAAGCTCCTTGAGGACAAAAACAGTTTTCATTTCTGTCCTGTATCCTCTGTGCAGAGCATGGTGCTTGGCACACAGTAGGCACTTAATAAATGCTTGAGAGGGGGCAGCTAGGTGGTGCAGTGGATAGACCTCTGGCCTTAGAGTCAGGAGGATCTGAGTTCAAATGTGGTCTCAAATACTTGACACTTACTAGCTGTGTGACCCTGGGCAAGTCACTTGACCCCACTGCCTAGCAAAAACAAAAACAAGAACAAAAACAAAAACAAATAAATGCTTGAGAAATGAATTTTGCAAAGGAATCTCTTGGCCACTAAAAGCCTTATCTGAGGTGGCGTCACTGGCACAATTCATGCTCCCATGCAAGAGGGCTGATCTCGTTCTTAGCTTGTTCCTCACCCCAAAGGTTCCAGTCTCCCTTACTTGACTAGACTGTAAGCACTCTGCTCGCTTGGTTGTGTGGGGATACCCCTCAGTGCCATGCAAAGTAAACATCGGCTAAACTCAATGGGGGCATTCCCCCCATGGAACCCAATCTCCAAATTTTGTAATGGAAGACAACAGAAAAAAGGATTCAACACACAGAAGTTTGCTTTATGGGAAACTTTGCAGGAAGAGACCTATTCTGTATATCAAGGGATGCCTGTTGACAAACTAAACTCACAGAACCTCGGCATGTTGGACCTGGAAGGGACACACAAAAAGAAGAGAGTCCATTCTGAGTTGGAAGAAAAAGACACATCTTCTTCTCTGAGGGCTGTGACCCCCAGACCCTTCAGTCTATGCAGCAATGAGTCCAGGTGGTCAGGATCTAGAATTGTGCCCTGCACAGATGGAGGGGACCTTGGGACCTCCAGCCCAACTTGCCCCAGGGCAGAAATTCCTTCCAGAAATCCAGGGTTGGTCACCACCCAGCCTCTGCCTGAAGGCAGCTAAGATGGAGAATCTCCCCTTGCCTGTGGAAGCCCAGGCTCCTTTTGGGGCTCCTGAGAGTGAGCAAGCTTATCTTCCATTAGACTAAATTCTGCCTCTGGGCATCTTCCAGCCACTACTCTGGACCTGGTTCTGTTCCCTGGGATCAGACAATTAGAAGCTCTATCTCACCCCCAGACAGGTCCTCAGATACTCGCAGACAACTCTCATGTCCCCCTGAGGCTTCTCCAGGCTAAATATCTCTGGCTCCTTCAAACGATCCTCTTTATCCTAATTATCCATCCTTAATCATTCCTTCATCATCTTGGTCACTCTTTTGGGTGTTCTCCAGTCTTGCTGAAAATGCAGCACCCGGAATTGAACAGGTGGGACCTAACCGAGGCAGGTGGCAGAGGACAGGAAGACTCTCACTCCCTTGTTCTGGACACTCTGACTCTACTAAGGCAGCCTAGGGCTGGGTTGTCATATTAAGCCACTGACTCATGGAGTTTGCAGTCCATGCAACTTCTGAATGGGACTATTGAAGAATATACATGTTTTTCAGCACCGCACGGATCTTTTTAAAAAACTGAATGTGTATTATGAAATAGAGAAATTAGAAATTCATGTAAAAAAGAAGAAATACCAAACATATCTTTTACAGATCACAACACAATAAATATAGTGATCAATTCTGGAAATTTGCATTCCTTGGAAGGGTAGGTGAACCTCAGGAGTCCTGTTATCCAGGGTAGTATTCAACTCTCCATCAATAGGGAGGTGGCTCTTTCCTCTGTGGTCAGCTAGGACATACAATTAATAAAAGCATAGACCTGGACGTGACTCCATGGGAGCTAGCTTATTTCACCTCATTCCCCTGCCCCAGGCTGCACTGGGGCCATCTCGCAAAAGCATGGTTGGCTAAGAGAGGAATGAGACAAGAGAGTCTCAATGCTTCGGGACAACTTATTCCCACTACCAAGGAAAAGAATTCGAGGGGACGTCTCAATGGCAGTGAGTTGGGAGTGTGCTTCACGTCACCTAAAGGGTAGAACACAAGACAGTAGATGCCTTAGATACAAAGGACATTCAGCATCTAGACTTCCCAGAGACTTGTGCAGAGAGAACCAATCTATTATGTCACACACACTGCTCTAGCTGGGACCTGGAGATGTCCTGGGGACAGCTCAGGAGAGGCCATGATGAGTGTGTGGTGGAGTGAAGAGTTTTAGCCTGGGAGTCAGAAGAACTGGGCCATAGGCTCCTAGCTCTGGAGCTGGAAGGGGCCTCAGAGACCCCTCCTCCAATCTCCTCATTTTAAAAATGGAGAAACTGGGGCCTGAGGAAGTGAGTAACTTGCTCAAGGTCACGCTACTTAAGTGTCGGAAGCAGAGAACTCGGGTCTTCTGAGTTTCCAGGAACTAGGCCGTGACTTTGGGTGAGTCACTTCATGCGTCTAAGGGTCCTTCCGGCTCTGAAATGCTCTGATTGTAGAAAGCACAATGCAGTGGGAAACGTGCTGGATGGAGAGATGGGAAACCTGCCCCGTGTCAGCCTGATGGGATTCACACAAAACTTAAGGGATCAGGAGCCGCCTGTCCACTGGAGGCCTCCCGAGGGGAAAAACCACAGCAAACCCTGGAAAGCTCTGCGCAGGCAGGGCACCAGGAGTCAGAGGGCCTGGGATGGAATCCTGGCTCTGATTCTTACAGCCTCAGTTTCCCCCTCTGTCAGATAAGATGACTTTGTTAGACAGTCTCTGAGGTGCCTTTCTGCTCTAAGTCCCATAAACCTCTGATCTCAGGAAGAGAGACGCAGGGATACAGGAGACAGAATCATCATTCATCCCATCCACAAGACCCACAGGGTCGGACTGACCCCCACCAGACAGGAGAGATCTCTGGGCTGAGGTGTTCATTTGGGGAGAGAGATAGAGGGAAAGGAGAGAAAAGCAGTCATCGGTGTGGAAGGAAGCTAGCTTAGAGGAGAACTTCCATAAAGACAGCTAGCATAGCACACTGAAAAGAATGGTAGATTTGGAGTCATATGTCCTGGGTTCAAATCCTGCCCTAGTCACTCATGTGACAACCTCTGCAGACTTCAGTTTCTTTATCCAGGAAGTGGGGAGAGGGTTGTGAACTGGATGCCTCGGGGTCCCTTCCAACCTTAAATGACTGATCCCATAAAGGCAGCCTGCCAGGACATACTGCTGCTAACACGGTACAGGCAGTGTGATTCTAGACAAGTCACCTAACTTGCAGGGCTGGAGACACCTCTCTGAGGCTGTAAATTGCAGACAGAGTGCCTACCTGCCTAGGTGGAGGGAGTTTCCTTTTCTTAGAGTTCCTTTGCCAATGAAAGCACAGGCCCAGATTCCGTCCCCTGGGGATGCACTGGACTGCTCTTTCAGGAATGAGCCTGGGGTTACTAAGTCTGTATCTGGACCAGGTACCCCAGGCTACTTTTGCTCTGCCCCACATAAAGCCAGGAATACCCCACCCTGGGGGCTCTAGAGTACAGTAAAGTCCAATCACCATATCTTTATCTAGATGTAGAGTGAGATAAACAGTCCTTATGTCTCCCTCCCCTCTGACTGGCCTATTGCACAGACATGTGGTTGGCCAGGTCTGTGGTCACCTTGGAGGATGTACCGGAGAAACATAGCAGGACCCTGGTGACCTCAGCTGGTCCGCACCTCCAGGGGAAGCCCATTCAGCTGGGTGATGTGGGCTTGGGGGTAGCAAGGTCAACTGGCATTAAGGAGGGCTGGCCTGGGGTGGAACCAGGACAAGGTGTGGACCACGATACTGACAGCAAGCATTAGGACACAGTGTCCAAGCACGTTTTCTACAGACTGCCTCATCCAATCCACACAACAGCCTTGGGAGGTAGGTGCCCCCTAGCTAGCTCCTTCCTCACCCCATGACCACTCTGGTCAGACATCTCCCTGAAGGCACAATCTCTTGTGAGTGACATGATGGTGCTGTCCACTCCTGCTCACTGCATCTCTGACAGCCCCTCAGGTGACCTGAAATCCCGATCCTGCCCCGCAGAGGGAGTCTATGATTCATGGCCAGATTCTATCGCCAGAAGTTGGTAAGCTGGAGCCTTGTTTCAGAGAGATTCTCGGGGTCACACAAGTCCCAAACACAGTCCAGCCTGCTCTCTTCCTTTTTCTGGGTCTAGCTCACCATCCGTCTGCATGGTCCTCGGTCTACGGTTTGTCCTTCAAGTTGTCTAAGAATCTGGACAACGGGCCTTCTCCAGCCACTGGGATTCTCCTCTGTGGAGTATTTGGTCCCACCCTTTGATTTCAGAGCATTCAGCAAGCTCGATGCAGCCGGTGCTGGTCATCTGAAGGACCTCCCTATCTGGAGGTCCCTTTGCTCTTTGATTTGGACTCTGCGGAGCATGAGGCATGGGCCTTGGGTGAGGATACGTCTCCTTGTTTTATGCCTCACACGATATCAATATGAAGGGGTCAAAGTTATCTCCATTTTGTCTTTCAACAAATCCATACCCTGCTACCCCCCACACTGATTCTTTCCAAAACACAACCCAAAGACAATCCTGGACTCAAAGCCTAGTCTTACAGGCTAGTAGTAATCTAGTCCAATTCTCTTCATTTTACAAACAAGTGAAGGAAAAGGCACTCGGAGCTTTGTGGTTCAGTCGTGCCTGGCTCTCCATGACCCCATTTGGGGTTTTCTCAACAAAGATACTGGAGCAGTTTGCCATTTCCATCTCCAGCTCATCTTACAGATGAGGAAACTGAGTCAAATAGGGTGAAATGACTTGCCCAGGCTCACACAGCTAGTAAGTATCTGGGGCTAGATTGGAACTCAGGTCTTCTAGACTCCAGGTCGGGTGCTCTGTGTACTGTGTCACCTAGCTGTATTATATATTATATTACAATATATAATACAATATAATAATATAACATAAGCCATTAATTAAATATTATTATATTAATAATAACTTAGACACTACAAATGAGGACAGATACCCAGAGAGGGGAGTAGTTTGTCCCAAAACACGTAGTTAGTGGCAGGCAGAACTGGGACTAGCACCCAGGTCTCCTAATGTCCAAATCTGTGCTCTCTCTGCTGAATCTTGCCGCTTCCCTAAGAGTTTTCTTGATTTAACTCTTGAATCTGTAATGTGATACTCTTTGCAGGTTTTCCTTCTTCCTACGGTTGGGCTTAGACTCATAACTGTTAGTGTAGATTCCCTGAACTCCCACCTGGCTGCTTTGGCGGTGTGGGAGAAGGACTGGGTCTGAGTGTAGCATGAGAGAGCTTGAGCTGGAAAGGACAGTAGAGTCGTTTCACAGTTCAGGAAACAGAGACCAGGAGAGGTGAGGTGACTAGAGCAATGTCACATAGCTAGTAAGCATCTGAGGTGGGATTTGAACCTAGGTCTTTCTGACTCTGAGTGTAGGATTGTACACTATGCTGCCTTGGAGAATGAACCCAAGTCTAGGGGTGTGCACCACGGCCTGGGAGAACGATTCTTGAGTGGGAGGCTGTCTGCCACACTGCCTCAGAGAATGATCCTTCCAGGATTAAATCATGCCTTCCCTGAAGACTAGATATCCTGACCTCTTCCCCCTACAGCCACTTAATTTGGGCAGTTGTCATGGTCTGTGCCGAGCTGTCGGGGATCAGTATAGATTGTCTAGTGTCCAGTGGGTATCTTTTCAAGAGCCTGGGTCTCATCTCCTTCCCTAGAATCATGGAAGGCCCTTCCCAGATTTCTCCCTTGTCCTCCTTACTTACCACTCAGCCTAATTCATTGCGTCTCTATTTCACCCCCACCCCCACCTCCATTGCATCATCAATTTCCCCAAGGCCTGGGGCTATGGTGAAAGTCCCTCTGGGCCAAGTGCTGTGGGACCTGCTCTTTAAGGCCCGGGACTGGAAAACGCCATCAATTTTTGATGTTGAAGTGCCTTAGCCCAGATTGCCAGGGACAGAAAGAGCCCTCCAGCAGGGGCCTGGGGCTACTGGAGAAGGAATGGCCAAGAAGTTAAGCTTGGCACTTAGTAGGGCAGGGGGCTTCAGCTTTGTAGACATCTGAACTCACGGGCCTCTAGGCAAGAGGCAGACAGGGGTAGCATTTGCCTTCATATTGTGTGGGAGGAGAAACGGAAGGGACTGGGAGGTCTGTTCCTGTCTGTTAACACAGGGACAGATCTCTTCTATCCACAGAGAGGGAGCAAGGTAGGCCTCCTGAAAGGCCCTGTGGTGCAATGGAAAGAGGTCCTGGGTTCGGATCCTACCTTGGACCCAGACTAGCTCTGTAAACTTGGGATAAGTTGCTTTCCCTCTGGGCCTCCATTTTCCCATTTGTAAAATAACAGGATTGGAAGAGCTGGCCTCTGGGGATTCCTCCCTTCCTGCTCTAGTTCTCAGGGGCCTATGAATCTTAGAGTTGGACAGAGCCCTGCAAAGGTGTGGTTCAGTCCTCCCTGGGAGGCAGTGGGAAGGGCATTAGCCCAGGGCTCAAGTCCCACCTTTGATCATTCTAACCTGGGTCTCTTCTCCGGCCTCAGTTGGCTTCTCTGTAAAATCAAGGGCCTCTGAGGTCCCTTCCAACTCTAATTGTACAATCCTAATTTACTTAAACTCTCGGAGCCCGTTTCTGATCTGCAAAACGATGATGTCTGAGGTCCCTTCCAGCCCAGCCGCAGGACCGGGACAGTCTTGAGTAAGTGTCTTTATTTCTCTGGCCAGCTCGCTCATTGGTAAAATGGAGCACTAGGATGGATGCTTCTTCCAGCCCTAGAAGTCTATAACTTGTACTTGAGTTCCAGTCAAAAGTGACTAGTTTTGGGGTGGGGCTCCAGGTCCTGCAGTTGTCCCAAGGAAAGGCTCCCAAAATAAGGAGATATGAGTGAGCCAACATGGCAGTTACCCAAAGTGGGGGCGATGGGGGTGGGGAGACAGCCCACATGTCCCTCTGAGGCCGCTTGGTTGGTGAATAGCAGGTGGGATGATCCCAGAAGGCCAACTGTCCCTCGTCATGGGGCCTTCTTGTTTGTGGTTAATGATGGGAAGAGGGGGAAGGATGGGAACAAAGAAGGAACAGCGGTGCCCTGCATCCCCAGGAATCTGACCTTCCTCCTTTACAGAGACAAGTGTGACCTAATGGAAAAAGCCCGAGGCCTGGAATCAGGAACCTGGCATGGAAACTGAACTCTGCCAATAACCTGCTATGTAACTTAATAAAAAAATAATAATAATACAACTGACATTCCTATAGTGCTTTAAAGTTCACAACTCACTTTATATGACTTATCTCATCCGATCCTCACAACAACCTGGGAAGTAAGGGCTACTGATATTATCAGTCTCAGTTTATCAATGAGGAAACTGAGGCTTTCCCAGGGTCACACACTGAATAAGTGTCTAAGGCAGGTCTCCTTGACTCCAGGCCCAGTGCTCTATCTCTCCAGCACCAGCGTGCTGAAGGCTCTTCACTGCCCCTTTGGGCCTCAGTCTCCCCAACTGTGAGGTGGGCATAGTAGTGCCAACCTGCCTAACTAACAAGGGTCCTGGGAAAATCAAATGAGGTAAAAGACATGAAAACATTTTGAATTAGGCAGTCAAGGGGCAGTGGAAAGAGATCGGAACTTGGAGTATGACATTGGCCAAATCACTTGCCCTCACCGGGCCCCAACCTCCTCATCTGCAGGAGGAGGGGGCTGGCCTTAGGAAGCCCATGGTGTCTGTATGTAAGGGGTGATGGTTCATTTAACAACCACTTACCAACAACATGGCAGGCCCCGTGCGGGACACAGAGAGACACAAATACCAAGGACTCCTTGAGCCTCTTAGCGCCTTTGAGGTTACACGGGGCTCTTCTCATCACAAAGTTGTGCCCGATGACGCACGATCACTCCCATTTTACAGATGAGGGACCTGAGGCAGCACCGCCTCTGCCCATGAGCCTCCCGTCTGGGAGGGGCTATGAAGTGCCAAGAGCACACAGGGTGAGGGCTAAAGAGGGGTCAGCGGGGGCCAAAGTAGGGAGAGCCAGATGGGATCTCTGAGGCTGGAGAGTCCAACCTGCTCATTTCACAGATAAGGCAACTGAGGTCCAGAGCGGATAATGGATTTGCCCAAGATCATTCACTGGAAAATAGTCCTAGAGTGGAAAGCACCTCAGAGGCCCCTGAGTGGAACCAAGGCCTGCAGAAATGAAGCAACCTTGGGCAAGCCTCCAGGTCATAGAGTGAGTGTAGGAGACAGAATCTGAACCCAGGACCTCTGACACCTGTAAAGGCTTTGGGGAGGAGTTGGGCCCTGAGGGATGCAGAGAGGATGGAGAGAGGCGGAGAGAGTGGATGTGGAAGCTTGAGAAGCATGGGAAAAATGAGGGGGACAGTGGAGAGTCCATTTTGGCCTGCTTGTGGTCATGTGAGCTGGAGAAGGCAATATGGCTGCACCAGTAGGTTGGAGTCAGCGCTGCTGGAGATCTCACAGGCCAAGCTAAGAAATAAAGCCTGCGGGAGCGGTGGGGAGCAGTAGAGATGGCACCCAGGGTCCCTGCAGAGGCCTATGTGACAGGACCGACTGATTGATGGGGGGGCAGGCCCCTCCAGCCCCAAGGCCTAAGTGCCCAGCTGGGGGCCACTGAGGCCCCCAAGCTCCCTCCATCTCTCAGTCGGGAGGGAAGGCAGCTGACGAGATTCCACATTATTAGAGCATCACAGGAAGCTGGCTTGTCAATAGATGGAGATTTAAGGCCTAGAGGGGGAGGGTGGGAAATGAGAGGGGGAAAATGCATCCAAAAAATAGAAAAGATCCCAGGCTATAATTATCGATCCCGGTTATTTTTAGATGCTTGCTCACCCACACGGTCCTTCCGAGAGTCACAACACGGGCTATGTGTGAAAGCCGCTGAGCAGAGTGGAGCTGCTCCGACAGCCCGAGCGTGAGGCAAATGACCAAGGAGCTTTTCAGGGGCACTCACTAGGTGTCCGGCACCAAGGCTACAGCTAGAAAAAGTCCCTGCCCTCCAGAGGCTTACATTCTACTGGGGAAACCCAACATGTGCAGAGATAAGGAGACCCAGAATAGATTATTTGGGGGGATTTTTTTGGGGGAAAGAGCACTATAATGGGGAGAGTTAGGACAGGCCCTTGAACTGAACCCTGAAGGGACACAAGGGACACCTCTGAGAGGTGTCAAGGAGAAGGGAAGGCATTCTGGGCATGGGGGATTGACTGTGCAAAGGCACAGAGATGAGAAATGGAGTACTATATATAGTGGCACGATGTGGACTTATAGTCAGGGACCTCAGATGCTTGTTAGTTGTGTGACCCTGGGTAATTCACTTCATTTCTGCCTGCCTCAGTTTTCTCATTTGTAAAATGGGGAAAATAAGTGGTACCTATCTCCCAGGATTATTGAAAGGATAAATAAATGGCCTAATATTTATAAAATGCCTTTGCAAATCTCAAAGAGCTATAGAAATGCTAGTTATGATTATATGATTATCATCATTATAGGGAGCTAGTTTGGCTAGAGCGTAGACTGGGTGAGGAGGTGTGTTGTAATTGGACTGGAAATACAGGCTAAAGCCAGAGTGTGGAAGTCTTACAGAGTCAACCAGAAGAGGCAATAGGGACCCGCAGAAGCCTCTTGAGCAGGGGAATAGCGCAGTCAGACTGCCATGCAGAGGAGGGATTGGCTAGATCATCAACTTTATGCAGAGAAGGGGCAGTCCCGGAGCGAAGAGGCTCCTAATTTTACAACAGAAATGAAGAGACTTACTCCAAGCCCCTCAGCAGCAGAGGACCAGAACCCAGACGGTGCTTCCTGGATACCACATTTATCGTTTCCATTTCAGAAGGTCCTTCCAAAGCCAAAGGAGGAGAGGCTTTGCTAAGCAGAGTGGCTTAATGGAAGGAGACGGGGGCTGGAAACCAACAGAACTGAGCTGTATTATTGACCCTGACACTAGTTCCTCCGGGCTTTGGGGGGCCTGGCCTAGACCATTTCAGAGATCTAGTGAGTGATCACCCAGCACCATGGGCATGGCCCTTAGCACATATTTATATGCTGGCCTGCTGGCTTCTGGGTGCCCAGCAGAGAGAGGAAGCCCATTTGGCCTGGGCAGGGTGAGGCAATGGACCGAATAATGCCTGGAGAGATGCAGGGATGGAGATAAAGGCACCCTGGGTCACGCCCAGAAGCTGACCCAGGCAGGAAGGAATTAAAAGAATGTGAAAGGAAGGAGATAACTGCTTTCGGCTCATTTGGTTGTGTGGAAAAAACTCCCAAACAAAATACATCTGGAAAACAAGTTAGGAGATAATATTATGAATGCCAAATAGCTTGAGGACCAGACCAGTGCGGCCAGAGCCCAAACAGGTCATAGGTCATTTCAAGGAAGAGCTGCCAGCCCCGAAGTCTCACGCCAGGGTCCTCCGCGACCCAGGATGTGGGGGGAGGGGTGTGGTCCTGGCTGCTGTCTGAGGATCCTGTCTGCGGAGCTGCATGGGACCTCAGAAGCCCTCTTGCGTGACCCCTCGCTTTATAAATGAGGAAAAGAAGGCCCAGGGAAGGCGAGTCACCGTCTCAGATGTAGGAGTCAGATTCTCCTGATGATCCTGAGTCCAGTGCCCTAACCAACACACCACACTGCCCGTCAGGAGCTAGGGCGCTGAGGGCTTGTAGGGGCCCCACGTTCCCTTGTCCGAATATCGGGGCATTGCCTGTTTGTTTGACAGGCAAGCATAAGTGCCTCGTTTGTGCAAGGGCGCACCAGGAGATGGGACTATGAAGACAAAGGTGGAGTAGTGACTGCTAACTACCGATGAGCTGAGCACTTCATATGGTTGTTACGTCCTCTAGTCCTTACACAGCCTGCGGAACGTTATCGGGACCCATGGAATCTGTGCCAGCCGGCCCTGTCATGACCACTGAGCCACCGATGGTTCGTCAGCATCCACCTTCCCGCTGGGATCTCCAAAGCGGCAGTTCTTGCTTTGGGCCGGGCTCTCTCCGGGGGTGGAGTGGGGGGTGAGGGGTGGGGTGGGACAGGAATCGGGAGGGGGGCACGGCCAGTGCTTCCCCTGGCTGGAAGAAGTGGAAAGAGGGAGGGAGGTGGGTCTCCCTGCTTGCTCCCCACATTCCCGGGTTCCTATGAGCACAAAGCTCTTGCAGGTGGTCCTGGAGTTGGCTCTATCCACAAAGGCCAGAAGCCCCTCCTTTTGCTGCTGGTCCTTCCCTGCCGTTAAGCTAAGGGAAGAAAGTCATCCAAAGCACACACCCCTGGAGGCCCCTAGCAGAGATTTTCCAACAGTCAGGGAGGAGGGAAGAGAGGCAGAGCATGGTCAAGTTTCTCAGGCCCTGCTGGCTGAATTCTTCTGAGTCTGACTTTTGCTAAATCAGGTAACCACAGAATAAATCAGAGAGCAAAACCGTACCACATCCTGTCCCCGGAGGTCGCTGCCTGGCGGCACAGACTCTCTCATCCTCGCCATCACCAACCCTAACCCCCAAACCTCAAGTCAAGACGGCCTCGCCAACCTAGCAAAGTGCCCTCAGGACACTGCAGAATTCTGTTCGATCAGGGAGGACGGTATTCCCTGGGGAGTGATGATGGAAGAGAAATTTGGAGAGCCACCGTCGGGCCTGACTGCCGAGGGCTTTGAAAGCATCTGGACGAGGCAGCAGGCAGTTGGGAACCATTAGAGGGAGTAATGACCCATCAGGAGGGAGGTGATGAAGAGAGGTCTTTAGGAAGATGAATGTGGCATGCTGTGTGGGGTAAATGAGGGGGGAGGGCCTGGAGCCCAGTGAGGGGGCAGCTGCCTTGATCTAGACGTGAGCCGCTGAGGGCCAGAATGCTTGGCTAGAATGGTGAGAAGAAATGGCCAGGCTTTGATAAAGGGACAAGAGAGTTCAATGCCTGGTGATCCAGGAGATGAAAGGAAGAATCACAGGAGCACAGATTTTGAACCAGAAGGGACTTCAGATGAGGAAACTGAGGCCCAGGGAGGCTGAGCGATTTGCCCAAGGTCACACACAGTGAGTTGCAGAGACAGGATTTGAACCCACCTCCTCTGACTACAAATGCAGCGCCTTCCTCCCACTGTGGCCTGGGGGCAGAATCAAGACTTAGCTGCAGCATTTTCTAACCTGGGACACTGAATAGATGGTGATATCTGACTCTCCCCTCATGACCTGTCTTCAGAAGGAAATAGATCTCATCAAACATCTGCTCAGTGAAAAATGGATAGCGCCTATTGTCCTGCCAGGAAAGTCAGGCAGTCAGCCAGAATGCTAATGAGCGGCACCATCTTCCATCAGGAAGGAGCGCTTCCAGAGCCAGCTGCTTGCCTGGGCCCCGGGGAGTGGTGGCCCCTGGCATCCAGGGGATTAGGCTGTGCAGACAGGGCAGCAGTTGCTAAGGGCCCACAGAGAAGCTGGGGCAGCTTAGGAGGCTCCCCGAGGCCTGGAGGCGGCGCAGAAAGCTTCATGCAGGGAGGCCAGGTGAGCCTTGGGTGGGGATGTCTGGGGTAGGAGTCACTGGCAGGGCAGGGGTAGGGGGATATGCCAAGGGATAGGAAAGAGGAAAAGCAGCTGAAGGAAACAAACACTTTTTCCACCCAATAGCTGTTTCCAGGCGCAAACAGGGTCATGCCAGGCAGGGAAGTCCCAAAGTAGCTGTTCAGCCAAATGATCGAAGGAAAAAGGCAAGGTTTGCAGCTTCTCTTCAGCCTGTCCTGAAGCAAACACTGACTGCGTCTTTCTTCCAGCCTGGAGAAACCCAAACAGGCAACTTCTTGGAAGAATACAGCTGGCAAATGCTTCCCTGACTGGCTTCCAAACAAGCAGATATCTGGCCAAGGGATTGAGGCCGAGGTGGAAGGCTGGGAGTCCTAAAGGAAGCTGGGAAGGTGGTCCTTGGAGGCAACATTCCACGCTGGCTGGAGAGGAGATGACTGCAGGGTCCAGCTCAGCCCTTAAGCGCTTAGATGAGCACACCTGTTGGAGTCATTTGCCACCAGCATGGGAGCAGCTCAAGTGTAATGGTGGGAGCCCATGGTGAAGGAGGGTCCGGGGAGAGGATCCAGGGGAAATGACGTGGGGGGTACAATTGGAAGAGCCTAAAGGGGAGGTTCCAGGGAATATGGAACAGACACAACAGCCTGAAGGCCAAGAAAACCATGGGACCATTCAACCTACTAATTGGACAAGCATTTATGGAAACGTGGCGGCCACCTATTCTACCCTGTTCACTACACACACACACACACACACACACACACACACCCCAGATTGTGAACAGGAGGTGGGCAGAGAACAGGCATCAACTGGAAACAGGGAGCCATGTGGCAAAATGGAAAGTACTCTGGCTCTGGAGTCAGACGACTCGGGTTCAGATCCCGAGTATAGGAGCCCAAGTGGTCACAAAGGCCATCCCCATCCTCATCCTCAAAGGCTGACCGGGCACTCATGAGGCAGACTCTTACCTCTGGCCACGTTACTCAACCCCTCTGGTCCTCAATTTCCTACCCTGTAAAATGGCCTTGGAGGGCCCTTTCAGCTTTAGGGGTCTTCTGAATGGAGAAGAGAGGGACTGGATCCAATCACATTTGTTTTTGTTCTCACTACCCGGGCAGCTAAGTTAGTCCTCTCAGGAGAAAATAAAAGGAGTTGGGCTGTTTGGACAGCTAGGTGGCCCCATAGTGTACAGAGCGCCAGGCCTGGAGTCAGACTCATCTTCCCGAGTTCAAATCTGACCTCTGACACTTAGTAACTGTGTGACCCTGGGCAAGTCACCTAACCTTGTTTGCCTCAGTTTCCTCATTTGTAAAATGAGCTGGAGAAGGAAATGGTAAACTGCTCCAGTGTCTTTGCCAAGAAAACCCCCAATGGTGTCATGAAGGGTCAGAAACAACAACTGAAAGAAAGGGCTGTTTGGAATCAAATGATAAAAACATTTAAGATGCAAAGGTCTCCCGGGACGGTCTCCCATCTCAAGATTCCTTCATTGAGGAGAGGTTTTGTTGCTGTTGTTTTCTTTTTAAACCAAGTATCTGGTTTGGAAACATGAGAAGAAAGGGCAAAGGCTCATGGGGCAAAACTGGACCTGCTTTCGTGGCCCCTTGGGATTCCTTGCGATTCTGAGATTCCACGAGTGCTGCCTCTGTAGAGCGAGTTAGCGGTTCACGAAATCTGGCTGGATTAATCATGATGATAAATGGCCCTACTTCTCCTCATCCTCTCATCCAGAGGCTAATTCCCTCGTGAAATTCCCCCAACAGGCAGCCCTGTGCATTCAGGATCTCAGACAGCTTGCAAGTGGCCTTTCTCCTTGGTTTGAACACATGGTGGGTGGGAAGACGGATGGATTTGGAGTCAGGATTCTGGGGTTCAAATCTCATTACTCCCTAGGTGGCATTAGGCACAGCACTGAATGACTCCGAGTCTCGCACCAGATGACATGTGAGGTCCTTCCCAAGGACCAGCGACACCCTTTCAAGTTGAATCTGACTTATTAACGTTTTCTCCATCACTTTCTTAAGTCTAGGCAGTCAACAAAACAATAAATCCAGCCCTGATTTGTTGTTGCCACATTTGTGGATTTTCAAGGAGTAAATGAACATTTAACAACCAGTCTCCCTCCTGCAAGCCGGTCTGAGCTGGCTTCAGCACTGCCCCGCCCCCGCCCCCCCCCCCCAGATCTAGGCTCCACCCTGGTTATTTCTTTTCTGCTGCAGACCCCTCAGGACCACGGAACCTTGTTATCCATCCTGCTTCAGCACCCTCCTCAGAACAATGGCCCTGGGTCTGAGCTGTCCTGATTGGTGAGGGGGTTACGTGGTCCACTGTCCCCATCTGAGAAACCGTAGTGATGCTTCAGAGTCCAGCCTGGCCATAGCCCCCCATTCACCCTGCCTGTTCCTCTGGACCTTGTGATGGGTCCTGCCCCTGTCTCTAGACCTTCCCCTCAGTGTCAAGCACATGGCGACCATGTAATAGACTCTCATTCATTCATTCATTCATCTTATGATCCTACTACCCTTCGAATCTTATATCACCCTGGACCAGGTCATCTTCTGGCTTAAATACACACACACATACATATATAAACATACATGCATGACCTTATTAAATTTCTCCAACTATCCCTTCCCCTACCCCCGGTCTTCTGGGGTTTTTGTACCTAAAGACCTTTTCTGAATGGTCTCAAGTTGGAGTCAGACTGGAGAGGGATGCATGCGGCATATTAAGAGACCCGAAATGTCTGAGATGACATCATAGTCTCATACAAGGACAGACCCAGCCGGGTTCATGAACCTGGGCCCTGAAACCAATCTGGGAAGCAGCACTGGTTGTAGGCAGTGAGGAGCTCTGCCTCCCGAATGGGGGAGAAGGAAATGAAAGCAAGGGCCTGAGGTGGATGGAAGGTTTTTATAAAAGGGATGCTGTTTCAGCCATTGTCTTCAAAGTCGACCCTGGGTTACTTTTGGAAGAAAAAAAAACGAACAAAGCCCAAAGCAGAACACTCTCTGAAATGGGAACCCAGATCCAAGAATCTATAAGGGAAGAGGAATGTTCAAGAAAAAGGTTTGAGGGCAGACAGGGAGAAGGGCTGGTGGCAGTTCAGAGAGAAGGGAAAGCTCAGAGATCGAGGCCAGAGGAGAAGACTTGAGGGCAAGCCTGGAGGGGTAGCTACGTAAGGCTGCAGATGGTTAAGAATTGGCAGGAGGAGGCCTGAAAGGCACAGGCCAGCTCACAGGGTAGTTAACTTCATGACTGGTGAGGTGTTACACCTTTTCAACAACAAAAGCTTACTGAGCGACCTAGTCACACAGCCTCTCTGACCCTCGGTTTCCTTATCTGTCAAAAATGAGGGGGTTGGTCCCTTCAGGCCTGAGATCCCCCATTAACTCATTGTCTGAAAGCAGATTATGGTGGCCTCATTTAAGGGTCCTGCTGGCCTCATCTATGGCCCAGCTGAAACTGGAAAACCTCTGAAAGGTAAAAGACTGAAAGGTAAAACTTTGGAGGCAAAACAATTCAATTTATTCTCCTATTTTAGGGAGGTTTTGAGTTAGGGACAGGCAGTTGAGAAAAGGGACTTCTGTCCTGGCTGCTCTGAGAGGGCTGTCGTTCATTTTCAGCTTGAGGAGGAGGTCGGTTTAGGAAGCTGCTTAGCTTTCCAGTCAATATTTATGGAACATGGGAAGACAGCTTCTCCTGACCTAGATGTTTATAGCAGGCCCCCCAGGGTGGCCTGTCTGGGCTTCATGTTCCTCATCTTTGTCTATCTGTCTGTCTCTCCCTGGGTAGTTACAGCATCTGACAGAACTGGGCATAGGAACACACATCTTCAAGTCTGTAGTAAGGCTGCTGTTAAGTATACTGTTCAGGGCTGGGTGTTGCTGCTGTCAAGT
>NW_020954546.1:12261573-12270323 GCF_900497805.2 Vombatus ursinus | reverse complement strand
TTAACAAAATGGAGTGGGTCCAGGATGGTGAGATACTCAAAACTCTTTCATCTGAAGGCCAATTCCTAAGCCTTCAAAATTCCTTAAGCTTGAGGCTTCACATTCTTTAAGATGAATTAGGGCACTGATATATCAAAAGGTCCCAAATTCTGAAAGAAAAGATTTGGCGTATAAAGATATATCCTAAAATCAATTAGAAATGGTTTGATATTGCAGGTTATCCCAGCTATTGCTCCTCCTTCATAGACAAATTTTAAAAAGTACATCTGAGGCAGAGGAGGGCCTCGATCTCTCCTAGCCATCTAATAATGCAGCCCAATGTCCCTTTGTTCAGATGAATAGACAACCAGATTCATAAATCTTTATAAAAAGGAGCAAAGATTTAGACAGCAGTGGTGCAAACAGATTAGCAAACCAGCTGTGCAATTTGAGTCTAGACTCCTAGATTCCTGGTCTAGTGGATAAGTAGATTGTGGTGACATGACAAGATGCCGGCTGAGTTAATCACTCCCTTCTCTTTCAGTTTCCTGTGCCTGCCTTCCACAGGCAGGCTCCACCCGGCCTTGTCCAATTGTTTTTAGTCCAGAACTGTGATTTCACTGATGTAGGGAACTCCTGATGGGGGAGCACCCAAAACCAATGCAGGTCAGTACCTGCCTTCTAACTTATGAATCTTAGAGATTGCCTGGAGAACTTAGAGGCAGTTGATGGCTCAATGTACTAAACCTGGAGTCAAAAAGACCCGAGTTCAAATATGACCTCAGACACTTACTAGCTGTGGGACCCTGGGCAAGTCACTTAACCTCTGCTTACCTCAGTTTCCTCATCTGTAAAATAGTACCTACCTCCCAGGATTGTTGGGAGGATCAAATGAGAAATGAGAGTGCTTTCTGAACATGCTATACAAAGGCTAGCTATTTACCACTGTAGTCATTACTGGTGAAGTGACTTGTCTAGGACCCCATAGCCTATATGTGTCAGAAGCAGCCCTTGACCCCGGGTCTCCCTGAGTCTTAAGGCCAGCTCATAACCACTGCTTCAAGCTGCCCCTCGGTCTCCTTCACTTTTCCACTTGAACAGAACATCTTTAAGAAGGCAGTACCCCTGAAGTCACTGTCCACCCCGTCAGATGGCTCAATCCCAGTGATGGGCAACTGCTCCAAAGTTATCTCCCACCTTTCCCCAGCATCCTCCATTCTTCCCAGACCCGCGTCCTCACTGTGTCCCTAATGTCTCAACCCCTGTTGCTTCTGCCTCCAGACTGTTAATTTGTTAGGAAGCTCATTCTTCTATTTATTCCCTATCTGCTTCTCCTAGTTTGGGGGCCAACCAGGAATCAGACCCCCCACCCCCACCCCACATACATTGGCCTTGCCGGCACTTGAAGGCAGCTATCACGACTTGCCCTGATACCTTTCTTCTCTCACTCCTGCTTCCTCCGGCTGCTCCTTACCGGGCACAGTTCCCAGACTCCTCCATCATTCCATTGGTCCTCCTCTCAACAGCCTCCCTTCTCCTCAGGTCCCTCCTAAAATGCAGCAGCCAGCCCCGCACCCTCCACGACCAGCACGGAGCATGGTGGGATGACGCTGACAGTGGCCTCCCTCATCCTGGCCCCTGCACAGCTAACAGGCTAGTCTTAGGTCACCTCAGTGCCTTGGAGTCACTACATGCTTCGAGTCTTCAGAAAACCCCAAGAAGGCTGCCTGGTCATCTCCCCCAACTCGTAAGGTTCATTTCCAGACCTTTACATTTGTCCTCATTCGATTTCATCTTGTGCGACTCAGCTCAGCCCACTGAGACACCGTTGGATTCTGATGCTGTCATTCGATGCATGGGCCAATCCCTCGTGTGGCATGATGAGAGCTTAGGGATCTACCTCTGATACTTAGGAGCCCAAAGGCCCCAACCAAGTCACCTGACCCTTTTTGAGCCTCAGTTTCTTTGTCTGAAAAATGGGAATAGGAATAGTACCCACCTCACCGGCTTACAGGAAGGATGAAATTTAGTAGAAAACATAAAGTACTTAGCAAAACTTTAAGCAATGAGAGACGGCTATCACACATTCCAGAGGAAACTGGCCTAGGGAGGGGAAATTTTGGAGTCAAGTAATGCTTCTGACCCATATGGCCGGGTGACTCTGGGAAGGCCTTTGAGACCCTCAGTCGCACTACGTGTAGCAGCTAGGTGACGTCATAGAGGATAGAGTGCCAGTCCTGGAGTCAGGAAGACTCCAAATCTGGCCTCAGTCACTCACTATTAGCTGTGTGGCCCTGGGCAGGTCACTTTACCCTGTTTGCCTCAGTTTCCTCATCTGTAAAATAAGTTGGAGAAGGCAGTGGCAAACCACTCCAGTATCTTTGCCAAGAAAACCCCAAATGGGGACGTGAAGGGTCAGACATCACTAAAAAGTAACTGAACAACAACAAAAACCATTCAATTGCACATTAAGTGCCAGCCTGCCCTGGTGGCAGCTGTTTTCTCGCTGGGAGTTCCATACCAAGCTGAAATCCCAGATCTAGTTCAAAGATGAGCCATCACATTAACATGACAGCACACCGCATGTGGCTTCATCCGGGTGGCTGATAAGAATGTTGGGTGGGTGGAGTGTTACGATGCTCAGCAAGAACAACTTGGGAAGATTTACATGAACTGATGCAAAGTGATGTGAGCAGAACCAGCGAAACACTGTACGTGCGACATTGTGACAGCAACATCGGACGATGATCAGCTGTGAATGCCTTAGCTCTTCTTAGCCATACAAGGATCCAAGACAGTTCTGAAGGACTCATGATGAAAAATGTTGTGCATCCCCAGAGAAAGAACTGATGGACTCTGAATATAGAGCAAAGTGTACTTTTTTTACTTTGTTTTTCTTGGGGATTTTTTTTTTTTTTTGGCCTGCGTTTTCTTTTACAACATGACTAACACGGGAAAAAAATGTTGGGTAGACCAGAGCCAAGGCCTGAGCCCCGTGCCGTGCCACTAGAGGTATGGCTCCAGTATGACATGAACCCATTCATCAGAATCTAGCAGCTGAGGGAAGAGGGCTATAGAGTTGGGCCTGGAGTCACCAAGTCTGAGTCCAGCCTCAGACACTTACCAGCTGTGTGACCTGGGTGGTGACATTTCCCCTGTGCCTCAGTTTCCTCAACTGTAAGATGGGGATAATAATAGCACCTACCTCCCAGGTTGTTGTGACGATTAAATGAGATATTTATAAATTGCTCTGCAAACCCTAAAGCCCTATGTGAACGCTGGTCATTCTTTCCATCACATTCTATTAATAACACTCTATTTAGTTATTTTATACAAGAATGTCTCGTCTCCCCAAGAACATTGTAAAGTCTCCCAGGACACGGAACATATTTTCATATGTCAAAGAATGCGGCCCAGGGCTGGTCACATGTGAAGACTCAAGAAGTGATTTCTGTATTGAATGTTTGAACTGGGAATAATGGGTGTCCTCCCCAGCCCCCCTCCCTGGTAGGATGGGAGGGGCAGGAGAGAAGGGACAATACTTGGTGCTCCCAAGAAAACCGCACTGTGGAAAGAGGAGGCCTTGGGGGACCCTCGAAGCTGGCGAAGGCTGACCAGGCCCAGGGACTGAGGAGGGCGGCCTCCGATGGAGCAGCAGCAGCACCTCTGGCATGGGGACTTCAAGGCTGCGCTCAGCAGGCCACTCTGCCTGTCGGGAAGGACCCCTCCACATGAAGGGAGAAGCCAGGACGTTGGCCAAAGGAGGGCCCAGAGGTTAATGAAAGATCTGCTCCATGCCAGCCCCCCACACCCTGCTAGGAGGAAGGCTCACAGGAAACAGAGCCCCACCTGTTCAGGCCTTGTTTTCCTCTTCTTGCCAGGGCTGGCCCCTAAGCCTCCCTGGGTACTGGCCCCAGGCCCGAGCCAAGCCCTCAACAGCTGCCTCCTCCTTCTGCTGTCTGGTCCTCTCAAGCTGCTGGCCCGATGGGATCCAGAGCTCATCCGCTTGCTTGGGAAGCCAGAAATGGACTTTCTAGTCCCAAGACCCCTCCCTTCCCCACAGGGAGCTTTAAGAGAGGACTGATGGCCAGGCTGCCCCAGGTTCTGAGAGGTCAAGCTGGCCATGGCTGTGAAGCGTGGTGGCTCAAATCTCTTTACCAAGCAAACGGATCAAGCCATGACCAGCTGGCTTCTTTGAAGGTCTTGGCGGGCAGGCCCAGCTTCCCAAAGCCCCAGGCTGAGACCCTGGAATCCCCCCCCAGACCTGGCTGGCCCCAAAGATCCCACCAGCTGGATCATCCCGGCCAGCAGGCAGTCAGTGACGTAACTGAGCAGCACGCCGTCTACACTGTCCAAAGGGGCCTCCTCCATCCTCTCTGTACACAGAAATCAGAGCCACTGGGACATGGGAAGAGCCCTGGCTCTGGAGTCAGAGGAGCCGCATTCAAATCCCACCTCTACAACCTGAGTGAGTCCCTTCACCTCCGGAGCCTCAGTTTCCTCATCTGTAAAAAGAAGGGGTTGGACTGGATGGCTTCTGGCCCCTTCCAGCTCCAAGTGTACGCTCCTCTGATCCTCTTCCACCCAGCCCAGCCTCCCTGCTGCACCACTGGGCCTGGCGTTCAAGGCTTCCTTCCAGAAACACAGCAGAAAACTGGGCACACGGCAGCTGTTCAGGGAAGACCCCGATGCCTCCACTGAAGGTGGAAAACACTGAAGATACTGAAAGAGGAGCCCAGACCACACCCTCAAAGGGCTTATGAGATATCACACACACACACTCAGACTTACACCCTCTCACACACTTGCACTCACTCATTCACACATACCCTCACTCATACACACACACATGTTTACACACACACACACACTCTCAAACTTACACCCTCTCACACACTTGCACTCACTCATTCACACACACGTTTACACACACACACGTTTACACACACACACTCAAACTTACACCCTCTCACACACTTGCACTCACTCATTCACACATACCCTCACTCATACACACACACACACACACACACACACACAGCAGAGAAAATGATGTGGCTTCTACCAAGGGAATGAAGAGGCATGAGTTAATATAGGCCAATGAGGTAGCAAAGTGCTCTGTGGACAAACTTCCAATGGGAGGGGCTTGGATGACTATGAAAAAATCAGAATTATGACAATACTAGTAACAACTAGCATTTGTCTGGTGCTTTCAGGTCAGGAAAGCTTCCCGTAAGTCATTTCATTGGCCCTCACAACTGTTCTGTGGGGTGGGTGCTATTATTATCCCCATTTTTATAGTTGAGGACACTGAGGCAGAGAGAGGTTAAATGACTTGCCAGAGACCACGTGCTAGTAAGGCTATTCATCTGAGGGAGGATTTGAACTCAGGTCTTCCTGATTCTAAGTTCAGCACTGTGCCACCTAGCTATCATTGTGAGCACAAATTTCAAGCTAGAAGGGACCTTAGAGATCAAAGTCCAACCTCCTCATTAGACAGATGAGTAAACTGAGGCCCAAAGAGGTCAAAGGCAACTTGCCTAGGGTCTGAGGCAGGATTCAAATTCAGACCTTCCTGACTCTGAGTCCATCCCATAAAAACTGATTTAGGAGTTCCAGGGCCTTGTGCAGGATGACTGCCTGCCTGCCCTCAGAGAGCTTACATTTAATCAGGGTGACAAACTTTCTAAGTGCATACAGAGCATCTAAAGTGCCTTGGTTAATTCTGGGGAAGGGGACCAGACCTGTGATTTCACAGGGGCCAGGAACTTCTGGTGAAGACAGTCCCTCCACCCATGCAGATAGGCAGCTGTTCGCAGGTCATGGTCTGGGAGAGTTGCCTGGACAGGTCAGGTCTGATGAGCTCAAGCCACCGGGGTCCTGGAAGAACCAGTAGAAGTGACTGCCTGGCCACTGTCAATGATCTTCGGAAGATTGTGGGGATGTGGAGCGGTGCCCTGGGCCTACAGAAAGGCAACTCAGGAGAGTTTCAGAAAAGGGAAGAGAGAGGAGTCTTCAAATTAGAGGCTATTCTGGACTGTGCTATGAGAAGGACGGTTAGTGAGCATCTAGAGAAGGAAGTGGTTCATCACAAAGAGCCAGCGTGGCTTCATCAAGCACACGTCCCAATCACTAACTGTCATCCTTTATAGCTAGCAGTTCTATAGAGCTTTATAACTATCATTGAGTGTTTATAGCTAGCAGTTCTATAGAGCTTCATAACTATCATTGAGTGTTTATAGCTAGCAGTTCTATAGAGCTTTGATAGTGAGCACTGAGTGTTTTATAGCCAGCAGTTCTCTAGCTTCATAGCTAGCAATGAGTGTCTTATAGCTAGCAGTTTTATAAAGCTTTATAGCTAGCATTTAGTGTTTTATGTTGTTATAGGTACTATATTGTTATTGTTATAGGTAGCACAATGGATAGTGTGCCGGCACTGGAGTCAGGAGGGCCTGAGTTCAAATTTAACCTCAGACACTTACTAGCTGTATGATGTTGGGGAAGTCACTTAGCATTTGCCTTAGTTTCCTCATCTGTCATATGAACTGGAGAAGGAAATGGCAAACCACTCCATTATCTTTGCTAAGAAAACCTCAAATGGGGTCACAGAGTCAGACATGACTAACCAACACAACTGCTAGAATTTAGTGTTTTATAGCTAGTATTTAATGTTTTATAGCTAGCAGTAACATGGAGCTTTAAGGTTTGCAAAATGCCTTACAAATATTATCTTATTTAATCCTCATAACAGCTCAGTGAGGTAGGTACTATTGTTATCCCCATTTTACAGACAAGGAAACTGAGGCAGACAGAGGTTTAGTGACTTGTCCAGGGCTTAAGGCAGGATTTGAACACAGGTCTTCCTGACTCCAAGTCTAGCAGTCTTTCTGTTGTGCTGCCATTCCAGACTAACCAGTATGCTGGTAGCTCAGGGGAATGCTGTGGATAGAGTGTACTTGATTTTAGTAACCCAACTGATAAAGTTCTAATTCTATTCTTTGGGATGAGATAAAGAGATATAGTTGGATGAAAGTACAATTCAGGCGGCCTTGGAAGTGGCTGGACCCACAGAGTGGTTATTCATGGTTTAATGTCACCGTGGAAAGTCTTTAGTGGAGAGCCCCAGGTATTTGTGTGAGGCCCTGTGCTGGGTAGCATTTTCAGTAATGATTTTGGGACAAGGCTGAATAGCATGCTCATCAAACTTGAAGATGGCCCAAAGCTAATTGAGAAATGAACCAAACTGTGAAAAGATAGGGCTAAGATCCAAAGAGTTTTTGGCAGGTTAGAACAGTGGACTAAAGTTAAGAAGACATATACTTGGGTTAAAAAAAATTAACTGGGGTACCTAGGTGGTGCAGTAGATAGAGCACTAGCCCTGGAGTCAGAAGGACCTGAGTTCAAATCCGGGCTCAGACATGTAACACTCACTAGTTGTGTGACTCTGGGCAAGTCATTTAACCCCAATTGCCTTACCACAAAAAAAAAAAACAAAAAACCAAACCCCCAAAAAACAAAAAAAAAAACCCCCAAACCATTAACTTCAGCAATACTAAAAAGCAACAAAATTCAGGTCAATTCTAATAGGAAATGTTGGCTTCAAATGATTAAAGTTAAAGCACTTTTTCTATGAACAAAGGGAAAACTACAAAGATGAAAAGTGACAGGTGCTGTCAGCTGTGTATTGGGCAATTTTGTTTAACTGTTTTTTTGTGAGTAGGTACTATGGAGAGTTATTTGTTAGGAAGTGACACGTGTCAAAACACAATATACCAATCTGAAAACTGTTTTTAGAAATTTAAAGAAGCTTTTCAAGGCCACTTCACAAGTACAAGGAGGAAGTATGGCTAGAGAGCCAGCAGCCCAGTACTGTGGTGTTGAGGACCTTGGTTCAAATCCTACCTCTGATTCTAGCTGTGTAACCATAAGCAAGTCATTTGACCTTCTGGGGAGTTGGTGAGAGCTGGCCTCCAGGGCCTCGGCGGTGCCTTCTGACTCTAACTCCAGGACCTTCTGACTAACCGACTGCTAAGGGGCTCTTCCAGCTTTCAACTGAAAGTCCTCTTCCAGAGGGCTCACACCCGGGCACAGCCACAGCCCACAGAACCCTGGAACAGGATGGAACCATTACTGGGCCTGGTGGGGCTTGGACAGCAGGGACTTCAAATATGGCGTGAGCTGGACCCAGAACCCACAGAGCTCTTAGTGGTCAGAGCAAACCAGTCAAATGCTGGGAAGTGTATTCTAAGTATAACGAAGCCAGTCTCTTTCTTCTTGGCCAGCTGAGCTGGAAAGAAAGTAAATTAATGAGGCCTTGCTACAGCCAGCATGGCCCCTGCAGGGCGCTGCCGAGTTGCCCTGGGTGGGAGATCTCACCCCCTTCATTAGCGGCTATCCAACTTGGGAGGCTGTGGGTACAACATGAAAGATCCCGTCGCCCAGCAGGGGCAGGGCCGCTGACTTGCCCCAGCAGGGGCTGTCAGAAAGTGCCAGCACTTCATGCCAAAGGAGCAATCTCACTAGAAGCTAAGTCATACCAAGAAGGTCTGTCTGGGAAAAGGAGGAGGAGGAGCACTGGGCTCGTGGTCCAGGGAAGAAGATTCAGAAAGTACCACCAGAGGGGGAGCTAGGTGGCGCAGTGGATAGAGCACCGGCCCTGGAGTTAGGAGGACCTGAGTTCAAATCTGGTCTCAAAGCAGACACTTGACAATTACTAGCTGTATGACCCTGGGCAAGTCACTTAACTCCAATTGCCTCACCAAAAAAAAAAA
>NW_020954546.1:12240323-12261495 GCF_900497805.2 Vombatus ursinus | reverse complement strand
GAATCACCATAACCAGGCCCGTGAGAAGCACCTCAATGTGGGCAGGAGCTCGGTGGCCCCCATCCAGGTGGCCCTGACCCTAGCACGTACCGAGCTCCCTCATATCATCCAGCCACAGACAGACGCCAGGCCCCATCAACACAGGTGCCCTGCCATCCCAGCCCCCTTCTCCTTTTCACCTCTTGCTCTGGAATAATAATTAAATCGATATTAACATTGCTAAAGGAAAGGATGTGACCATAAATTCCCTTGTGACTTCTAGAACAAAGTTCCACCTCCTGGCACCCAACCTATCTACTAGAATGTAAGCTCCCAGGGGGCAGGCAGTGTTTGATGTTGTACTGGTCTGCCTAGCACTGCCAGGTGGTGAGACAGCCAGTCAGCCTGCCTTGAAGTCAGGATAACTTGAGTCGGAATGTGTGCCCCGAGGCAAACTATGTGACCATTCTGTACCTCGATTTTCTCACCTATGAAATGGGAAGGTTGGGCTGGGTAACCAGGGAGGCTCCCTGCCGGCTCTAAATCCAAAATTTGGCTCGGTTCAAGTCCTCATGTGGGCTGTGTGACCCTGGGCAAGTCACTGTAGAACATGTACTCATGGACATCAATCAGTACAGGGAGGTTCCTCACCAGGTGGCTCCTCAATGAAATCACAGCCCCAGGCAAAACATCCCTGGTAGCTCTTATAATCCCTCTGCTGACTGAGGGATTACCTCTGGGAATCAGTACAGAGCACCTGTGCCGAGCAGACGTGGCTGGTCGTCTGCTCGACTGAACTTGCTGGGCGTGAATGTGCAGTTTGCAGCCTGTTGGGAGACACAGTGATGGCGGCGCCCTGCTCCACACCCCAAACACTGTTGAGTCTCTCCAGCCAAGGCGGCCCCCAAAGCCCAGATATGGGGTGACACTGATGCAGACGCTCCCAAGGGATGGGATCGTGGCTGGAGAGCGAGCCCGGGGCTTCATCACCTAGAACACTCCAGGCAGAAAGGGCCACCCAGTTTGTTCTAGGAGGACTCTTGCTTCTAACCTGGGCCGTCATGAGACCACGTGGAGGGACACGGCGGCCCACAGCACTCTATTCTCTCATTGGGCCACTGCCTGCATTCCCCAGGAAGGAAGGGGGTGTGAGGGAGGGGCTGGGGTGACTGGAATCCCACTCTACTTAGGCCCATTCACTGGAATTGCGCTGATGGATGGCAACCTCTGAGCACGATTTTCCAGGCCTGGAGATTGCTTGCCAGGGTTCACTCTCCAGGTCAGAGAGATATTTTTAAAACGGGACAAGAAAGGATTACCAAGAAAGGACTGGGGGACGAACAGCCCTCCAGAGGACCATTTGCCAGGAGTCATTCTGAAGTCGGTGAAAGCCCCACGATGTGAGCAAGCCATCCGGGAAGGAGCAGCCCTCTGTCGGGGAAGCCACATCGAAGCTTAGGAGGCGCAAGCATTGCCCCCACCCATCCCTCTGTCCCCAGGGTCCCAGGCACCACCCTGGGCTGCTTCAGCTCCCCTTTCCAGAAAGCCAAGTTCTTTCCCACCCCTTCTCTTCTCAGACATAGCATCATCAACACGCTTCTTTAAATATCTCCTCAGGAAGACTATATTTAGTAGCTATTTGGCCCTTCAAACGGGGCTGATTTCCTGTGGTAACAAAGTTCTTAGCAACAGTGGAGAAGGCCGGCGGGATCCTGAGGCACTGACAAAAAAAAAACAAAACCCTCCCCAAAAAAAGCATTTCTAAAGCTTGCTGCGTTCAAGGAGCGTGAGGATGGCTAATTGCCTTTTGGGGATAGGTAGACCCGCCTGGCACCAAGAAGGCTGGGATTCAGCTAGAGGAAGGAGGGGAAGAAATAACAGAGGAAAAGGGCAGGAGAGAAAGCTGACACACTGTGTTTAGTCTAATTCCTCGGCTTCAATGCCAGAAGGCAGGTTGGTACAGGACCGCAGTTTGGGCTCAAATGTCATTAACTAACAAAGACCCTTTCAGGGAGGCAGGAGCGTGGCCCATTCATTCATTCACGTGTCACATACTACAGGGGAGGGGGGCCTTCTAGGGGCAGAGTAGTGTACTAGGAGCCTTGGAGGCTGCGAAGTCAGCCCAATATCACGGAAAGAAGACCGGATTTAAAGATAGAAGTCCTCAATTTGAGTCCTGACTCCATGTGCCCGGGTGTATGACCTTGGGCAAGTCACTTCTGCCCTCTCTGGACTTCAGACTGTTCATCCCTAAAATGGGAGGCCTGCATGAGGTTTCAGTTCAATTGGATGTCAGTGAAGCATGTGACCAAGTCTCTCAGACTACTCTGGTGGGCAAACAAGATGGCGCAAGAAGGGGTGGATGACAGGAAAGTTAGGTGGATGCGGACTGGATGAGTGACTGGACCCAAAGAGTAGTTGTTAACCCAAAGAGTGATTATCTGCCAATGCTGCAGGCACAGGTGAGCAGCAGTAATGATAACAATAGCTAACGTTTATATAGCACTTACCAGGTGCCAGGCACACTGCTAAGCACTTCCAATTATTATCTCATTTGACCCTTACAGCAACCCTGGGAGGTAGGGGCTATTATCACCCCCATTTTATAGATGAGGAACCAGAGGGAAACGGAGTAAGTGACTTCTTCCTGACTGCAGGCTTGGCATTTTATCTGTTTACCACCTGGCTGCAATAACATTTGTCCTCTGATCTAGAAATAGGCAGCTAGGTGGCACAGTGGATGGAGTACTGGGCCTGGAGTCAGGAAGACTCATCTTTGTGGGTTCAAATCCAGCCTCAGACACTTACTAGCTGTGTGACCCTGGGCAAGTTACTTCACCCTGTTTGCCTCATTTTCCTCATCTGTCAAATGAGCTGGAGAAGGAAATGGAAAACCATTCCAGTATCTATGCCAAGAAAACCCCAACTGGGGTCACAAAGAGCAGGACATGACTGAACAACAACAACTAGAAATGGGGATTTGGGTTGGAGATATGGACACATGGACAATTAGCTCTCTTGTCTTAGAGCGGCCATCTTTACTGTTCATTTGCCATCAGACACACTCAGACAACCAGAGGAAAGATGCCAGACCAGGAGCTCCTCCCACCCAGGACCCCTGAGTCTGCTCAAGCTGGCCGTGAACGTTGTGACTCCTCCTAATTAGACTCACCTCTTCTTTCTCACTGCTAGAATGTGTTACCCTTGCCCTGAAGGTGATGGCAATGCTTCTGCATCCATTCTGCCATCTGTTTGTCCAATACCTGCCTGTCAGCGTCTCTGTCTTATGGTATGAGGTTCCTCCAGGCTGGCACCAGGCTTGGGGAGCTCCTGGGGCGCACCTTGAACTTGGAGATACAACGTGAGATCCTGGGGAGAACAACACTGATTTGGAGTGAGAAAACACGGTTGGAATCCAGTGTGATCTTTGGCAAATTAAGCGACCTCTCTGGGGCTCAGTTTCCTCTTCTGTAAAACAAGGGGATGGATTAAAAGACTACTAAAGTTGGTGCTGGCTTTAAGCACCATGACCCAATATTCCTAAAAACCCAACAACCTGGTACTTAATGAATCCTTTGATGATGGTACGAGGAGATGCTATCTTGGGAGGTGGAACAAGGACACCTCCCTAGCCTGAGCCTATTCGCTTTCAAGTCTAAGTTAATGTGTTGACATCCAGCAAAAAGCCCTGGGAGCTGCAGGCTGTGGTTACCAAGAGATCGATACTCTAAGGACCGTTTGGGGAGGCTCTGCTGGCTGTTTCCAGATTCAGAATTAGGATGATAAGGGGGATAGAGCTGGAAGTTGGCTCCACTAAGAGCCCTGAGTGCGGGATCATGGGCGAAATATTTAATTGTAGAGAAGTGATTCTGGCTCTCATCCAGGGAACATACAGAGTACTGGGCTCCACCCTGGTCACTCACTTTTACCAGTCTACAGGCAGCACGGGGTATCCAGTAGACAGTCAGTTGGTCATCACTATGATTCCAGGGGCTACTATTTGCAAAGTACTCTGAGCCCATGCAAATGGAAGGATGGGCAAGTTCTCACAAATAGGCTGGTTAGGGGACACAGATTCAAGAGCTCATATAGAACAATGGAAGGCCTTCAAAATGACCACCTCGGGTGACAGATTTCCCACCTTGGGTGAGATATCAAAAACAGAAAAATCATCTAGTTACAGACTCAGAGAATTGGAATCAACCTCACTGGACATCCAGTCCTACTTGTACCCCAAAAAGAATCCTGGCAAGTGGTCAACTAAGCACTGCTTGAAGCCCCATAGTAGGAGGGCATGACCTCCCGGGCAGCCCGGGATCATGTCTGGATGGCTCTCATTACAAGTTCCTCTTGACCTCAAACCTAAACTTTCCTTTTTGCAATGTTCATGCATCACTTATTCTACCCACTGGGGCCAAGGAGAATCATGGGAATTCCTCTTTCACATTTCAATCTCTCTGTTTCTTGAAGACAGCTAGCTTATTCTCCCTAAATCTTCTCTTTTTAGGCTGAACGGGTCTTCTTCCTTCAAGTGGTCCTACTATGATGCAGGTTCAAGGCCCTTGACCATCCTGGTGGCCTCCTTTGGACATTCTCCAGTTTATCAATGCCTCCCCTAAGCTGAGGCACCCAGAATGGAACACAATCCTCCCAGTGTGGCTCATCACTCCTTGTTCCTGGAAGCTCTGCCCTGCTCTCTGCATCCCAAGATGCTATTAGCTCTTCACGCTGCTGGAATGCAGTGTCTACTGCAGCCTGTAGACTGTTTGCAGTCTATTTAATGATGTCACCTCCTATTTTACAGAGGATGAATCTGAGCCCCAGCAGCTAGAGGGCACTTAATAATCATCTACATGGCCAGCCCTGTAGGGCATTTTATCTCCGAGAAGGGTACTGTCCCCCAAGACTTCAACTTCGAAGACTAAGGAGTGCTATTTATAGTTATTATTATAACAATAACTCCCATCTATAGAGTGCTTGGAGGTTTCCAAGACCTGGGGGTGGGGGAGCCCACTTGCCTGTGCAAGGAGATATGGGGGGGGGAAGCTTACCTGCCCATGCATGGAGACCTGGGGAGGGGAGCCCACCTGCCTGTACATGGAGATGGGGAGGGGGGGAGAGAGTCCACCTGCCCATGCATAGAGACCTCTGAGGAGGGAGCCCACCCCTCCAGAGGCAGCCCACTCTCCTTTGGGAGAGCTTCTATTGTTAGGAAGCTTGCCCTGACATCCAGTCCAAATATGCCTCTTTACCAATGCCCCCACTGCCCCTACTTCTGCCTTCTGGGCCAAACAGAACCAGTCCAATCCTTTCCCCACATATTGGACCTTTAAATGCTCAACAGGCTAAATGCCCCCAGTTCCTCCCCAGGCTCCTCCTAAGCTGTGGACCCCAGGCCTGAATCTTGGCAGAGGCAAACTGACAGCTACATTTTAAAGACAGGGGTGGCCTGATGTGGTGGAAAGAGCCCCGGACACCGAGGCAGAAGGTGTGGGTCTGAGACACTGCACCACAAGGGGCTGGCCCTGTGACCGTATTACCTCTCTGGGTCTCTGTGCCCTCTTCTATAGAATGGGGATAAGCCTATGTCCACTTCATACCTCACAGGGTTACTAATGAGGCATTAAGTGCTATGTAAAACATAAGCTAGCATTATCATGAAATAAAAGACTTCAGAGCTCATCTAGTCCAATGCCCTTATTTTACAGGGGAAGGGAAGGACAGATATTGGAGAAAGGTGAGGAAAGAAATGAAGGAATGACTGAATAAATGAAGGAGGATTCCCTTCTTCAGTGTTTCATTTAGAGGTAGCCAGTGGGTATCTACAGTGGATAGCGCCAGGCCTGGAGTCAGGACGACTCCTCTTTTGGAGTTCAAATCTGGCCTCAGACATCTACTGTGATCCTGGGAAAGGCACTTCACCCTGTTTGCCTCAGTTTCCTCATTTGTAAAATGAACTGGAGAAGGAAATGGCAAACCAGCCCAGTATTTCTGCCAAGAAAACCCCAAATGGGGTCACGAAGAGTCAGACACGACTGAAAAATGGCTGAACAATGACAGGTGTCACAGTGGATAGAACTTTAAACTTGGAGTCAGGAAGACCTGGGTTTGAAGGTTGTCTCAGCCACTTATAGCTGTGTGGCCCCAGCCAAGTTACTCAGCCTCTCAGTTCAAGGTTCCCCTTATGTAAAATGAAGATAATAACAGCACCCACTTCACAGGGTTGTTATGAGGATCAAAGAGGTAACATGTGAAACCTTTGCAAACCTTAAAATCTGATCTGAGTGCTAGTCACTATTACCAAAGGACAATGGCTTAGTGTTCCCTTCGCCTGCGGCCCTAGGAAAGTTCACTAGGTTAGAGTTAGGGGCATATAGAAAGAAGGGCGTATGGAAAGGGGGGATGAGTGGGAAGAAGCAAGCCGTACACAGCAATGAACAATAGGGTCTGCTTGGCTGCAACCAGGGAGCCACCCAGGAGAATGCTGAGGGAGAAATAATGACTGGGCAGTGGGCGTTTGGCCTGGAAGGCCAGGCAGAGGAGCTCAGACTGGATATGCAGGGCCAGGGGTCAGCACGGCCTTAGCTGAGAAATGCCCATGGGCGGTGTCTAGGGCACACACAGAGAAGAAAGAAAAAGGAGAAAAAAGAATGGGAGAAAGAAAGGGAGACCCCTGAAAGAGGGAGAGAGGGAGAGAGGAAGGGAGGGGGGAGAGAGAGAGGAGGGATAGGAGGAAAAGGAGGGAGAGACAGAGTTAGGAGAGAAAAAAGGGAGAGAGGGGCCAGGTATGGGGCTGGTCAGAGACACCCTGTGTCACTGGTTGTTCAGCTTTGGATGGACCTCCAGAGGCTCCTAAACTCCTCCAGTGAGGGCATCGAAGGCCCTTCACAGCCAGCCTCCCACCTACTCTCCAGATATTTCCATCTACTTCCCTTCTCACACACTCAAGGTTGCAGCCAAACTGGCCTCAGGCTCCAGAAGCCCCAATGTCTCCCTGTGCCTCCAAGACAAAGTTGAGGATCCCCCTCCACGTAGCCCCGGCCTGCCCCTCCAGATTCCAGACTCCATCACACGCTCTCAGCTGCAGCCAAACCTCCCTGCTCGTGCTCCCCGTTCCTGACATTCCACCTCCCCGTAGCACCCTGAGTGGAGAAGGGGCCTGCCACCCCACCGATCACCAACACCCACCACACACCAACTGCTCCTCGATGGTGTGCTGGGAACAGCAATGCCTCCAGACGGCGGACCCTACCACCAGCCCAGCCCCAATGCCGTCATCCAGGAGAGCTGTCCCTCTGGAGATGCAGCCTGGTGACTGACCGCCTCTCCAGCCCTGCAGCATCGCATCCCCCTACCCAGTAAAGAAAGTCCTCACCAGCAAGCCCTGGGCACTGCTCAGTGGCATGTCGCCAGAAGTGGCTGTGGTTTTCTTCATCTCACACCATCAGCTTTGCGCATCCACCCTGGGACTCCAGGCTTTTCTGGCTGGCCCTCCTACAAGTTCAGTCTCCCCTCATTAGAAAGTGAGGGCCTTGAGGACAGGGAATCTTTTACTTCCAATTTGTATCTGTAGCTCTTACAATGCTCTGCCTCAGGGAGCACTTAATAGTGACTTCATTCCTTCCTCCCTCCATCCATCCATCCACCCCAGTTAGGCTCCTGACCAGAATTCCCTTCCCCCAGGGTCGCTGCTTCCCTCTACAAAGTGTCTCCTCCTATCCAGATGGAAACTCCGTGGGGGCACAAACTGGCTCGCCTTTGTCTTTGTCTTCCCAGGGCCTGGCACACTGCTCGGCATACGCTGGCACTAAGTAACTGCTATTTGCTCCACTCCTCCCTAAGTCCTTCAGGGCTCAGCCTAGGTTATGACCTTAGGCAGGGGACAAGATCACCGTTTGGGGCAACTCATTTTAATAAACAAAAATTTACTAAGCACTGCTCTGCCAGATGCTAGGGATACAAAGGTCAAGCAAGCAACATGCATTTATTAAGCAACTACTGTGTGAGGGGCATTGTGCGAGGTGCTGTCCTCAAGGAGCTTACATTCCATCCAGTGGAGGCGAATACATACAGAGACTATACCAAGTACGTTATGTAATAGACACAGGAATGATAAAGGGAAAACAGCTGGCTCAAGGAGCTTTTGGTAGGAGGGGGGATGGGAGATGAGACACACGCCATCATTTGGGGAGGAATTGGGCATTCACTACCAGCTGTGGGGTGAGGGATGGCTAGATGCTTTGGGGAAGGTGGCTCCTCAGCAGAGCTGGAAAGGAGGGTGGGGCTCCCCTGAGACCGGGGTGTGAGCCTTAGGAGGATGTGTCCATCCATAGGAGAGGGAATGTCAAGATCAGGGGATGGAGAGGAAGCACGTGAAAGGAGGCTGAAAAGCAGATTCGGACCAAGCTGCGAGAGGCCTGCAAGGCCAGGCTGATGAGTGTTTTCCACTGGAGCAGGGGATCTTATCCTGGACCCTAAAGAGTCTCCATAGATAGATTTCAGGGGAGTCTGTGAACTTGAAGGGAAAAAAACCACAAACTGTATTTCAATACAATTTTAAAAAATAATCCTAAGTATTTTATTTTTTTCATTAAAAATGCTTCTGAGAAGGGGTCCATGGGCTTCACCAGGGGCTATAGGAATATTAAGGTTTCAAAACAATCTTTTGAGAAAACTCCATTGAAACCAGAAGCCAGGACCACACCGGCTAAATCCTCAGCACTGCAGTCCAGGCTGGCTCTTGGCCGGCAATCTTTTAAGATGGCAAAGAAAAACCCCAATTTCCCTTCTATTCCGCTAAGCCTAAATGAGTAACACACACCTTAGATCCCGTTTTCTCACCTAGCAGGAACCCCCAGACTTCACCCAATAGTCACACCACAATCTGGGGAGTCTGCCATCCCCAGCCAGCAAAGCAGGAAAACAGGAAGCAGCCTTGAGCCCGCACCCGCCCTGCGAGGGTGGAGCTGACACATTCATTCTCCCAGGTGGGCAGCCAGCCAGGGCATCAGTCACTTGGAGTGATGGGAAGCTGGCTGGGGGGAGGGGGCGGCTCCACAGCCTTCTCCAGGCCACCCCTGGCCCAGAGGAATTCTAGTGAATGGCGAGCTATTACAAAACAAAACTCCACTTGGGGATGGAGGTGGGGTGTGGGTGCCCAGAACCAGCTTTGGGGAACACAGGAGTACCCTGGACTTGGAGTCAGACCTGGTTTCAAATCCCACCTTGGACACTTACCACTTACCCTGAACAAGTCACAAAATAGGGATAATAATAAGCAGGTTTTTGCTGTATACCTCACAGGGTGGTTGTGATAACAGAAGAAGGCAGGTATGTAAAGGGCTTTGGATCTTATTACTGCCCAGAGTCAAGGACTCTGGATTTGGAGTAGCAACTAACTTTAAGGTTGCAAAGGCCTTTATAAACATTATCCCACGTTATCTGGGGAGGTAGGTTCAATTATTATTCCCATTTTATAGGTGAGGAAACTGAGGCAGGCTGCAGTTAAGTGATTTACCCAGCCTCACACTGCCAATTAAGTGTCTGAGGAAGGATTTAAAGCAGGGATGTGCTGGTAAATATTTAACAAGAAGCACCCCTTAAATTTCAATCTGCATTATTAACATTTTACCCACCACTTTCTTAAGTTTAAAAGCACACAGCTGCCACAGTAAAACTTCCAAAAGCCCCCCACCAAAACAAACAAACAAAAACAGATTAAAATGTAGTTAAGAAACAAAACGCATAACAATGCAATACAGATGATGGCTATTTGTGGTTTCCTAAGCCAGAATATGCAGACAATCCACCAAACAGTAAATCAAACCAGCCCTGGTTTGTAACATTTGTTGATTTCTGAGGTGGAAGGGTTTCCGTGGAATTTAACTATAGGCTCTCCCTCCATCCACTGTGGCCTACAAGTCCAAAGGCTAGTGTAGCCGCTCACTAGCTGTGTGACCTTGGACAGGTTCCTTAAAAGCTGCGGGCCTCAGCATCCTCCTTCGGAAAATGGGACGGTTGTGCTTTGTGCTCCGCTGTCCCAGCTGGCCTCAGAGTAGAGCTCAGGCCTTTCGGGGGCCACCTTCATGTCAGTAATTCCTGGTCCCGAAATGATGCTGAATTGACTTATCTGTATCCATGATGAATTCTGTCCCCTTCCCCAAATACACCGTAGGCTTTTCAAAGATGGGGACAATATCTTTTGTTCGCTTCTGTATCTGCAGATATAGTACCTTGCATATAGTAGGCGCTTTAACAAATACTCCTCGAATTGAAGATTTAATTTTTTTAATCTCTTCTAAGAAATACAAAATTCTGCCAAAGCATCCACTTTTTTTTTTTTTAGGCAGTTGGGGTTAAATGACTTGCCCAGGGTCACACAGCTAGTGTTAAGCATTTAGTCTGAGGCCCGATTTGAACTCAGGTCCTCCTGACTTCGGGGCCAATGCTCTATCCACTGCGCTACCTAGCTGCCCTTAAAGCATCCACTTTGTTAACAATCATTCTGGCCATTCCCAGTCTGCTGGAGGCCTTCGGTGGGCTCCCTCGTCAATATCTGACATGACATGTGATTAACCCTAAATCTTCTTTGAAAAAATGTGAGCTTGATGGAAGCCCATGTTTCCGCATCCTTGGTTTTCCCAAAGAGGGAATGCCCTATGATAATTGTTCATGTGCCAGCAATTAGCACCAACAATGAAGCCCACCCTCAAATGGGGCCAGGCTTTTCCACAGACTATTTATTGTCTTTGCACAGAAAAAAGTAAAATATTTTTAAAAAACTGAAAGATACAAACAGGACAGCTCAGATGTTCCTCCCTGCCTCCCCAGTCAGCACTCTCACTCTCCTTTTGAATTTACTTTGTGCTGTTCAACAGACCCTTCACTCTGATGGTGTATGGAGGCCTCCCTGACAACCCCCATGGGTATCGGAATGGGAATCCTCGAGGGCAGAGCCTGGTTCTTTTGGGCCTTTCCATCCCCGGCCCAGACTAGCACAACACCCTGTAAATGGTGACCTGCTGTCAAATGGCTCTTCCACGGTATAATGATTTTGACCAGGCTTGGCCAGAAATAGAGATAGGAAAGCACCTTCCTTTCTTCTTTGCTGAGGTGGGGACTATGGGAGTGGAACATTGCACACGGCTGGTGGAGGGGCTGGTTGGGTGTTTTTGTTGAATTGTTTTTACCCCCATGTTCTTTTTGCTTCATTGACAAAGAGTTGCCTCTCTAGGCGGGATGGATTAGGAAGTGAAGGGCACAAAAGATAAACACACTTCTTAAAAGTTCGTTCAGTTGAAATGAGACCAGGGGTTCTTAACATTTTTCGTGTCATGGACCCTGTTGACAATGAAGGTCTCTGAAGCATGTTTGTGTTTGCTGCTTCTGTTTATAATTAAAAGAAATGCTCAATGTAAGTTAGCGTTCAATGATCCGTCCAAGTGCGTGGATGCCCTGAAATCTCTCCTCTGACTCCTTGGGACCCTGTACACTAGGATGAGAAGCCCTGAATTTGATGCTCTCAAAGCTTCCTTCTACTTCAAAAGCCAAGGTATTTCTCTGCCCTGGGAATTGACTCTGCTCATCTACATATCAATATTTCTCTGGGTTTTAACCTTGTTACCTTTCCCCCTTCCTCCAAGCTCTTTTTGGATGTTTTTTAGGTGCCCCCCCCCCCACTTAGGTCTCCTTTATCAGGACTCAGATCCCACTCTAAGCATGGGGCATTTACAAACTTTTCACTAAGCTATTTGGGCTCTAAAAAGCCCCAGGGCTTTTACAGACCTGCAAAGTACTAGAAAGGGGAGGGGTCCTTGGAGGTTGCCTCCTTCAAGACCCCAAAGCCCAGTGACAGCAGATGAGGAACCGGAGACACTCATGCTTTGGGCAAGAATCTGAGATCTGTATTTGGTTCCTCTCCCCCATTCCCCAGCCTCCCCAGTGCCCAGACCTCAAAGCTACAGGAAAAAACAAACAAACAAAAAATCCTGAGGGGGAAGAGGTAAAGGAAGGAATGGATGAGAAATCATTTATTAAGACCTCACAGGTAGAAAGCACTGGGGACACATGTACGTAAGTGAAGACAATAGTAGGATACCCCCTCTTTCACCCAAGGTTGGGGGTGGGGAGACCTGGAGACATTCAAGGCTGCTGCTTAGAAGGCCATGTAAAGGTGTCAAGTAGGGAGGAGATCACCTGGAGATGAGGTTGGGGAGGAGAATGATAGCACAGGTCTGGCAGCTGCCCATTTTAACCTGACCATTCTGGCTAAATGCTAATCCCAAACTCTTCTACCAGCTAAAGCCCTGAGGGCTTTCAGCATCCTGGGATAAAGACCCCAGTACTCCACTCCAGTGTCTGCTTTAGTGATGCTAATTAATGATGCAGCGGTGATTAGAATCCAGGCTCTCCTTTATATCAAACCCAATCCATATCGTACTCCAGGACAGGCTCCACACACTTGACCAAGCATCATCTTTATTAAGACATCATCAGTCTCCTACAGAATATTCCTTTTTACTTCTGTAATTCTACCTTTGATTTTTTTTTTAATTTTCAAAAATTTTGAACTTAACCAAACAAGATGAGAATTTCCTTTCACAGAGCAGAACAGCAAGACAACTGATTCTAACCCTAAAAGCACATACAGCCTCCAATCAGAACCCTCTAAGCCACAGGTGGGGAACCTGAGGTCTTGAAGCCACATCTGGCCCTCTAGGTACTTAAGTGCCCTTTGAATTCAAACTTTACAGAACAAATCCACTTAATAAAAGGATGCGTTAGGTAAAACTTGGGCCTCACAAGGACCTAGAAGGCCACACCCAAGGAACTAGAAGGCCACATGAAGACTGAAGGGTGCAGGTTTCCCAACCCTGCTCTAAGCATTCAACAAATCTATTTGCAAACAGTCCTACTTGAGTGTTGTTGTCGTTTGTGAAGAGGACCAAAATGACATCACTACCAAGGTAAGTGACTCAAGTTTCAGTGTGTCCAACAGTGGCTGACCAGACCAATACGGGCTCAGGATGTTCTACCACAGGTTGGGCACAAATAGTACGTGAGAACCTTTGGGGTGGGTTCTCTAAGTTTGTGCATCTTGCATTTCTCTTGAGCTATTTCAATTCTGCTTTGCTCATAGAGCATGACACGCCATGGAGGGCGGTCCTGTGCCGGTGTCTCCCATGTCACAATTCCAAATTTCGAGAGACCTTGAGAGTGTCCTTGTATCACTTCTTCTGACCGCCACGTGAATGCTTGCCCTGTGTAAGTTCTCCATAAAATAGTCTTTTTGGTAAGTGTATGTTTTGCATTTGAACTACATGGCCAGCCCATCGGAGTTTCGCTCTCTGAGGCAGAGTTTGACTGCTTGACAGTTTAGTTCAAAAAAGGCCTCGGTGTCTTGCCAGGTGATCTTCAGAATCTTCCTAAGATAGTTCAAATGGAAGCGATGCAGTTTCCTGGCACGGCGCGGGTAGAGTGTCCAGGTTTCATAGGCATACAACAATGAGGTCAGCACCACGGCTCTGTAGACCTTCAGTTTGGGAGGCAGTCTAATGCCTTTTTCTCTCTCACACTTTCCTCTGGAGCCTCCCAAGCACTGAGCTAGCTCTGGCAATGCGTGGATCAATCTCATTATCAATGTGTACATCCCTGGAAAGTATACTACCAAGGTAAGTGAACTTATCCACGGCATTCAAAACTTCTCCATTTGCTGTAACTGACGGTTCCACGTATGGATGGGGTGGTGATGGCTGATGGAGCACCTGTGTTTTCTCAGTGTTAATTGTTAGGCCAAAATTAGAACAAGCAGCAGAGAATCGATCCACACTTTGTTGCATCTCAAGTTTCAGAGGCTGCATTGAGTGCACAATCATCTGCAAACAGAAAATCATGCATCGACACTCCTTCCACTTTGGTCTTGGCTTTTAGTCTTTTCAAGTTGAAGAATTTACCATCAGTGCGATAGCTGACCTTGATGCCATGTTTGTCCTCAATGAAGGTGTTTGACAACATGGCTGAAAACATCATGCTAAAAAGCGTGGGAGCGAGCACATAGCCTTGTTTCACTCCTTTGGTGACCGGGAAAGCACAAGAGTGTTGTCCATCATCCAGAACCCGAGCAAGCATGCCATCATGAAATTGATGTACAATGCTAATGAACTTCTCAGGGCATCCAAATTTTGACATAATTTCCCACAAGTCCTCACAGCTGACAGTATCAAAGGCCTTGGACAGATCTACAAACGTTGTGTTCAGACCTCTGTTCTGCTCCTGACATTTTACCTGGAGTTGTCAGGCAACAAACACCCTATCAACCTGCTTTGTTACTATTGACATTAACACCTGACAAGTCCCCTTCCTAGGAAGGATCGGGATCTGCCCTGATCTCTGCCCTTCCTTAGCATCCCAAGGCTTGGGAAAATGCTTCTTAGGCTCACAGGAAGTAGAGCTGGTGGGGCCCAGAGAAACCATCTAAGTCAGTTCTTCTATTTGACATTTGACGAAGATGATACCCAGACCTGACAAGTGACTGGGCCAAGGACACACAGGTAGATAACAAGTAACCTTCCTTTGACTCTAAATCCAGTGTTCTTTTCCCAACGATATGGGAAAATGGCACTAATTTTATTTACAGAAATTGGAATTTACAGAATTCCCAGATTGGAATTAGACTTACTAAAACACTATAGTTCAATAGTCTTGTTATATTAGACATAGTGAGTACCCACAAAAAAGGAAAAGAAAGGGAAGTGGGATTTCCTGAATCATGGGATTCAGAGGCATGGGGGAAAAATCTTAGTCTGGAAACAGGAAAAGGATCAATGGCAGTAGAGGTGAAATATACAAAGTATATGCTGGACGAGGAATGAATGAATGAGCATTTATTAAGCGCCTCCTAGGTACCTGGCACTGTGTTAGGCAGTGTGAATAGAGACGCAAAATAGATACAGTCCCTACCTCTCAAACAGCCTACACTGTAATAGGAGAAAACATATATAATGAATAAATGAATGAAAAATGATTTATTAAGTACCTACTATGTGCCAGGTGTTGTTCAAAGTGCTAGAGATACAAACAGAGAAAATGAGACAAGACAATCCCAGCTCCTGAAAAGCTCACACTCTAAATAAAGGGCAATGGGGACCAGGGAGGGGGTTTAATACTGGGGAGCCCTGGGATTAGCAAGTGGACCGAGTCATGGCTTGTGGTCATAAG
The DNA here is from genome assembly GCF_900497805.2 of Vombatus ursinus. Classification (NCBI taxonomy): domain Eukaryota; kingdom Metazoa; phylum Chordata; class Mammalia; order Diprotodontia; family Vombatidae; genus Vombatus; species Vombatus ursinus. The sequence goes on along the minus strand of NW_020954546.1, from coordinate 12,246,300 downwards.
TCACCCTCTGTCCAGAAGTCATGGTACCATCGATTCTGTTACTGTTCTCAGAGCAGGAAGCAGGAGGGGAGTGAGGAGGGAGGATCCAGAGGGCAGCGAGGCCCCTGGCTAAAAGGTTGGGGCAGATGAATGTGAACCATGGTCTGACCAGTTATGGTTGACTGGACAGGCGAGGTCACACTCATTCATCAAATCACATTAGCGCAGTTCCTTGGCAGAACTCCCAAACTCAGAGCGTGAACTCTCCCAGGCATGGAAAGGTCTGATAGGAGAACTGATCTGGAGGGTGTTGGCTGTTCCAGGTTGGGCAGGGTTGTCAGATGCCAAACTGGTCAAGGTGGCCACCATCACCGCCCACACGGCCAGGAGGCTGGTTACTTTCTTCACCAAGCTTTCAATTCAGCCCCAAAGGAGCTCTCTTACAAGAAGAATTCTCTCATTTGATGATGAAGTTTTCAGGAAAAGAGGGCTTCCTGGACCTCGGTGGGTTTACCTCTGCTCCATACCTCAAGTTGTGTTTGTGTTGACTATATTTAAATATATGAACATGGGATCAAGGACAGTTAGATGGTGCCACAGTGAATACAGTGCTTGGCCTGGAGTTAGGAAAACTCCTCATCCTGAGTTCAAATCTGGCCTCAGAGACTCACTAGCTGCGTGACCCTGGGCAAGTCACTTCATCCTGTTTGCCTCAGTTTCTTCATCTGTAAAATGAGCTGGAGAAAAAAAAATGGCAAACCACTCCCGGATCTTTGCCAAGAAAACCCCAAATGGGGTCAAGAGGGGTCAAACACAACTGAAAAATGACTGATCAAACCACAAAACATGAGATCAAGGTGCCCACAGAGGCAGATGTCAGAAGACTCTGCTGTCTTCCTCTCCACAGATCTGATTCCCGGATCCCCACATCAGCAGCTTACCTCACCCAGAGACTATATAACTTGCTTGGTTTGTCTAGTTTAACTCAAGACCAGGTTTGGCTATTCTTATGGTCATGGAAACCAAATTTGAGAAGGAAAGGCAGGGAGATGGGTGGGTGGGTAGAGTCATACCTTAGCATCATGTAATAGGAGAGACTATTCAGAACCCTGCCTGCAATTGGGATAGCCACCATCAGGTGAAGGGGGGAGAAGAGTGATAATTAGTGCTACACAAGTCAATTAGTTGGGCTTTTCCCAGAACAGAGGCTCAGGGTTTTTAGTTATTGGGGTTTTTTTTTTAAGTGTGATGTTTCCTTAAATTCAACATTTATCAAGTACCTATTATGTGCCAGGGCACAGCTTCCAGGAATAGGGCTATGGTCCGACTGTACTCTGCCCTGGTCAGATCACATCTGAAGTATTGTGTGCATTCCCGACAGGTCCGGCTTAAGAAGGATACTGACAAAGTAGAGAACGTCCTGAGGAGGGCAACCAGGCTGGTGAAGGCCCTGAGTCCATGGGGATGTCTAGTCCAGAGGAGAGGAGATTTCAGGTGGGATTTAGGGAGGGGGGAAGCACAAGGTCACTGGCTTCACGGCGGCCATGGAAGAGACTGAGCTTCGCTCTTCGGGACCCCATCAGGAATGAAGGTGGAAGCTACAAAGAGGCTGACTGAGGCTGGATGCCAGGAGAAACCTCCTCTTAGATGCTGAAGAACTATGATGGTGCTCTGCATTCCTGGTGGGGACAACGCATTTTTAGTTCTTGTAAAGGGGAAGAGCCAGACCACAGACAGACACAGTCTTCATTTGAGGGGAGCACAGCCGAACAACATACGCTCTTGAGAAGACGGAAAAGGCCCAATGGGGAGGCACAAAGTTAGGAGACTGATGAAGGGAGTGGGAGTGGGAGTGTGAGCTAGTCGGTGCTGCAGAGGGTCTTGGGCAAGGAAGATCCCACATTACTGGGTAACTAGTTACAGGCTGACCAGAGGCTCTGCATTGCTCGGCCCGGAGGCAGCCAGGTGTTCAAGGTAAACATCCAGTGGGCTTCATGGCGAGCCAGGTCTGGGCCTCACACCCCGACTCTCCCTAGAGCTGTCCCAGAGTGGAAGAGACTGACTGCTTCTAGAGGCAGGGGCTTCTCACTCACTGGAAGGCTTCGCAGTGGCTAGAAAAGGGTTTGTAGACCCCCAGGTTAAGAACCCTTGCTGTAGACTCAGGCTGCCTCGTGTTCCTAGGTGAAGCTCAGGAATCATAGGGGGTTGGGGGGGCTCAAGCAGCACAATTTTCAAGCAGCGAACGTGTGGATCTGCATTATTTTTCCAAAGAAATACTTGCTTCTTGCTAGTGAAAGACAAGAGGCATGCTGCCTTACAATGCCTGGGGACGACTAGTGAGTTCGTTTGGAGTTTGGTCTCCTCTGGGCCCCAGATCCCCAAATCTTGCCCTACTCAACCTTACTGAGGTCATCCATCACCCCTGGCTCTGAACCCCACCCTTCCCTCTGCTCTCGGCTGGGAAGTTTGTTTGCATCCAAATACACAAACTCCCCCAAAGTCCCTCCTCCAAAAAAGACCCAAACCAAACCAAACCCAAGAGAAGTAACCAAAAAGAGAAAGAACAAGCAGGTCTCCGGCTCTTGGGCTGATTTATTTAGAGTCAGCCCACAACATTTCTCAAGCTCTCCCCTGGGATTGGGTTTTCATTTTTATCCTCCTGATATCAAAACAACCAGCTTCCCTTCTAATTCTACGTATTTTATTTTACGCATTTAAAAACATGACTCTCAGAAGGAGCCTTTTCTTCATCAGACTTCTGCCAAAGGTGGAGAACCTCGGCAGTCCTGTGGTGTAGCAGAGACCCCTGATTCTCAGCTTCCTCATCTACAAAATGGGAATAATCCCTTCAGAGCAGTAGTACAGCAGACAAAGGGCCTACCTTGGGGTCAGGAACCTGGGTTCAAATGCTGCCTCTGACATGGGCTGGATGGGTGATCCTGAGGAGTTACCTAAGCTCTCACTTCAACAGCAGCTAAGACTAAGTTACAGAAGAAAGCTGATCAGCATTGCTGAAGGGAGTTTCCACCCTGGGATCCCCTCCCAGAGATGAAATCACAGCTTCAGATTTCCCCTACCCCTACCCCCAATCCCTTCACATTCTCTCACAGGGATAAACAATATAATGCATGTGCAAATAAAATACTTTGGAACTTATTAAAGACTACAGATAGCCCCTGCCAGCCTATGAAATGGAAGGCTTTGAGGTTGGTGGTGGTGTTTTTTTTTTTTTAATCACCATCCCTGCTTTGGTGCCACGGGGTTCACGATGTTTTTTTCCTCTTGCCTTTAGTGATAATTCCCATTTAGAATAAACTGGAAATGTTTTCATACTTTAGATCACAAAAAGAGGTAGATGTTGTTATTATTATCTCCATTTTACTAATGGGGAAACTGAGGCAGCGAGAAGTTAAGCCATTTGCTTAGAATCACACAGCTAATAAGTGTCTGAGATAAGATCTGAATCGAGGTTTTCTTAACTTGTATCTGCCTGGCACATAGTAGGCACTTAATAAATGCTTGTTGACTTGGCTCTCCACTATGCTGCCATCTTGTTTCCTGGGCAGAGGTTGTGTTCTTCTGTTCCTCACTCATTAGAAAATGACTTTAAATCATTAATAAGTAAAGCAGGTTCACCTATAAAAGGGAGGGAGACTGGACAAGATGAGCTTTAAGGTTACTTCTGGTAAGTGATGGAGTTATGGGACCTGGACTCCTAGAAGGAAAAGACCATGTCTTTGGGACTTAGACCCCTAAAATCTTAAACCCCACAAGGGCACTTCACCTGAGGCATCTGGTCCATCCCAGTCTACCTAGATACTCAATAATCCTTTTAACTGCCCTTTCATGTAGCTCTCCAACCACTTAACTCCTTTCATTGCCTGCACCTGGCCCACCCCAGGCTATCTGCTACTCCTTAATCCTACCCAGACCTTTTCTCCATTGCCCCCAGACCACCCCAGGCTATTTACTATTCCTTAATCCCATCCAGATCTTCTCAGAGTCTTTTTCTGTATATAAGTATCAGTCCCATCCCCACCCAATTTGCAGATTTACTAGGAATCTTGCCCACCTAACTGGTGTTATACTAAAACCGTGCTACTCAGACTGAAGTCTTGAGTGGTCAAATTCTTTCAAAGCAGACCCCCCTGTACCCTTGCATTTTGGGGTTTCTAGCACTCCAAACCGCATCAGTAAGCACTCACTGTGAGAAGAACACTGTCCTAGGCATGGTGGGGGGATAAAGGAAGTGTGGTTCCGTGAGGGAACACTGACTTTGTTGTCTGAAAACCCAGGACTGCATCCCACCTCTGCTCCTTCTTCTGTAAGATGAGAGGATTGGAGTAGCTGGTTTCTAGGGGCTTGCACTATTGGTCCTGAGATTCTGGTGGGGAAAGGGCTGGCTTTGGAGGCAGAGGGCCTGAGTTTTGATACCACCTTCCTATGTCCTAGCCATGTGACCTTGGAAGTCATTTCATCTCTTGGGATCTCAGTTTCCTCATCTGTAAAATGAGGGGCTTGGATTAGATGGCCAGTAAGGTCTCTTGCAGCTCAAAATCGAGGACTCTATGAGAAAGTCAACTTCAGTGCTCTACAGTCCCTTCCAACTACAAAGGCTATGAGCCTATAAGCACGGCCTCTTTCCCCAAGAAGCTTGCCATTTGATAAAGGGGTACCAGGAGAAACCAACAAACAGAAGGCAGGGCCAGGAACATTCACCCAAAGCTGGGAAAAGCCTTCGTGGAGGTGCTAGTGGGGTGAAGCCCAAGTGGGGTCAGGCAGTCTCCAGGTCCCCACTTCCTGTAGCTCTGGCCTGCTTTGTGCACAGCCTCCAAAGTGAACGGGAAGAAACGCAGAATTCCTCCAGCTCTCTCAGCCCAACCACAATTATGGGGTTTCACCCAATCAACTAGCATTTATAAAGTGGATGCAAGGACAAAAGTAAGCAATCCCTGCCTTCGGGAGCTTTCATCCTGATGGGGAAGAAACACCATTCTACGCAGCAACAATTCCTACTTGGATGACCTTTGGCAAGTCATTTGACTTTCCCAGTACCTCAGTTTGCTCAACAGTAAAATGAGGGGGGTAGCCTGAGACCCCTTCCAGTTCTAGGGCAATGACCCTGTGATACATTATTAACTATAGAGATGCAAGGAGAAAAAACAACACCACATGCTGTCCTTTCAAAGACCAAGAGTGATTTTAGAATATAGAGATGCATAATTGCACAAAAATTGGCAAGCATTTATTAAGTGCCTACTATGTTCCAAGCTCTGTGCTAGGGAGTGTTAGATGCAAAAGTAAAAACAAAATAATTCCTTCCTCCTTAGGGGATACAACCAACTAGAAAGAGAGGGGAGGAAAAAAAATCTGACAGTCTTGGTTTGTTTTTAAAAAATTCACCTAGGCCCTTGTTGGTAAATCCTGGCCCCACCTCAGTCATGTGAATCACCCTTCCTGTGATGCAGGGAGGGAGACACCTCACTGGGGGGGGGGGGCAGGGTATTTTTGGATCAGAGGGTTTTGCACAGTCCCACCCACCCCCCCCCAACCATGCCTGAAATGCCCTCCCTCCTCCCCTTTCCCTTCTTGGTCTTGGGACGAGAAAGGGGGTGAGACGAGAAGCAGCAAGTACATGTGATTCCTCAGTGGTCTGTAAACTCCAGGAGTTCAGAGACTGCGGCTGATTCAACATTTTTCTTCCCCCAGAGCCCAAGGCTATTTGAAGAGTGGGCCAGTAATTTGGTTGCTCTGGGTGCAGCGGCAGAAAAGGCCCCCAGGGAGACCCTGGAGGGAAGGAGGAGGGATTGGGAGCGGAGCTCTCAGGCTGGATGGGACTCTGGAGGTCAGGGGCCAACCTCCCTAGACCCTTCCAGGCTGTGCGACCCGGGCCAGTGATCTGAAAGCTGGGTCCCAGCAAACCAAACCTGGGCCCTCTTTCCCTATGGTGGTCACACACACACACACACACACACACACACACACACACACACACACA
>NW_020954546.1:12219707-12240299 GCF_900497805.2 Vombatus ursinus | reverse complement strand
GCGCCAGAATCTGAGGTCAAATCTCTCCAGAATCGTAGGAGCACAGACTTAGAGCTGAATGGGAGTCTGATCCACTCACTTTAGAGATGAATTAACTGAGGTCCGGAGAGGAAGGGGCTTGTCCAGGGTCGTAGCTTGACCAGTAAGTAAGGGTCTGAGGCTCTGCCCCCTCACTACACCACCCTGACTCTCCATCAGTAGCTTCTCTGAACTCTATCTGGGCCAGCTTATTTCACCAGCAATCATGCGCTGCCTTCCGAAAGAATGTTGGCTCCTGGAGGGCAGGGACGGTGCTGTTTTCACCTTTACAACCTGAACGGCCAACACGGTGCCTTGGCCTGATAGTTTGCTGAAGTGAAATATGTTGTTTTTGTTTCTCAAATGATTTCACTGTCGACAGGCTTATGTTGGCTTGCCTTGAGTTAAGGGGAATGGTGGGTATCTGGGGCTCAGCTGCCAAGCTCAGGGCCAGGAAGGAGCCTGCTTGTTTCAGCCTACTGTTCTAGGGTCAGGGAAAACCCACCATTGGTGGGATGACCCCAGGATCTAGACTATAAGCCCAGGAAGACTTGGGTTCAAATCCGGCCTCAGATAACTACTAGTTGTGTTCTAGCTCTAAATGTATGACCCTATGTCCAAGTCCCTTCCTATCTCCCGGCCTCAGTCACTTTAGCTGTAAAATGAGGGGACCCTTCCAGTTTACTCAGACCTGCAGCTTCCCGGGCCAGGCCGACTGTCGCTGAGTTCTTGTGGCCCTTCTTCCAACCCTCTGTCTTTAATATCACAGTCAAGTGTTCCAAATGCTCCCTCTGACCGCCCCCTACACACATGCGTCCCTATGTGGGCATGAGACAACTGGCATATGTTCACTCCCCCTGCATACCTCCTCCCACCAAAGCGGCGCCAGGTCAAATGCAGACAGTGGACGGCCGGCCAGCCAGCAGGCCCCAGCCTGGGAGGTTACAGAGCCCTGGTCTCACCCAGCCCAGCTTGGCCGGCTCCGAGACATACCATGCCTGGCTCGGAAAGTTTTCACAGACCTAATTTCCATCAGCTCAGAGGGTTAGTGGCTTCAGTGGATTTCTCCATTTTGCTCCAGATTCTACTCAGCTGAAACCTCAGAATGAATTTTTCCTGGTTTTGAAATTGTCTTTATTTGTTTATCCAGTTCAAGGGGGCGGGTTGGGGGTAAGGAGAGAGCCCAAACCAAAAACAACCAAAGGAAAATATTTGCAAGCCTCCAAACATGAACGCAAATGCCTCTCAACTGCAGCTACAACAAGCAACAATGTCAGGGGCCTCGGACTCAGAAGATGTGGCAGAGAAGGCGAATCTCCAAACTCAGCCTCACATTCCCGATGGAGAGATAAACCACCTTCAGCCCTACTGGGCCCATGGGATCAGTGGGAATCACTCACTTCCTCTCTGGAGATGGCATTGCGCAAGAAGGCCAGACTTCTGGGTCCAGATCACAGTCTGCCATTACTCACAGTGCCAGGGATGGAATGGGTGCCAGGGATGGAATGGGCGTAACGCATTCTCCTTCTCAAGGTTCCATTTGCAAAGAGCTTCAACCTCCTCTTTGCTCACTTTTTTCTCCAACCCAGGGGTTCTAAATGTTTGTGGAACTTAGTGGGAGGTTTTTTTCCCCCAAATATTTTGACAACTGTATTGTAATACAATTGGTTTCCTCTATAGTCCTACCTATTTTATTTTGTGCATTTAGAAACATTTTTTTTCCTGAGAAGGGGGTTCATAATCTTCATTCTCTTGCCGAACGGGGCCATCACACAAAGTTAAAAACTCCTTCTCTAACCTCAAATCCAATTGTTTCCCTCCCACTTTTTGGATGGTTTTTAAATTACTTGTAAAGCCCTTTGTTGAGGGCCCATGGGGTCCCAGGAGATGTATCACAGGAGTGGGATCATAAGAAGGGACCTCAGAGGCCCCCTGATCCAACTGCCTTCACTTTACAGACAGGGAAACTGAGGCCCGGAGAGATTAACTGATTTGCCCAAGGTCATACAGGAAATGTGTGAAGCTCAGCTGGGATGTAAACACCTGCTTCTAGCTCCAAATCCACCATTTTCCCCCACCCTACTATGGAAGGATTCATTCTGCTTTTTAGAAGCTTGAGACCTAGCCTTTGAAATGCTTTGAAGATAAAACTAGCCATTATTAATATACTGATGCCGAGGACCAAAAACAACATCCTGTCCTTGGCGTGCAGATTTTACCAGAGAGATGAGAAATCAGCTCGCAGGAGTGTTTGTCATTTCTACTTGTCTTTGCCTCCCCAGTGCCATTGATCAACCAATCCATCAGTAAACATTTATTAAGCACCTACTGTGTGCCAGGGATACAAAAGGAAACAAAAGACAGTCCCTGCCCTCAAGGAGCTTACAACCTAATAGGGAAAACAACATACAAGCAAATATGCACAAAGCAGGCTATCTACAGGATAAATACGAGATAATTAACAGAGGGGAGCCACAGGAACTTTGAGGCTTTAGCTAAGGTTTCCTGGAGGAGGTAGGATTTTAGTTGGGACTGAAAGGAAGCCAGGGAGGTCAGCAGTGGGCGTGGGGGAGGGGGAGTGGTCCAGGCATCCCTTGGTAAGGTTGGCCACTGCTGATATGGGCAGCCTTCTGCTTGGGTCTGGTGCAGGTCAGGGGCCAAGGCAATTAAAGCATAATCTCAGAGCTCTGTGACCCACCAGTCAGGGTGCCCTACCGTGCCAAGCAGGGAGGGGACGCCTCCCCCAATCTTTCCCGGCACTCTTTCCCATTCACCTCTAATCCAAAGCACTTCTTTCCCATGTTTTCTTCTTTGTTGTATCCCTACCTCGCAGTGCCTGGCACATAGTAGGTGCTTAATAATATTTATTGATTTTTTTCCATTCCACAGGTCTCATCCCGTTTTTGTCTGAGGCGGTGTGGTACAGTGGAAGGTCATGGAATTTGGAGTAGGAAGTCCTGGGTTCAGATCTCACCCCTGTCCCTACTACCTGTGTGAGGTTCGGCTGAGTTATTTAACTTCCCTGGGTCTCAGTTTCCCTGTCTGTAAAATGAGGAGGTTGAAGGACACAGTCTCTAAGGTCCTTTCCAGCTCTAAATCTAGAAGCCTAGTGAGGCAGCTAGCTTGACGGTACAATGGATAGTGGCGGGACTTTGAGTCAGCAAGACCTGAGTTCAAATTCTCCCTTAGAGGATTACTAGTTATGTGACCCTTGACAAGTCACTTAACTTATCTTGTCCTCAGTTTCCCCATCAGAAAATGGAGAAAATAACAGCAGCTACCTCACAGAGTTGTTGTGAGGATCAAATTAGGTAGCCTATGTTAAATGCTTACAAACCTCAATGGGCTATAGAAATGCTGGCTATTAGTCACGAAGACCCGAGTCAACCATTCCTTTCTGACCCTGGGGAAGCAACCCCCAAGGGGTAGCTGCCCACTCCTCTCCCCATGACCGCTTTCCATCTCCTTCCTAGCAGTGGACCACCGGGCTTATACTTTACCAAGCCTTTCTCCCCACAACCCTCCTGCGAGTGTCACTGCATGCGGGGGAGCTCTCTGACTCAATTCTAGACACATCCAGAAGTGCTAAGAGCCTGGCGCCGGACCTTACTGCAGCGGGGGTTCTTTGCCCCGAGCCCCGGCTCCCCACCTCACTTTGTCCCACGCTCGCCCCGCTGTCTTTGGCCCAGGCTTGCGGGGCGCTGCCCCATCCTGAGACCTCACTGAGCGATGCTCCCCTGCCCAGCCAGGCAGCCTGCCGGGTCCGACGCTCTTCTGGGGGGCTCCTTCGCTCCGGACCTCCCCCGGGATCATCTCCGAAATGCCCCCTCCCCAAGTCACCGGCCTCGGGCTCTCAGATTTCTCCGCCTTTGCCGATCTCCCCAGGATCTCTTCAGATCCCCTCCTACAAGATCCCCCCCAACTCCACGGGGTCCCCGCTCTCTCCCCAGCATCCTTTCCAAGCTCCCCTATTCCCCCACCCACCCCTGCTCCCCAAGGATCCCCAGGGATCCTCTCCGCTTCCTCTCGTGATCCCCCCGGACCGCTCTCGCCTCACAGTGACCCCCGCACCCCGGGACCTCCGGGATCGCTGCTCCGGATCCCTCTGCTCTCGCCCGACCTCCTCGGAGCCTCCCGCATCCCCCAGCCGCGCCCGGGAACGATCCCCGGGAATCCTCGGCGGCCTCACCTGGCTCCGCTCGAAGCTCTCCCGCTCCGCCGCCTCGGGCCCCGCACCCGCCCCGCGCCGGCTCAGCACCTTGGGCAGCGGGTTGGGCACCTGCTTCATGGAGCTGGCCACTCGGTCCATGGCGTCCCCGGGACCCGCCGCCGCCGCCGCCGCCGCCGCCGCCGCTGCCCCGGGATCCCCGCGCCCCGCCCCTCGTGCTTCTCGCCGCTGGGATCCGGCGCCAGCGGGCCCGCTGAACCCGCCTATTGGCTGCGGGGCCCTTCAGTCTCGCCCCTCCGCTCCTCCTACCCGCCCCAAGCCCCTCCCCTTCTCATAGAGCCTTTCCCCACCAGCTCCCGCCCCTCCCCGGCCACCTTCGCTCTGATTGGTCGTCTTAGGCACGGGGGCGGGGCATCAGTGGTCCCGCGGCGTGCCAGTCATCCGGAGCTTGTCGATTGCGCTCGGGCAGGGGCGGGAGCAGGGAGTGGGAATGGGAGGAATCAGGCCGAGAGCCGCAGTCCCGTCCCAGCCCCGCCCCGGCCCCAGGCCCTCCGGGAGCCCGTTATCTGTCCGAGCTAGCTGCACGTGGGCTGCTCCCCCACTCTGCCTTTTGTGGGTGGGAGTGGGGGACAGGGAAGGAATTAATCCCCGAGGAGCGGATGGGATGGCACCCACGTGCCGTGGGCATTGTAGGAAGGGTACTCCTGGTCGGGGCGGGCAAGGAACCGCCCTTCTCCCCCATTTTACAAAAAAGGGAAACTGAGACCTACGGAGGTGAAGCGACTTGTGTAACTAAGGTCACGCGCCAGGACGCAGCAAAAGTGAGAGCTGACCTGAGACCTGAAACCAAAGTCATCTCAGGCTCCCACAAGATGCGTCCAAACTGGGAAGGTCCAGATTACTGCTCCAGTTTGTAGGGACCCAGGGAGCCCGGATCTCCATGTAGAGGAACTATATTTACTGAAGTCACCATAGGGCAGAATGGAGGTTCAGATTACTCCGAGAGCAGGTGTGAGAAGAAGGCAAGGCTGAGAAGAGGCAAATATTACTCTTAGGAATGAGGGGAGTTGGTGCTTGGATGCTATTAACCCTTCCCTGCTGCCCCCTATCTCCCCTCTCCTCCCCCCAGAAAAGATCACAAAGTTTTCACGTCCTGCATCTCACGCAAACCCAGGGACTGCTTGTCCTATCTCATCCAAGGACAGCTTGACTTTAGGACATGAATGCCTGCTCCCTGAGAAACCTCAGAAATCATCCCCGGAATGTTGTTCATGTGACCTGGCTTCCCATAGTTGGTCTACAGATATCCTATCCCCACATCCGTGCAGAACAGTTTGTTTTCTGGGAGAGCGTTTTGCACGTGGGAGGACCAGGCAGGTCACACTATTCTCACATCATGACAATTTATTTAGGTTGGGTCTCAAGTTCCGTGGGGTCTGGGTTGGATCATGTAGACACCCTGTATCTACCAGCAGAGTTTTCCCCCCAAAAGACCGCTGGATGATCCCCAATCCTGAAAGTTCCTCTGCTCTTAGGAGGAGATAGCAGCTCTGTTCCAGGAGTTACTTTCCATATCTGCAGAGTGCTGGATCTGCACTGCCTCCGGTTCTTGGCATCTACAGACATTGCCCACTTCATCTCTGGTCTATGGGACACCCTCCTCACTCACAAGGGACCTATTCCAGAGCTTCCTGTGAGTAAAGAAGTCAGGGCTACCGTCCTGGTTCAGTAACAAAGATACAGGCACAAAGTGGGATTTATTTTAGACACAAAGTGCTTCTGATCACAGCTGTGCTTCTTTTTTAAACTCTTCCATTTTCAATCCTCTTTCCATTCCTCTGATTCCTTGGTCCAGCTAAACTGACCTTCTCCTTGTTCCTCACACCTGATTCTCCAACTCCTGCCTTCTCACCTTTGCACATGCTGATCCCCCATGCCTAGAATGTGCTCCCTCCTCACATCTCTTTTTATTCCTTGCTTCCTTCAAAACTCTGCTCAAGGACCACCTTCTACAAGAAGCTTTTCCTGATCCCATCCCTCCCAGCTACTAGCACCTGCCACCCAATTATTCTTTAGTTTTGCATATACCTTTATGGAATAGGGGGACTGAATGTTGACTCCAGCCCTTATGAGTACACCCAACATGTTTGACTGATGCCGTTCCCACAAAGACTCTGGAGCATGTGCAGTCATTCAGGAACTGGTTCCAATCTGCCAGCTGATTGGTTGGGGGGAAAGGAGCTCTTCTGATGGGCTTTGGATCTGTATCTGAGGCGCATTTAAAAGGCACTAACCATATGTTCTAAATCACTAGTAATCAGAAAAATGCAAATTAAAACAACTCTGAGGTACCACCTCACATCCATCAGATTGATTATCAGATGATAAATGCTGGGGAGCCCATGAAAAAATAGAGGCACAAATGCACTGTTGGTGGAGTTGTGAACTGGTCTAACCATTCAGGAGAACACTTTGGAACTATGCCCAAAGGGCTATAAAACTATGCAATACCCTTTGACCCAGCAATACCACTACTAGGTCTATATCAAAGAAAACAGAAAAAGGCCTATACATACAAAAATATTTACAGCAGCCCTTTTTTGGTGGTGGCAAAGAATTGGAAATTGAGGGGGTGCTCATCCATTGAGGAAGGCTGGTGCATGATTGTGATAGAATAACATTGTACCTGTAAGAAATGAAGAAGGGGATGGTCTCAGAAAAACTTGGGAAGACACATATGAACTGATGCAAAATGAAATGAGCAGAACCAGGACATTGTACATAGTAACAGCAATATGGTAATGTGAAAGACTTTGCTACTGTGATCAACATAATAATCTATGACAATATCAAAGGATTCATGATAAAAAAAAAAGTGCTATCCACCTCCAGAGAGAGAACCAATGAATTTTGAGTGCAAATGGAAGCATATTCTTTCCCCTAACCAAAGGAAAAACAAAACAAAATAAAAATAAAGGCAGCCAAAACTGAGTCCCTGGGTGCTGGTCCTCATTCTTGCCTGGCTGTGTTCAAATGACAGGGCATGGTGGAGAGAGGCCTCACTCCTTCATCTCCCCACCAGGACTCCAGAAACGTGTTCCATGAGTATATGTCTCTCTCTATTTTGTCTACACTTTCCTTCTTTCAAGTGAAGGAGATTTGAGTTAGCTGCCACTTTGTGAGTTTGAAAGATCAGGAGAGTTGGCCACCAGAAATCTGACAGCTAGAGTCCATGCCAGGATTTTCCAGAAGCCGGACAGTAAGGAGTTTGGCTCAGTCCAGCAGTAGCAGAGTTGTGGTTCCATAATCTGATATGGTCTATTTGGAAGTAAACTTGGGTAAATGTTATGTAGAAACCACTTTAAGTGTGAGGCCACTGTCCCCCAGAGACCAAGGTGGTATAGGGGAAAGTATGCTTCCAGGTTTTTTTTGGGGGGGGTGGGATGGTGAGGGGAAGGTAAATGTACTTTTGTTCTTGTTATATCTTCTAAGTAAACATTCTCTTTTAAAATATAATTGATATATTAATTGGTAAAAATGGAGGGGTAATTACTGGTGGCTAATAGTGGGTTAACACACTGGAATGGGGACTTGAACTGCTAGCTTATGAAAAGACATTCAATCTTCCAGGGGTACCATGGAACCCTAAGGGGAAAAGTAGCCAGCCTCCCTCTGGGAGAGTGATACTCTATAGAGTATCACTATGTTTATAGGCACAAGCTATCTCCTCATATAGAATGCAAGCTCCTAGTGGGCAGGAACTGTTCACTTTGTATCCCCATAACCTAGTATAGAACCTAATACAAGGTAAGTGCTTAAGGATTGATTGATCGATTGATTACACGAAGGAGACCTGCCTTTCCAGGGCACTAGCCTTTAACACCTTGTAGCTTCCCGTGGTCTCCAAAGACTTAACTCTAAACAAGGTAGATATCTTCTAATTCAAGGCATCTGCCAACAGCAGTGAAGGTTGGGGTAGCACCTGAGAGTGAAACGTTCATGGGTTGCCAAAGCACAGCTCAAATTACTTGATACCAAGATTCCTGCTCTACCATTCCAGAGGAAGTAGCTTCCTCTCTGGTTTGGTTTGGTTTTCATAGGATCATACATGCAGAGCCAAATGGACCACAGGGGTTCTATAGACGAATACCTTCATTTTATAGATGAGGAAATGGAGTTCTGGTGATTGGTCACATAGTCGGTGAAACACCAAGATCTGAATCCACAATCTCTGGCTCCAAATAGCACTTTTCCCACTGCACCCCTCTGACTCCTTGTTTGTGTGTGGGGGTTAGGATGTGTGGGTGGGTGGAGGTAGTCCCCAGGAGTCCTGACTTCCTTCTCCTTGGCAAATTATTCTGTATTTACCCAAGCCATGCCTATAGTAAGAATTTATATCTGAGCCCCTCCTCCCCAGCGTCATGTCCCCAGCTACATAATAGCAAGAAGCCATCTGCCACTGTGTGACTTTAGGCAAATCACAACCTTTTTCTGCACCTCCGCTTCTTCTGCTATAAAATGGAGAGACTTCACTAGTTTAGAAGTTCTCAAAGTGTGGTCCAAAGATTGCTGGGGGCCCCTGAGATCCTTTCAAGAGGTTAAAATTATGTTTATAATCATACAAAGATAGTATTTGTATTACCCACATAAACAAAAGCTCTCAGGCATCCTCAATAATTTTTAAGTGTAAAGGGGTGCTGAGGCCGAAAAGTTTGAGAACCTCTGGTCTAGATGATTGCTAAAGCCCTTTCTAGTTCTTAAACACCTATGAATCAGAGAGGAGTACTAGATAATAAGGACAGTGTTTTGCTAAGCCCCCATCCAAAGATTCTCTGCTATACTATGCCAAGTGACACATGAAATCAGAGCAAAAGACATTTAATTGAAATAGATCAGCAAGGTAAATGACAAAGAATCACCTCCCTATCTGCAAAGAGTCACTGTCTTCTACAGATTTCCCATGCACACAAGTAGGAGAGGGAACATTTCTCATCAGAGAATTCAGGACCTTAGGGTCCTGACTCCCAAATGAAACACTTCTCACAGATCTGTCACTCAGTCTTTCAGCACTATATTGTGCCTTATGGATACTCTCCTTTCTGCTGCTGTTTTGCTCTTTCTACCCCCAACTTGGCTACTTGTTTTTCATTGTCCCCAAAGTTGGCCTTTTTCTCCCCTGCACCGCTGCTGTCTGATGGAGCTGTCCGCAGCTTCTGGGGCTTCTTTCTCAAAACACGTATAATGAATCTTTTGTGAGATCTTCCTGGACAAAATAGGCCTAGTGCTAATCAGTACAATTTAAGCATTTTTGTTAGTCAGGTCCACAGGTACACACAGCCAGCCTAGTAGAGGGCTGCCAAGTCGGTCTTTTCTGGGAGGTAGGGGCATACAACCTTGCTCTGCCTTATTGGGAATCCCCCCTGGCCTTGTGATATTTGGGTTGGGGTAAGTAAATATATTTCAACTGCTGTCATGTCTCTGGCACCTAGTACCAGGGCCTTTCAGGCTGCTCTGGAGGAGGTACCTAGCTACATCGGAGCCGGCACCTTTCCCCAGAATCTCTAAAGCTACACTCTAGTCACTATCCTCTACAAAAATACCTTTAAGGTGAACATGTTTATCAGTATACCAATAGCGGGCTGGGTTAAACTTGCGAGGAATACAGGCATGTCTATGGTCTTTGCTGACAAGGAGACAATGCCATGGTGGGATGGAAAAGGCTCTGGATTTAATGTCAGAGAATCTGGGCTCTTTGTCCTTGGACATGTTGTTTAAGCTCTCTGGGCCTCATTTTTAACATCTCTAAAATGATGGGGTTAGACTTAAGGAGCCCTAAGGTCCCTTCTGTTTTGAAATCTATGATCCAATGGTCCCGGTTGGTGAGACATACATGAAAAAATAACTAATGCTTTAAGGAAGATCATGAACTGTATTGGATGAGCAATCCCTTGCATTTGAAGCTTTTTAAATTTTTTTTAATGATTGGGGAATGAAAGAGTTTATTTGTTCCTGTCACAGACATTTTTGGCATTAATGAGCAGACAGGGTCAGGAATTCTGGACCAATGGGGGCCTTTCCAAAACCATTGAAGGCTGCCTCTTCTGTCTATGAGAAAGGCTATCCTTGGGCATATGTCTAGCCCTTTTTGATGGAGTGCATCAGCATTAACCATTATGTTCTTTGAAGCAGGATGGAATAACCCAAGAGGACATATCTTGATTTTCAGAAGGCATAGCTCCTGCTCTTATCAGAGATCAGGTCCTTTTGGTTCTAAATCTCTGAACTTCTCCTGGAATCTAGACGAAGAGGCAACGGGCTGGCCTGTGAAGTACATAGGGATACAACCGAGTGGCACACCAATGCAATGCCTAGGATACTTTAGCTAATGTGCCAAGGCTGGGAGAGAGGCCATCTCTCTCTCTCTAGACAGCTGAGTCAGCAGGCAGCCGCTCCTGTCCCCCATAGAACTGCATTATGGTTAATGTGTTTTCTGGATGCCTATCTGCTCCCTGGGGAGGGCGGGGAAGGCATAATGGGTCCTGCAAAAAATGGATTAATAATAGAAAAGAGGATGACATCAAGCAGAGTAGGGAGAGGGGGCAGTAGCCTAGCCAGTGCCTAATGCCCCTCCCCCAGTTACCCAGATACTATAACAGGGCTGTTAGTAGGAATTCTGGTTCTGGGGCAAATTCAGTTGAGTGATGATGATGATGATGATGGGATTCATACAGAGCCTCAAGGTTTGAAAAGCGTTTTTCATACATTATCTCATTTGATCTTCATGATAACAACCCTGTGGGGTAAGTGCTATGATAATTCCCATTTAATAGATGGGATTGCTGAGGCTGACAGTAGTGGAATGACTTGCTTAGGGTCACACAACTAATAAGGTTTCTGAGGCAGGAATGTTCAAACTGAAAGTGCCCTTAGGGGTCATCCAGTCCTGCTCCCTGCCCTTTGGTCCTCAAAAGCATCTTAACATCTGTCATGTCATTGAGAAGAGGCTCGAGTTAGTGACAATTCTTTTGTCCCTGACATTTCCTGCCTGCGTGACCTTGGATAGACCACTCCACTGCCCTACAGCCTCAGTTTCCTCATCTGTAAAGCAAGGGGCTTGGAGTAGCTGGCTTCCCACATCTTCCTAAGCCTTAGACCTGTGATTCTGGGTCCTTGGGAAAGAATCCTCTTTTGATTTCTGTCTTCTAGGGTCAGAAATGAGTGACTGGCCTGGCGCTGCCCACCTTGGCTGGACCAATCCCGTCTCAGCTTCTTCTCACCTTGTTCACGTCACGGACTAGACTGTGGACCCCTTCTTAGAACAATGTTTTCAAAAGCATGAAAGAAACTAAAGGAAACCAACTGTATTGAAATAAAGACAGGTGGTGCAATGGATAGAGCACTGGCCCTGAAGTCAGGAGGACCTGAGTTCAAATCTGGCCTCAGACACATAACACTTACTAGCTGTATGACTCTGGGAAAGTCACTTAACCCCAATTGCCTTACCAAAAAAAGGAAAAAAATAAAGATGGCATTTGTTTCCTATTCAATGTCATGGACCCCTTGAAATCTCTCCACAGATCCTTTTTTTGGGGGAGTTAAGGGGATGAATTCCAGGTTTAGAGCCCCTGCTCTATAATCAAGTCTTAATTTCTTATTGATCATCAAAGAGCACTTATTAACTGCCTACCATATACCAGGCACTGTACTAAGTTCTTTGAATACAAAGACAAAAATAAAATAGTCCCTGTCCTCAAGGGGGTTACATTCTTGCAAGAGAGACAGGATGTATTTGGATGAGTGTATCTAATTTATAAACAAGATAAGTACAAGGCCACTTTAATGGGGAAGACACTAGTAGTTATAAGGATCGGGGTGGGCCCCATGTAGAAGGTGGCACAGGAGCGGAACTCTAAATGAAGCTAAGGACTCTGGGAGGTGGAGGCAGGGATGTGCTGGTAAATGTTTAATAACTGGCTTTCTGGGGGGCTGGGGTGGGGAATGTACCTGACACACTTTGAGATCAAATCAGTATCATTAATGTTTTCCCCATCGTTTTCTTAAGTCTTAAGAACAACACAATAAATCAAGCCTGATTTATAGCACTTGCTAATCTCTCAGGTGTAAATACACTGAACATTTAACAATCAGCTCTCAGAAACCAATTTGAGCTGGCTCTAGCACAGCACAGAGTGGAGGTAAGGAAGTCCTCATAGTCCTTGCAGTCACCTGGCTTCCCCAAAGCTCCAGCATTGGAACTAGGGAGAGGCAGTCAGAACTTCATCCCAAGCTACTGAATTTAGATGGTGTAATTATTTGTAACACTCTAGAAAAAAGCAGAATTTGGCACCAAGTTATCAAGAATAACTGGTTTATGTAGTCATGGCTAATAAGTTTATTTTATATGTAGGTGTGTGTGTGTGTGTGTGTGTGTGTGTGATTTGGATGCATGACTGTAAGCAATTGCTATGAGTTGCTATGACCAAAATCACTTTTCAGTGATGAGCCTCTTTGTAAGTTGGTATTATTATTATTATGGCTAATAATAATAACAATAATCATACACCAACATTTTTCTTTAACTTTTTAGTCATTCCTTCAACAAGCATTTATTAAGTACCTACCACGTTCCAGGCACTGTGCTAGGAAATGATATACAAAGACAAGTCAGTCAGCCAACAAGCATTCCAGTGCCAACTGTGGGCCAGGCACTCTGCTAAGTGCAAGGGCTACAAAGAAAAGCTAAAATATGGTCCCTTCCTTCAAGAAGCTCCCATTCTAAATGGAGGAGGCAACATGTAAATAACAGTACGCACATCATACATAGAGAATACGTGGAAGGAAACTTCAGAGGGTGAGGCAAAAATGAAACAGTGCCTGCCCATAAGGAACTTATATCCTTTTCTTTTTTTTAATTTTTGGTAAGGCAATCGGGGTTAAGTGACTTGCCCAGGTCACATAGCTAGTAAGTGCTATGTGTCTGAGGCCGGATTTGAACTTGGGTCCTCCTGACTCCAGGGCCAGTGCTCTACCCACTGCGCCACCTAGCTGTCCCCTAAGAACTTACATTCTTACAAATATTATTGGTAGCTTTTATTTTTATGTTGCCTTCATTTACCACTATCCCCGTTTCTCTTCCCTCTTCCCCTGCTTAGAGAGCTATCTCATCTAGCAAAGAAAAGAGAGATAAAAAGGACTTCATCAAAACTAACCGTCACATCAGCTGAGTCTTACAGTGTATGCACTGTGCCATGCCCATAGTCCCCCACCTCTTCTAAGAAGGGAGAGGGGTGCATTTTCTCATCAAGGAACTAGCATTCTATTGGCTGTAGGATGTGACTCCCCCTACCTCTTCCCCTTTAGCTTCTTGAAGGCTATGTCAGCAGCACACCAGCAGGTGGTGGGTGGAAGTCCTTCCAAGCTTTATGCATGGGGCCATTGACAGACTCCATTCTCTGAATCAGCTCAGAGTACAGAGTTGCTCATTGACTGAAGGTTGGCCACGGAGTGACCCATAGTAACCCACGAAACAGGGAAGAATCCAAAATGGCCCTCAGTCCTGTGCAGCCCCTTTCATTTCCAACAGAAATACCTACCATGTTCCAGGCACTGTGCTAGGCAATGATATACAAAGACAAGTCAGTCAGCCAACAAGCATTCCAGTGCCAACTGTGGGCCAGGCACTCTGCTAAGTGCAAGGGGAAATGGGGAAAGAGGCTCCTTAGGAATAAACAGTTGGTAGAGTAACTCCAAACACTAACTGAACTCTTGGGATTCCAAAGGTGAGACCTGTGTCTGGCGTACTATTGGAAGAAATGAACAGCAACCATCTTGACCTTTTTGCTATAGGTAAAACCAGAAGATATAACGACACTACAGCTCACTGGAAAGATGTATCATAGATTTAAGAGTTTGAAGGGACCTCAAAGTCCATTTGGTTCTATCCTTTGATTTTACAGATGAGGAAACTGAGGCACAGAGAAATTAAGCAACTTGTTCAAAGTCACATGGAATAAGCTTACAGGATCATAGATCTAGGGCTGGAAGAGAGCTTAGGGGCCTCATTTTACAGAGGGGGAAACTGAGTCCTAGAGAGGTGAAGGGTCATGTACTGCCAGAGTTGGGATTCGAACTCTGACTCTGATCCCAATGCTCTTGCCCCAGCACTCCAAAGCCTCTGGTTCATTAAGTGTCTCCAAAAGATGACTAAAGAGGTCAATGGAGTCACTTTTGTCATACAGCCAAAGACAACAGAAACAGAATTTTATGTAACCTTTAGTTTGCTCATCTTGCAGTGCTTATGATATGTATAAACAACAAGAAAAATACTCCATTGAAGAAAATAGCAGCTTACACAAGATTGGGGGAAGAGGACTAGGAAATTGAGAAATTCTACAAAGATTTTTAATAATAATTGTTTATATTTATATCATACTTATAAGTTTGCCAAATATTTTGCTTGCATTTATGCACATGTATCATCATAACAACCCTGTGAGGTAGGTGCTACTATTATCATCCCCATTTTACAGATGAGGAGACTAAGGTTCAGAAAAGTGACTTGCTTAGGTCACATAACCAGTAAATGGATTACTCATAAAGTGCTAACAAGTTGAGAAGGCTTAGCTGTCCATCCCCTCTTGAACTGGGAACCCTCAATGTGGATACTTGAGGAACTTACTTCTCCCCTTCCTTATAGGGGGCAACTTTACCAGCAGCTCACTCACCTTCCCTGTATGGTGGGCATGATTTTCCTTTCAAGCCCATCTGAGCTGTGTTGCTGCCTTCCAAGGGAAATAGCTGCTGTCTTACTCAATCATCTCCTTGGCTACCATCTTGTTTGAGTCAGGAGCTTGTGTCAGCCCTGAGTACTCTGAGATCACTGTCTCTCTCTCTGTCTCTCTGTCTCTCTGTGTCTGTCTCTGTCTCTCTGTGTCTTTCTCTGTCTCTGTCTCTCTCTCACACACACACACATACACACACACACACACACACGCAAATAAACTGTCATTTAAATTAAATGGACAGTTCTAAAGCCCCTAGGCAGTCTGCACAGGTAGAATCCAAATTGTCTTTACAAAGCCAAAGCAATTTAAATCTCATCTTTTTTTTTTGAGTGTCACCCCATTCATAGGATCATAAAATTCCAGCTGGAAGGAATGTTCAAGGCTGAGTCTAACCCACCTTACTTTATAGATGAGGAGACTGAGGTACAGAAAGATTAGGTGACTTGCCCTGGATCCCATGGGAACTATCTTAGGTAGAATTTGAATCTACATCTTCTGCATTTCCAATCTTTTCCAATCTCCCCTATGTTGTAGAGAATCTTATCTATTTTGTGTCTTGGACCCCGTTAGTGATCTGGTGAAGCCTATGGACTGGATCCCTTCTCTGAATGACGTTTATCGATGTATCAAATACATAGCAAACTAATGAAATGCAGTTATTCAAATATTTTTTAAAAACCAAATTTATGGACCTCCGCTAAGGAACTCTCTACTGTATGCATTTAAACAAGTAGAAGTAGCCCAGCTTTGGTAGCTCTCTGGTTTTAATTCAGTATCAAACACACAACTGGTAAAACCAAAGATTCCTGTTACATAATAGGTCACTTAGTCCGTTGCCACAAGGGGGTGTTTGCTCTCCCTGCCCTATTTTCTGTCAGGACGGCTAAAAGCAGATGAAGGTAGATGCTAGAGGTATGGGGCCCACTCTAAATGTTAATTGTCTTGCTTTATTGTATTTCTTTGTTAGAAGGGAGTATCCTACTGGGGACCAGGAAAGTGATCATTCGGTTTTTTTTTTTTAAGAGCATCAATAAAACATGAACAATTAAAAATTAAGTTAAAAACAGTCAGAAGGCTCTGGGCATATCAAGCACCAAATGATATCATTAAAAATGAAATTGATAACGTCTTAATGGATAGGAAGGGATGAATGACTGTGCCAGTGAGGACCTTCTTGACTTCCATTTCTTCATCTTCCTCATTCTTCCTAAAGCTAGGGACTGTCTTTAAACTTTCTTTGTATTCCCAGTACTTAACACAGCGCCAGACACATAGTAAGTACTTAATAACTGTTTATTGATTGACTGACAGACCTGCAGCTTCCTCTAGGGGAATTTAGCAGTATAGAAAGAGGAGGGTACCCAGGGCTAAAGACAGCCAGGGTATGAAGAGTGGTAGGATAAAGAGGCAAAGGATTCAAAGGGGGGAGACAATGCATAGTTATATCAATCAATTCTGGGATCAAGAAAGGAGTAAGGTAAATCCAGAGCAGCGATCATAGGATGGAATCTAAGAGCTGCAAGGATCTCACAGCCCATCAAGTCTAATCCACTCATTTTACAAAGGAGGAAACTGAGGCTCAGGGAGGTTCAAAGACTTGCCCAAGGTAGTGAAGGGCAGAGTCAGGATTCAAACCCAGGCTATCTGACTTATCCCCCTTATGTTTGGGGGTTCCCCAAGGCTCTGTCCAGGGTTCTCTTTTCTCTCCAGATACTCGAAGTGGGGTCTGTTAATTCTCTAATGATTATCTCTGTAAATGACTCCTAAATCCACATAGCCAACCCTACACCATTCTTCATACATCTGTCAAAATAATCTCTGCTCAAAACTCTTAATGGTTTCCTTTTGTTCCTAGGATATAGGAACTTAGGGTCCAGACCTGAAATTCTGGGCTTTATAGACAGGATTCAGTCTTGGTTTTTTGTTTTTTTAATTTTGATGTCTTTGTTTTTGTGAGGCAATGGGGGGAAGACACTTGCTAGTAAATGTCAAATGTCTGAGGCCAGATTTGAACTCAGGTCTTCCTGAATCCAGGGTCAGTGCTCTATCCACTTTGTCATCTAGCTGCCCCCTCCATTTTTTTTTTTTTACTAAAAACTTTTTTTTTTTTGTGGAATTCCAAATTCAATGTTTCCCCTAGAAATATCATCATCTATTTCTTGTCTGTGTCTCCACCAAAAGTTTCCATTTCTCTCAGCTCTCATGCAAATGCTCTTGGGCTAATAATACATTCAATGCAGATCAAATATTATTTCCCCTGTCAGAAAATGCAAAACACAAAAGACTCACTCAAAGAAAGCCTTTCAGCAAAGCCTTGAGGATAACTTCTTGGGTAGATTGTGATGGAATTTTTTTTTGTTTGGGTTGGACTAGATCCCTTCCAAATCGAAAATGCTGCAATTCTGTGACTCATACCTGAGACCATAGACAGACAAGGCAACTCTCCTTTCTTCTCTAGTGGGCCTCTATGTTTTCCATGGACCTATGAAGTTCTCTAGACTTATGGAACTTCCCAAGAGTTGAGTCTTTCCCAATATCCTCTATCTTCTTTACTGAAAGGGGAAGCATTTGACATTGATGGAGAGTAATCCCTTTCTGCAGCACTTGCTACTGCTAAAAATAATCCCTTTCTATAGGAAAGTTGAACTTCACTTAGGGACTTATAAAGTCCCCCTGACTTACAATAGTAACTCTGGGGTACTCTGCCTTTAAGAAGAAAGTGAGGGTCCACAGAATGTCACTTTCCTTCCTGCAGACCTGCACAGTCCATATAACTCACAGTACTAACAAATACAAAGGTCTAAGTTTATTCCTCCACATACTGGCCCTTGCTGCTCTTCAGCTATGGCTCCTGCTTGGTCCAGGAATTCATTTTTGTTGATGGACCCTTACTCCAGGCACAGAATGCTTGGTCCAGGAATTTTCCCCCATATTCAGGAACTCCTCTGTCTCTTAACCACTGTCATAACATCTCTGAGCCTCATCTTGTACTCCTGAAAGTTCAGGGCTTAGCCTTGGAATTCCTTGTTATTACATCACAGCCTTTGTTCACTCCCTTCTCTGGAGTCAGCTGGTTTCCTCTTAGACTGGGAACATGTGGTTCCCTGATGCGTAGGGAACCCTGAAGTTGCCACATGGCTGTGTAGGCTTTTCTTGAGGAAACCAAAGCTTGTGTAGGCTCTGACCAGTTTCTGGGTTTCAGCACTGGTTCCTTCTACCCCTCTTTCTATAGCTCTGTTTTCTATTTTTAAAGGTTTGGTTTAAGGATATAAGACTAGTTGACTAGTCATGCATGACTCAATCATCCTCAGATGTGGAGTCTATGTTAACCTTTATATAGGAAAATACCATCAATGCCCGAAAAAAAAAACAACAACTCTTCCTCAAACTTTGTCCACATTATAAAACATTCCATTCATCTCTTAAAGCTACAGTAACAATAACTCTAGCCTCTGTAGGAGAGGCTTTTAAAATAGTTGATATGCTTGTTAACAAGGAGGTAACTTTGACTAAGTGACTCTTGGGTATAAACTCTTCAGATAAAATGCTAACAGCACAGCCTGGTGTCTAAAGCCCTTCAAATTCTGGCTCTAGCCTACCTTTCCAGGCTTATCTCATGACTATAAGCCAGGTATTCCACTTTCCAGCCAAATTAATTTACTAGCTATTCTCTAAATCTGACATTCCGTCTCTGGATTCCATCTCTTTATGCAGGTTTTTCCTCACACAGGGATGCTGTTCCTCTACAAGTGTCCCTCTGAATCCTCACATTCCTTCATGACTCATGTCACGTGTCACCTCATCTGTGAAGCCTTCTCTGATTCTCCCAGATGAAAGTGCTCTCTCCCTCATCAAATTACCTTGGATTTATTTATCTCTGCAATCCTACATGTACAATAGGATATAAGCTTCCTGAGGACAGAGATGGTTTTATTTTTGTCTCTATATCCTTATTTCCTAGGACAGTGCCTGGTGTTTTTTCTTTATTTTATTTTTTAATTTAATTTTGTTTTGTTTTTGGTGAGGCGATTGTGACTTGCCCAGGGTCACACAGCTAGTGAGTATCGTGTGTCTGAGGCTGGATTTGAACTCAGGTCCTCCTGACTCCAGGGCTGGTGCTCTATCTACTGCACCACCTACCTGTCCCAGTGCCTGGTGTTTAAAAAAAATCATATTGGCAATTTCATGGGGGTAGGGAGCTCCTACTGGTGAGGAACTCCTTCTATCAAATGCAAGTGGGTATCTGCTTGGTAACTTCTAATTTTATGGTTTCCTGAAGGTCCTGAGAAGCTCAGAGGATCAGAGATTTACAGCTGGATCAGAGAATTAGAAGAGCATTGATTTGGAGCTGTGACAGGTTGTAAAGGTCATAATTTTCCAGATAATAATAAGGAAGCTGAGGTCCAGAGAGATTAAAAGACTCATACCAGCTCACATAGATAGTTTTTGACTGAGACAGAATTTGAACCCTGGTCTTTTTGACCCTGTGGCTAGTTCTTTACCCACTATGTCATGCTGCCTCCTATATATGCCTTGAATGTAATAAATGCTCAATAAAAGTTTGGGGATCAGGCAGCTAGGTGGCACTGCAGTAGATGGACCACTGGATCTGGAGTCAAAGAAGACCTCAGTTCAAATCTGGCCTCAGACACTTCCTAGCTGTGTGACCCTGGCCAAGTCATTTAACCCTGTTTGCCTCAGTTTCCTCACCTGTAAAATGAGCTGGAGAAAGAAATGGCAAACCACTCCAGTATCTTTGTCAAGAAAACCCCAAATGGGGTCACAGAGGGTTGGACATGACTGAAATGGCTGAACAACAACAACAAAATCTGTGGAAGTAGAGTGTAAACTCTTTGGAGTATAGATTGTTTCAATCATTGTATTTGCAGTCCTAGGACCTGGTACAGTGGCTGGCATATAGTAGGTTCTAAATACATACTTGCTGTTAGATTGAATTGAAATACATTGTCAAATATGGGAAAAACTGCAGAATCAGTGATGCATGAATAATCAGATAGTTTCCTAATTAGAGCAAACGTAAAAATTAACCCTACAATAACAGCTCCAATCTTGAGCTGATGACTCTGAAAAATGAGAAATTGATCAAGAAGAAGTCATGGATTCTGCTTATCACCATTTCAGGGGAAATTTAACCAACAACAACAAAAAAAACCAGTTGGCATAACAAGGGTGTCTAAAGAGACCAGAAAGCCTACCAGAGAGCACCCACTTGACCTCCTTGCCAATCAGAAATATAGTAGCCAAGGATAACAGCAGGCAAAAGTACAAACTCATTTGTAAAGTATCATCCTGGAAGATGAAGGGAAATTACAAATGGTATTACCTCACACAATAGGGGAATACAGCAAGAAGATGAGCATGTAGAAAGACTGGCATGAGACCCAACGAATCCCAATGATTCCAAGAGGAATAAAAGATGAAACTGGAAGGACATCAACAAATAGATCTCATTGAGCTTTATGGTGGAGCCTCCATATTTGGACATTCACATCTTTTCACTCAATGTGCCGTTGAAATGACACTTAAGAAAATAAAGTCAGTCTAGGGCTGTATCCCAAAGAGATCATAAAAATGGGAAAAGGACCTACATGTACAAAAATA
>NW_020954546.1:12214235-12219591 GCF_900497805.2 Vombatus ursinus | reverse complement strand
ACAATGACTAACTTTGATAGATTTAGCTCTTCTTAGCAATGCAAGGATCTAAGGCATTTCCAAAAGTCTCACGATGGAAAATGTTATCTACATCCAGAGAAAGAACTATGGAGTTTGAATGCAGATGGAAACACACTATTTGCTCTTTTTTTTCTTCTGTTTTGTTTTGTTTCCTCTTTCTTGGGATTCCTTCTATTGGTTCTAATTCTTCCTTACAACATGACTAATGTGAAGATATTTTAATACGGTGTATATGTATCACCTATATCAGATTGCATACCGTCTTGAGGGAGGAGGTGGGGATGGAGGAGGAGAAAAATTCTAAACTCAAAAGCTTATGGAGGGGCAGCTCGGTGGAGCAGTGGATAGAGTACTGGCCCTGAAGTCAGGAAGATCTGAGTTCAAATCCAGCCTCAGACCAAACACTTGACACTTACTAGCTACGTGACCTCAGGCAAATCACTTAACCCCAATTACCTAAAAAATAAAAATAAAAAAAAGCTTGTGGAAATGATTATTGATAAATTAAAATAAATTAATTAATTGAAAAAGGAGCTGTCCCCTCTCCCCCTTAAGCTATATCTTCCTTAAGGGGTAGAGGAGCCTGTGTGGTGTGTTGTGTTACCTAAATAAATGCTTTTACTTGATTTGAAAAAAAAAAAAAGAAATAAAGTCAGGAAAAACAGCCGTGCTAATGCTGAGGGTGACATAATTTTAAGGTCATTTAGAAATTAATTTTCTTTTAAGCATTTTATTGAAATCTTTTTGTTTTTATATCATCTGAGTACATATACTATATATATTATGTACACACATATGTCTATCTATCTGTCTGTCTTTCTATCTATCTATCTATCCGTCCGTCTGTCTGTCTGTCTATCTATCTATTGCTGTTCAGTCATTTCAGTCAGGTCCAACTCTTTACGACCCTGTCTGGAGTTTTCTTGGCAAAGTTACTGAGGCGGTTTGCTATTTCCTTCTCTGGCTCATTTTATAGATAAGGAAACTGAGACAAACAAAATTAAGTGACTTGGCCAGGGTCTCACAGCTAGTAAGTATCTAAGGCCAGATTTGAACTCAGGAAGATGAGTCTTCCTGACTCTAGGCCTGGCACTCTATTCACTGTGCCACCTAGCTGCCATATCTATATCTACACATAGATATTGTTATCAACATCTATATCTATCAATACTATATGTGTGTATGTATATATGTATATACATATATCCTACATGTTAGGACATATGTGTGCATATGTAGAAATATGTATAGATAACTACAAATTTATATGCATGCATACACACACATACACACATATATATATACATACACATATATACATATATCTCCCTCCTACTTCTTCTACCCAGATTACCATCCCCTGTAACAAAAAATAAGAAACAGAAAAAGATGCAGTAGACCAAAACTAACCAACTGTTTCTGCCAGTGTGTCCAGTATTCTACATCCACAGTCACCTCCACAAAGAAGGGAAAGAGGTAAATCTTGATGAGAGTGTTCTATACTTACATAGGGGTAGTTGACTTTCACAGAAGATTCTCTATTGTCTTTAAAAATACTTAGCATTTTGGGGGCAGCTAGGTGGCGTAGTGGATAGAGCACCAGCCCTGGATTCAGGAAGACCTGAGTTCAAATTCAGCTTCAGACACATAACACTTACTAGCTGTGTGTCCATGGGCAAGTCACTTAACTCCATTGCCTAGCCAAAAAAAAAAAGTAGCATGTTAAAATTAATGATGCCTTTTGTTTTTATGTAACAATAGCTGGTATTTATATAGCTCTTTGAAGTTTGCAAATACTTCGTATGCTACTGCGTATGATCCTTATCAGATTAACCCTGTTTTACATAGGAGGAAACTGAGGCTGAGAGATTAATTGACTTGCCCAGGGTCACACTGCTAGCAAGTATCTGAGGCAGAATTTGAACTCAGATCTTCCTGGCTCCAAGTCCATCACAGTCATTTTTGGAAATTGCCCCTCCTCTTCCCTCTTTGAATTTTCCCTTGTAACAGAGAAAACTAGTTAAAGAGAAATACCCAGTAAAGGACTTTATCTGACATTCTGCTCTGGTAGTCTCCTGGCTCTCTGTGGAGAGGAGAAAGGTATGTTTCCCTCTGTGTCCTCTAGGACCACCCTTGGCTTTGGTTGGTTACTTCCTTTAATGATTTTTTGATTTCCTTTACTTTTCCAACTTGATGAAATCTTTATTTTTCTTTTGCTGATTTCTATTGATGTAGTCATTGCATCTATTGTTCTGTTTTTTCCTTCCTTATTTCACTCCAGCAGACTCCTTCTTCACTGTCCCAGCATTGCCCCAAAGGTGTAGAGAATACAAGATCCTACTCAATTTCTACTTCATTATCCTACTCTATGTCTAATTGATTGATTATAATCCCTTCACTACCACGTATTTATAAATCACCTATTATATCAGGTACTCCAAGCGAAATGTAGCCATGATACAAATGTATATGCACGGCAGCTGTAGCACCCCAAAATGGAAGCCATTTCCCATAAGCCAACAAGCCAATCGGCTGTCACTTTATCATTTATCAATCAACAGACTGTATGCATAATTTTGCCCACAAGGTGGCATGCTACTACTAGCTGCAGAAAGAAAAATGCTTTATTCTCCCGGCAGGCAGCTTTACCTGGGCAAGTGCTGGACAAAAAGAAACTCACTGACTGGGTTCTGAAACAATCTAAGGCACGATGCTAAATTCAGTTCAGGATTATGAAAGTATAAAAATCTCTGTGGTTTGTCCCCATCCCGGTAACTGGGAAATTTCCTGGCTCAGTTTTGATCTTCTATATTGCTATTTTCCAGGTAATCACCATTTCTGTGGCCACATAGTTTACTAAACATAGTAAAATCGTGAAGAAACTGTGGGTTCTCTTCTGATATGATGCTCCAATAAATTGTCTCCCAACACCTTTTCCCATTGCCCACAAGACACGGGAAAGGAAATGAGGGAGGGAAGGTACTTGGTCCTAACTAGAACAGTCAAAGCAAAAAAGCAAAAAACAAAAACAAAAAAACAGGGATAATTTGGGGTGGAGGGTCCAAACAGTCTCCTAGTCTTCTCATAAGCTGCTGTGATTTTCAGAAGCTGCTCTGGTTTTTCACCCAGTCTGGACTCAAGCTCTCTGCATGTGAGTCCCAGATTAGCTGCTCTGGTTTCCAGTGTGATCTCAGATATTCTACTATAACTTCTGAGGCAGACCTCAGTCTGCAACAGCAGTGACAGCAAGCCATGGTCACCACCACCATCTTCTACCTTCTCTGCCCTGGAAGTACTTGGCTTCCATGTCAGAGGAACAAAAACTGAGTGTCTCTCTGGCCTCTCCATGCCATGGTAATAATAACTGGCCACTGCCCTCAAGGTGAAGGAAATGTTTGGCCATGCAGGACAAACGGGAAACAGACAAACATTCAGTGCAGGGTACTCTGGTATTGCTTCTTTACTGCTCTGTCCTCTCACATGGCTTCATGGCTACTTTGAGCATGTAATCCCTGGAAACTCTTTCAGGTATAAAGGTAGAGATGGTCTGTGTCTCTCTGTGATGGCAGGCAGGGGGAATGGCAATCTTCAGAGGAACTTCATAGTTGTTACTGTTGTTCAGTCATATCCGACTCTTTGTGACCCACGTGGTGTTTTCTTGGCAAAGATACTAGAGTGGTTTGCTATTTCCTCTTCCAGTTCTTTTTACAGATGAAGAAACTGAGGCAAATGGGGCTAAGTCTTGCCCAGGGTCACACAGCTAGTAAGTGTCTGAGGCCAGATTTGAACTCAGTTCTTCCCGACTTAAGGCCCGGCACTCTATCTACTGTGTCACCTAATTTCCCTGTGCTTCCTCCCTCTGATGCCTTGTCTTGGGTCTTGGGGCAGATGACAATCCAGAACATATGTGTTTAGTGTTGGCACTCTGGCATAGGCACCAGTAACATTCCTCCTCTCAGCCTAACCTTTTTTCAGCTCTTACAAAATTACTCGAGGGAATATCTACAAATAAACATTTCAAACATCCCATAGGGGATTTAGTCAGATCCCCCCCCCCATGAGTAGGAAGAAAGAGTGAGTAGCTGTCTAAGTATTCAGGCAAAGATATTCTACCCATCAATTTTAGAGAGACATACTAGCTGAGAAGATGATATTTCAAGTGAAGATGTCACCACATGCTGTGAGGTAAGTAATTTTACAGGGGAGGAAACTGAGACTCAGAAAGTTGACTTGCCCATTATCATACAGCTTGTAAGTGTCAGAAGCAGGATTTGAACCCATATTTCCCTGACTTCGACCAAACTGTAAAACAATGGATTCCCTAACTCTGGCCACAGACTAATTCCTAACTTTAACAGTGGTCACAAAACTGGGAAGTACAGAAGGCACCATTTGAATCCAGCTTCCAAGTCCTTTAGTCTTTACAGTAAATCATAACTGACCTGTGAGGTAGGTAGGGCAAACATTATTATTCCCATTTAATGGAGGAAGAAATGGAGGCTCATAGAAGGGGAATCATTTGTCCTTGTTCACATAGCTAGTCACAATGCTAGTTAAGTTTCAGATGTCTCCTGGCTCCTAATGAATCAAACTTTTCACCCCATCACATTCCTGTGGTTCCCTGCAGGGCTGCCCTGGACATTCACTTCCCCCAGTGGATTTCTGACTTTTTGAAATATTCCCTTTTCCTACCACAGTAACAATTGTGTCAAGGCTGGAGCTAGAGAGTTCTTATAATTATTGACTAAGCAGCCACCAGAGGACGCAGAGGAGTTAGTTAGGGCTCCGCAAAGCCACTAAGGCTGGGCCGAAAGGAGGGATCCAGAGAACAGAGTGAAACCAAAGAGTAGTACATCAAGAGCCTTGAAAACCCAGGTCAGTAGAGTTGTGCCTGAATCCCTTATGAAGTCAGCAGGTGGCATGAATGAATGTGAACTAGGCACTGGGCAGAACAAGAGTGGTATTGAACTATCCATTGGAAATATGATGTTTGCAGGTGCTTTCCCCTTCCCTTCTCAGTGTCTATGGCTACATGGGAACCTAAAGAGTAACTCTTTCCAAGGATATGGTTAGGGAAAATAAGGATGATGATGATAGTGGTGGTGGTGGTGATGATGATGATGATGGTGATGATGGTGATGGTAATGGTGATGGTGGTGATGATGGTGATGATGATGGTGGTGGTGGTGATGAGGATGATGGTGGTGATAGTGGTGGTGGTTATGATGGTGATGATGATGATAGTGGTGGTGGTGGTGATGATGATGATGGTGATGATGATGGTGTGATGATGGTGATGGTGGTGATGATGGTGATGATGGTGATGATGGTGATG
>NW_020954546.1:12213934-12214225 GCF_900497805.2 Vombatus ursinus | reverse complement strand
GATGATGGTGATGATGGTGATGGTGGTGATGGTGATGTTGGTGATGATGATGGTGGTGGTGGTGATGGTGGTGATTATGGTGTTGGTGGTGGTGATGGTGATGGTGATGGTGGTGGTGGTGGTGGTGATGATGATGGTGGTGGTGGTAGTGGTGGTGATGGTGATGGTGGTGATGATGGTGATGGTAATGATGGTGATGATGATGGTGGTGGTGGTGATGAGGATGATGGTGATGATGGTGGTGGTGATAAAGCTAAGGTTTATATAGCCTCTTGAAGTTTGCAAAGTAAT
>NW_020954546.1:12194437-12213903 GCF_900497805.2 Vombatus ursinus | reverse complement strand
TTACATATGATAGACCTAGAGATCAAAGGGATGTTAGAATCCTTGAAGTTGATTTTAAAGATGAGGAAACTGAGGCCTGGAAAAATACAATGGCTGGCCTCAGGTCACAAAGATAGGAAAAGGCTGAGCCAGGTTTTGAACCCAGGTTCCATTCTCCTCTCAGTTTTCTCTGAACACTAACCAAATTACAAACAACTTAACCTTAACTTCCAGAGGAAAATCAGGCTCCCTAAAACTTTCCTATAGGGCATCTAGGTGGCACCATGTTGCATAGAACTTTGGGCTTGAAATCAGGAAGACTCATCTTTTTGAGTTCAAATCTAGTCTCAGACACTTATAAGCTGTGTGACCTTGGGCAACTCACTTAATCCTGTTCGCCTCAGTTTCCTCATCTGTAAAATGAGTTGGAGAAGGAAATGGCAAACTACTCTAGTAGTTTGCCAAGAAAACCCCAAATTGGGTGATGAAGAGTCAGACATCACTGAAAAATGACTGAACGACAAAACTTTTGTAAGGAGAATTCTAATGGCCTAGGAATGTTACAGAAAGGCAGAGGCTGAACAAGATTATCAGTGATGCCTTGGTCCAATGCAGTTGAGTGCACAGAGAAATCCCGAGCGGAATCTTTCCCCCTTCCTCCCACTCCAGTTCACGATGTTCTCACAGGCCTCCCAGGAAGCCTGACTCAGAGCCCTGAGCTGCAAGGCAGGGATTCCCCTCTCTACTCCTACCTCCTTCCAAGCAGGCAAGGAGAGCAGCATCCCCTTAGGGCTCAGGAAATACACATAAGGCTGATTCTCTTCTCCTCCCACACATCCCTTCATCCTGAGGGAACTGAATTCCTGAGAATAATAAAAAATAATTGCTTAGGTAAACTGAACCTGATAGTCATTCACTGTTTCATGTACTTTTCTGCTTTTCATAAATGAAGTATTCATGCTTGTTGATGTTCATAATAAAAATAAAATTAATAAAGAATAAATCATATGTATGTAGTGCTTAAAGGTCCACAGCGCGTTTTACAAAATGCACATAAGTTGAATTTTGCATATAATGTGAGACTGGCCAGTGAGGGCCCAGTCCTGGAAGCATGAGCAAATATGGATACTTGGGGAACCTATCTCTGAACATGAACAATAGAGGACTCTTTTGACTGGCTGCTGATCTGGAACAGTGTCCATTGAAAAAGGCACTGACCGGCCAAACCAAGAGCCCACTTGGGCTGACAGGTGGCAGTGAGCATGCATCAGCTGGGATTTGCTAGCTGCTGAGCTAAATGAGGTGCCATCACAGCTCTGAGACAGATGGTGCTGGGGAGCTAGGGGTAGCAGAGGCACTGTTCATTCAAAAGAGTTACTTGTCCAGTACTTTGTAGTAGTATCCACTTTGGGTTTGAGCCCACTGTCCCCAAGGACTGAGGTGATAGAAGGAAAGTGTGCCGCCAGTTAAGTGGAGATACTTTGTAACTTCTGTTCTTGCTATAGCTTGCTGCTCAGTAAATATCAGTTTGTAAAAGATGATTGAAGTTAATTGTTTAAATGATAGTGGGGCACTAATCGCTGGGTATTTACCAATGATATAAGGCCAGGACTAACTGTGACTGGTGATTGATATTGGTGAGAGCACACTGGAATGGTGGTGTTAGAAAGACATCTCTGATCTGTTAGGATTATCCTTAGAATTCCGAGGGAAGATGTAGTCTTACTTTGGGAATCTGACTTATCAAATGAGAGGGGAGTTGGGATGAGAACCTCAAGAGTTCATAGGTTACAATTGTCTAGGTCTCAGGAGACTGAATTATTCAAAGGGATTTTGTGGAAAAATCTTACTGAAAAAATGGACATTTTCCCTCCCTATTTTCTGAGCTCTAAAAGTTGGCATTTTAAAATAGCAGATTTACTTAGAGCAGTCCTGCACAATTTGCTGGCCCAGGGACGGTTATAGCCCTCAGGCTGCCTGCAGCACCAAAGGATTTCGTCTACATACAAAGGATGTTTTCCTCCACATTTTTCACCAGCTACCCATAATCCTTTGGCTTGCAGCATTTGGCCAGAGGGTCATAAGAGGCTGTAGGCCGCAAGCTGTGCAGGCCTGACTTAGAGTCCTGGCCTAAGGCCTGGGGCAGGGGCGGGGAACTTACAGTCTGGAGGTCACATATGGTTCCCCACCCCTGACCTACGGTCTTCTCAGTCACTCCCCACCCAAGGCCATTGGATTCCTTACACTTCCCCTAGGAAGTAAAGACATTTTGGTGATGCTTAACAAACACGTTCTACCCTTCTTCTACCCTCAACCAATTCAATTCAATTTTGATTTGATTCAATCCAACTGAGTTTAGTTTCATTCCATTCCCCTTCCATTGGTACTGTGTGAACAATCTACAGAAGTATTATGGAGGATTGGCAGGCTCCCATTCTCCTGGTCCTTCATGACATGACTTTAGTCCTCTAGCTAATAGGACAGTCTTCCTTCTAAGAAATCTTCGAGACTGGTGCTTGGCTCCCTAAGTCATTCTGATGAGAATGCTAGGATTTGGAAACTCTTAAGCTCAGGATTGATTACCCATTAGGAAATACCCAAGTCTAGGAAAGTTCGTTGTCAAAGTCACTAGTCTCTGATCTGTGCTTTAGAAAGGAAACAAAATGAGAGTATAAGATGGTCAGAAACCAGGGGTCCAGGCACTCCCTTCTCGGTTCTGCCTAGGCCTTGTGCTATCTGCTCCTGCAAGGCCTCCTTCTCAGCTCCTGGGTAAGTGGGTGGGGAGAAGAAAGGGGTGAAATCTTTATTATCCTTTGTATGGAAGTTTGGGGAACACAATGCATGTGAAAAGGAAAATAGATAAGGGTCGAACTCTTTGATAGCTTCTTTTTCTATGCCACAGAGGAAATAGTGGCTCTTCTGGAAAGAGTATGTATCTCTTGACTTTCAGTGGCCAGTCATCTTGGGGATGGCCTGAATTGTTGGGGAGCGCTCTCTGCAAGCTGTGAAGGCACCCCTGGGATATCCCTCAGACAAAGATTCATGCCCTAAAGTGTTTGCAGAATATGCTGAAGACTTTTTTTTTTTAAAGAGCACCTTAAATGCTGTTCAGAATAAGATCAGAGAAGGGATGGGGAACCCACAGCCCAAGAGCTTGGGCAAGAAGGTATAATGTCATTTTCCTTTTCTGTCATGTTAGCCAATCTGAAAGGTGTGAGATGGTGCCTCAGAGTTGTTTTAATTTGCATTTCTCTAATCAATAGTGACTTAGAGCATTTTTTCATATGACTATAGGTAGATTTAATGTCTTCATCTGAAAACTACCTGTTCGTATCCTTTGACCATTTATCAATTGGGGAATGACTTGTATTTTTATAAATTTGACTCAGTTCTCTATATATTTGAGAAATGAGGCTTTTATCAGAAACACTGGCTGTAAAAATTGTTTCCCAGCTTTCTGCTTTCCTTCTAATCTTGGTTGCATTGGTTTTGTTTGTGCAAAAACTTTTTAATTTAATGCAATCAAAATTATCCATTTTGCATTTCATAACGTTCTCTATCTCTTATCTTGTCATAAATTCTTCACTTCTCCATAGAT
Source organism: Vombatus ursinus (assembly GCF_900497805.2). Taxonomy (NCBI): domain Eukaryota; kingdom Metazoa; phylum Chordata; class Mammalia; order Diprotodontia; family Vombatidae; genus Vombatus; species Vombatus ursinus. Next base: position 12,210,326 of record NW_020954546.1, on the reverse strand, counting down.
CTGATAGGTACACTCTTCCTTTCCTAATTTGCTTATGGTATCACCCTTTATGTCTAAATGCTGTACCCATTTTGCTCTTATCTTGGTATACGGTGTAAAATGTAGGTCTATGCCTAGTTTCTGCCATAGTATTTTCCAGTTTTCCCAGCAGTTTTTGTCAAATAAATGAATTCTTAAGCCAGAAGCTGGGAGTCTTTGGGTTTATCAAACAGTAGATTATGATAGTCATTTACTACTGTGTCTTGTGTGCCTAACCTATTCCACTGATCCATCCCTCTATTTCTTAGCCAGTACCAAACAGTTTTGATGATTTCTGCTCGTTAATATGGTTTTAAATCTGGTACAGCTGGGCCACCTCAAAAAGGTGTAATATTACCAGATGACCAAGAGAGGGCGGAAGTGTCCAATTCCTATTTTCTTCAAACTGGAAAGTCCGAAACAAAGAACTGAAGCTTAAGGTAGGAGAGAAGGTATTAAATAATTACTTTCATTTGTTCAGCTCTGTGGGCCCAGGTGAATGGCAGAAGATTCTCCAAATGAGGGTTTCATGGCCAGGAAAAGAGACTATCTAATGGCAACTGGGAAGAATGTATTCAGTTTACTGGGAGATTGAATTATACAATTAAAAGACTTTAAATTAGAAATTCTTTGTGTCAGGGACCCCCTTGGGCCTTCTGGTGAACCCTATGGACCCCTCCTCAGAACAAATGTTTTAAATGCATAAATAAAATACATGGTATTGCAAAGGAAACAAATTATGATGAATTATACATATATATATATACACACAGACACAGACAGACAGACAGACAGACAGACAGACAGATAGATAGATAGATAGATAGATAGATAGATAGTTCATGGAGCCCAGGTTAAATGAAGGCATTGAACTAGATGACCTCTGAGGTGCTTTCAATTCTAAACATTATTTAAGAAGTGACTTAATCTCTCTGGACCTTGTTTTCCTCACTTTAAATTGAAGGGGTTGGAATAACTGTTCTCAGGAGTCCTTCCAGCTCTAAAGCTATGATCCCATGGTCCTATGAACTAGAATATTGATGAAACCTTTGAGTAGCCAAACTAATGAAGACCGAAAAGGTGTGTGGCTTCCTCCAGGCAGTTACAAAAGCCTAGGATAAGATCTAGAGGTGGAGGTGCTGAGAGAAAAAAAGCAGCTATAAGGTCCTCCCTCATCCTCAGACACTTACTAGATATGTGACCTCGGGCAAGTCACTTCACCTATGTCTGCCTCAGTTTCCTCTTCTGTAAAATGAGCTGGGGAAGGAAATAACAAACCGTTCCAGTATCTTTGCCAAGAAAACCCCAAATGAGGTCACAAAGAGTCACACACGACTGAAGAATGATCAAAAAACAACAATAGGAATTTTACTTTGAAATAAAGATTTTCATCATACTATCTCTATTTTTTTGGCTTGTAATAATTTTTTTTTTAAAAAGACTGTATCAATCTACGCAGCTTGATCTTTTGAGATACTCTTCCACTGCAGTCCTTCTGTAGCCTCCCAGGCTTCAGTTTTCTCATCTGTAAAATGGGGGAGGTAAATTAGATGGCCTATAAGGTTTCTTCCAGCTCCAAAGAGCTCTGCTCTGTTTGTTTTCTTTTTTGCATTTTATTGATATTTAAAAAAAAATAACCTGCATTTCCAAACACATCTCTCTTCCCTCCCCTGGCCAGACAGTTATCTTTTATAACAAAGAATTAAAAAAAAAAAGAAGAAAAAAGTAGTTCAGAAAAAATAACCAATATACCAACTGAGTTTGGCTATAGTTTCAGAGTTCCATGCTCATAGCTCCCTACCTCTGCAAACAAGAAATAGAAGTTCAGAAAATGATCTCTGTTAATGTAAGAATTGGGCAAACGGACCCCTTCCTACGTGAAGTTGTAGTTAGTCCACCACCAGAATATATGATTGTTGTACTGGGTGCAGGGAGTGCTGACCCAAAGGAGGGATTACAATGCCTTGGTTAGTTGGAAAAGCCACTCGGAATCCTTAAAACCTTCCAGTTTCTCAGCATAAAGTATGTACCAAGAATTAAAAATTCTCCAGTGGGAATGAGGTCATTTGAGTGACTATCAGATTTATTAAAAATGGGAAGGATAATTACCAACTCTCTCAGAATACACCTCACCCATGTATGAGAAGAGAAAGCCAATGGGGAGTGGCGCATGATAAGAGACCAAACTGAAGCTAGCAGGAGAAAGAATACCAGCGGGTCACATCTGACACGATGGTGCAAATATTCTAGTGGATCTGCGATCTCCTCCCTCTGGATGTTCTCTCCAAAGATGCAGGTGACAGCCTATCCACACGTGCCTCACCTGTACAGTTCTTTTTGATGTCTTCCCATAGTCCCCTACAATGGCTCCCCCACATGGGGGTAGCCTTCCTTTCTCTCTCCTGAAACTGAAGAAGTTCCAGCACCGGGCTTTCCTTTTAATATCATCCCTCCTCCTTGTTCACATGATCCTGTCTTCTTTTTCCAGCATGTATTTCTCTGATGACATCTTTTTATCTTGTTTCTGGAAGCTCTTTATTGGTTAGAGGTTGCAGCCTGCTTACACTTGCCAAGGCATCGCCCTCTGTGTGACAATTGATTTTTCATCCTTTACAGAGTGTTACGTCCATGTCTTCCAGTCACTAGTAGGATACAGGTGTAACCTGGGTTCTCTGGGCAAGTTTCAAGCATGCCCAGTTGACCTAGCTGAATCACCTACTATTATTGGTGGGGGAGGGTAACCTCCTTTGCTTGGCTACCTGGGTCTCTAGTGCTAGCCATTCGCTTTCTTTTCTACCGTCTTTACAATCGCACCCTTTCAGAGACTCCTATCTGCTTTGCCTAGTGTGGACACACTGATGAACCAAATTGGTGAGAAGGGAAGGGCTTGCCCTTCCTCCACTACCTCTCTTTTATCCCAGCTCTGAGAAATGGCTGTAGAAGCATTGTTTCTGCTCTCTGATGTTTGTCTTCAGTTTCACTTGCCAGAGATGATCTCCACGAGACGTGGAAGTTCAAGCCATGGAAACCAGGATTGCAGGAGGATGGTGCCGCCTTCAGCCGGGCATGGAAACCCTGCGAAGCCAGGGTGCCTGGGACGAGAGCCCAAGGTGCGGTTTGGATTTGGAACTAGGACTGTGCTTTATGGGAATTTAGCTAAGCTTGAAAGCTAATCCTCTTCCTAAAGATTGAAGTGACCTGGGTCAGCGAGAAAGATTATGCCTCCCATGTGTTTGAGGAGTTTTTATGTTTTTTTTTTTTTTTTTATCTTTTGAGTAAATATTCTTTTCTCAGGCATTAAAAAGACGGGCTTTTGCTTCTAGGGGAAATAAATTCTGCTTTCTTCCTCCTGTTTAATTCTGGACTCAATTCATTGTCCATTTGTACAGAAAACCACATTGAGGCATAAGCTCTGTAAGCCTAATAATGTTGTAACCCACAAAATGTCATTATTATACTCATACAAACATCTGTAAGGCTGATAGGGACTGGCTTGGAATTCCTCATCTGGCCAACAGCATCTTTTCTGGGCCTGCTGGTCTTAATTAGGCAGTCTGGTATAATGAGTAGAGAACTGGACAAGGTACTAGAGCAAAGATAACCTGGGCTCACATCCTGCCCCTGATAGTGATTATGTGTGCTTGGGCAAGTCACTCAACTTCTCTCAAACTCAGTTTCATTATCTATAAAATGGGAATAATAATAGCTCCTATCTCATAGAGTTCTTTTTGAGAATTTGATGAGAGAATGTATATAGAAAGTTTTGCAAACCTTAAAGCTCTGTGTTTATCTTACCTGTTGTTGTTGTTATTATTATTATTATTATTATATTTTAACAAGTTCCTTTTCTCATGAGGTCACAGTATTCCTTCAGTACTACCCATCATACACAGCATAGATAGGACCTAGAAAAAATGGCATCAGTTCTAGGAATATAAATAGGCCATTACCTTGATGACACATCTGTGAAGGAGTTAGACTCGTGAGGCCATATGGGAACCTTGCAAGGCCACATCAGACTCTGGAAGACCAAAATTAGGCAGTTACTCTAGGTAAAATACCGAGATCTGATTAGTCAATCAGGTTCCAGGACATGTTGGGGAGTGGGAGGACAAAGGAAATACCTTCCCAGTGAAGAAGAAATTACTGAGGTTAGTCTCTCCAATCTCCAAGAATGAAGTCTTCAAACTTGTTGACCTCTGCTTTAAAAGCTAACGCCCTCTTTTGGGTCTATGTCTCAACAATGTCAAAGACAGAAAGTCCACACATTCACCAAAATATTCACAGTAGCCATTTTCACTACAAGTAACAAAGAACTAGAAACAAAGTAGATTTCCATTTCCTGGGAAATGTCTAAACAACATGTGGCACATGAATGCAATAGAACATTACTGGGCTGCGGGAAAAGACGATTCTGAAGAGCACAGACAAGTATAGGAAGACTTATACGGACTGATGCAGAGGGAAGGGAAAAGAACCAGGAAACTACATGCATGACTAAAACAGTGTTCATGGACTTAACAGCCAAAAAGGCTGAAACCCAATGTTCTGTAATTATAATAATCAAGCTTCACCCCCAAAGATGAGATGAGAAAATATACTGGCATTCTCTTCCCTTACTCTCATTCTTTTTTTTTTTTTTGCTCTCTGAATTGGGGAGTGGAGAGGGGTGGATTTGGAAATGAAAATGTGGAAGAAAACAATCTGTATTAGGCACAAATCTGCCAGAGACAAATGCGTGGATTAAATAATTCTAATTCCAAGCAACTTTGCTGAAAGCAAATCCAAAGAGGCACACATCTGTTTTGCCTTTAAATGTCTTTTTTTTGTATTAAAATTTATAGGGTTCAAGAATAAAGACAAATTCCACAGTCTAGAACAAACAGGGACTAAGGAAGAGTTTGGAAATATCAAATGGCCCTTCTCTGTTGGCTCGCCCTCGAGGATTATCATTCAGTCCTGCATCAGCCCTTCCCTCTTGAAGAGTCCTCTTTCAGCCTGACCAAATGTTAAATAAAAGATGTTTTTATTCACTGAATTAACCAGCCTTCTTCCTTTTCTTCGTCAGATCATTTCCCCAACCTTGTCAAAGCATGGCGAAAAGAGAAAAACGACTCTGGTTGCTAGCCTAATTCTCTCTTTAGGTAGAAAGAATAATGTTCCTCCCTGAATTTGGACTTGGTTTCCCTTTAGAAACAGATTGGGTCTTTGCAAAAGATGGTGAAACTTTGAAAGACTTAAGAAATTAATGCAATGGCCAATCCCAATTCCTGAAACATGCTTCCTCCCTTCTGGAAGAGAAATGATGAACTTGAAATATAGAATGACTTGGCCATTTTTGGACATGGGCAATGCGGTAATTTGTTTTGCTTGGCATGCATAATTGTAACAGGGATTTTGTTTGTCTTTTTTTTAATTTCAATAAGGGAAATGGGAAGAAGAGAAAGTAGCAAGCCAAGTTGAAGAGCATTCATTAAGCACTTACTATGTGCTAATAAATACTTTCTACTTGAAATAAATAAATAAATACATAAATGAAAAATTTTAAGAGGAAAAAAAGAAAAGAAGTGAAAAGGATTTCAGATGAAGACACTGAGTGAGTACCGAGAAGGTTTTCTATTCAGGTGGGAACAAGAAGTTTGGAGCAAAGCACTGTTCCAGATGTTTATTATTTTGCAGTATGTACCTTAAAGAGGGAATTGTGGTGGGGGGGTCAGTATGCTTTCACAAGAGTGATATAAAAACCAAAGATTATTAGTCCAACTACAACAAATGAGGTGAGATAATAAATAAAACAAGTGAGACTCTTTAGGAATTGGAGGCAGGTTACTTCCCCAGTAGAATATTGCATTCATAACCATAAACCAAATGACTAGAAAGGAAGCTGAATTTGGATGGGGACCCATACACCAGAAGCATTTCAAAATGCCCAGGCTATAGTCCAGCTGGCATCTCACAGCCATCAAGATTCTCAGACCTCTAAGTCACCTGGCCAATGGCTTGAGGCAACAGTGGCCCTTGACCATTCTCCTGGAGCCTGTGGTAAACCACAAATGGGAGTTAAGGGATTAGGAACCCCAGGCTTTTGGTCTAAATATTTGCCTTTTGGAGACAACCATAATTTGGACAAGTAGCTGGCCAAAGTTTGCTAAGTGCTGGTAGAGCTGGGGACGCTGACCCCAAATCATGATGAAATCCCACGATTTGAACTCCTCTTTTGCTCACACCTGACCTTCTATGAGATGGGAAGGGGTTGAGAGGCCAAAGACATAACATGGAAATGGTGCACATAGGAGAGGGTCAAGCTAGGCCCAAATGGAATCTCCCACCCCCACGGAGAGGTAGCTAGGCTCCCTAAGGACCCCAGAACCCCTCTGTGCTCCGGATCCAGGCCGTGGTCCTCTCCTCTGCTATGGTATGATGGCTTTGAGGGCCAAGGATGCTCTCAGATGACTTTAATGCAAAAGAAAAGGAAGCATGTGGGTTTGCTGATGGGAGGGCCCGACTCACAGATTAAGGTATTAATAACATAGTTATCTGCATGCTACCTCCCATGAATTAGATTGTGAGCTCCTTGAGATCAGGGACTCTCTTTTACCTTTCTTTGTATTCCCAGCACTTCACACAGTTCTTGGCACATAGTAGGAGCTTAATAAATACTCTTCTAGGATCAAATACAAAACACTCTTTTTGGCATCCACAGCCTTTAGCATACCTTTGTTGTTCAGTCATTTTCCAATCGTCTCTGACTCTCTGTGACCCCATTTGGGGTTTTCTTGGCAGAGATCCTGGAGGGGTTTGCCATTTCCTTCTCCAGTTCATTTTACAGATGAGGAAACTGAGGCAAACAGGGTGAAGTGACTTGCTCAGAGTCACAAAGCTAGTATCTGAGGCTGGATTTGAATTCAGGTCTTTCTGATTCCAGGCCTGGTGCTCTATCCATCATATCACCTCAGCTTCCTTCAAAGCTCACTTTCTTCATGGTGCCTTTCAAGGTGCCTAACTCTCTTACTACCTAGATTCCTCCCCCAAATTGTCTTTTTACTTTATACGTTTTCTATATATATAAGTGTATATAGTACATATGACATAAGTTATATATAGCACATATTACATAAGTATATATTGTCTCCCCCACTTGAATGTAAGTTTCTTGGGATCATCACTTTAGACTTATAAGGAACCTTAGAAGACATCTAATCCATTTTACAGATGAGTAAACTGAGGCCCAGGTGGGCAAAGACCCACCAACGTCACATAGTAGTCTGTTTGCAGGATCATACTTCTAGGGCAAGAAGGGACCTTACCAGATGCCTTGTCCAACACCCTCTTTTTACAAATGAAACTACAGAGGTCAAGTGCCTTGTGCAAGGTCACACAGAGGTCAAGCAGCAGAGCCTGGCTTTGAACCCAAGGCCAGCAATCTTTCCACTGTACCACACCCTTTCCTTTGAGGACAAGGATTAAATATTATATGTAAAGTGTTCTGCCAACCTTAAAGTACTATCTAAATGTCAGAGAGAGCAGTTGGTAATACAAATACAAGTGGAGAGAGAGAGAAAAAGAGAGAGAGAGCAGTTGGTAATACAAATACAAGAGGACAAGGTAGTCCTCTATTCCCACTCTCTTGTTCCCTTTATCAGGCATCCTTTCCATAGGGTTGACTGCAGCTGCCAATACTCTCCTCAGTTGTTTTTAATCTGAAAATAATAGCACAGACTTGAAAAGACCAGAGCTGAATAGAAAATTGGACTTTCAAATACAAGATTCAAGAGAAGAATAAAAAGGTAAACAGGAAAGGAAAATCATAAGGCACTTAAAGTTAAACTGTTTACATTCCTACGTGGGAAGATGACACTTAAAACTTGTCAGAATTTTCTCATTATTAGGGCAGTTAAAAGGAGTATATAGGGACAGAGAATGCAAGTGTAAGTTGAATATGAGGGGTGATATCTTAAAAAATAAAATTAAGGGGCGAGAAAGAGAAATGCACTGGGAGAAAAGGAAGGGGAGAGGTAGAATGGGGTAAATTATCTGACATAAAAGAAGCCTGAAAATTGCAGTGGAGGAGAAGATGGAGGAGGTGGCCAGAAACTTTTGAACCTTACTCTCTTTCTTTCTTTCTTTTTTTTTTTTTTTGAACCTTACTCTTATTGGAATTGGCTCAAAGAGGGAATAATATATACACTCAATTGAGTATAGAAATCTAGTTTACCATACAGGAAAGAAGGAAGGGAAGGGGATAAGAGAAGGGGGGAGCAGTGCTCATAGAAGGGAAGGCAGATTGGGGGAGGTGATAGTCAGAAGCAAAACACTTTTGAGGAGGGACAGGGTGAAAGGAGATAGAGAATAGAATAAATTGGGGAGGGGAATAGGATGGAAGGAAATACAGTAAGCAATCCTAACTGTGAAAAAAATTTTGAACCAAGTTTCTCTGATGAAGTCCTCATCTCTCAAATATAGAAAGAAGTGAGTCAAATTTATGGAAATGAGAGCCATTCCCCAATTGATAAAATATGAACATCAGTTTTCAGATGAAGTTATCAAAGCTATCTATAGCCAGATGAGAAAATGCTCTAAATCACTATTGATTGGAGAAATGTAAGTTAAAACAATATGAAGTACTATCTCACACCTGTTAAACTAGCTAATAGTATGGAAAAGGAAAATGACAAATGTTGGAAAGGATGGGGGAAAATTGAGACACAAATACACTGGTGGTGAAGTCGTGCACTAATCCAACCATTCCGTAGAGCAATTGGGAGCTGTGCCTAAAGGGACATAAAACTATGCGTACCCTTTGACCTAGCAACACCACTGCTAGGTCTGTATCCAAAGAAATGAAAAATGAAAAGGAAAAGGACCTATACATACAAAAATATTTATAGAGAGGATGCCCATCAATTGGGGAATAGCTGAACACATTGTGGCATATGATTATGAAGGAATACTGTTGGCTATGACAAATGATAAGCTAGATGCTCTCAGAAAAATGTGGAAAGACTTACATGAACTAATGCAGGGTGAAATAAATGAGTAGAACCAGGAGAAAACTGTACATACACAGTAACAGTAATATTATAAGATGATCAACTATGAATGATGTTAGAAAAAAGGCCTTAGAGAAATAAAGCCTTCGAGTTAAAAACGAAACTAAGCTCGGAGTGAGTGAAGAATTGTTTATTGCGGTTCTTGCAAGAGAACCGGGCATATCTCTCAGAAGAGATAGCATTGATTGCAGAAGTACGTTTTATACTGTTTTATACTGTTTTTATACAGTTTTATATATGTTGGTAATACAAATACAAGAGGACAAGGTAGTCCTCTATTCCCACCCTCTTGTTCCCTTTATCAGGCATCCTTTCCATAGGGTTGACTACAGCTGCCAATAGTCACCATCGTTCAAATTTCTATGTCATCTGCAAATTTTGTACCTATGTTTTATACTGTTAGAATGTCTCGACTCCTCCCTTCCGGGCCCAGATTTGTCCACTCCTTTCCAGGTTACAGTCTTAAAAGTCCACCCATCTCATGTCCCTTTGACATGCCCCCTCCCCATCCCTTGTCATCCAAAAGCCCGTGCCCTTTGTCCTACTTAGGGTTAGTTAAAACTGGCTCTGCCCTCTAGAATTTTGGAGTCTATAAAAAGCCTAGGGCCCTTCTCGTTGGTTTGCCCTTTCAAGGTTTTGAAAGCTCATTAAGACTATGTAACTTGTTATTAACAAATTCTTTTGCTGATGTTGTAAGATGTCAGAGGTTATCTTAAATTGTGGGAGCATGATTCCTTGTCCCTTACAAATGAATTAGCTGTTTTCAGCAATACAATGATCGAAGACAACTCTGAAAGACTTATGATGAAAAATGTTATCTGTCCCCAGAGAAAGAACTGATGAAATCTGAATACAGATAGAAACATGTTTTTTTTTACTTTATATTTCTTGAGTTTTTAAATTTTGGTCTGTGTTTTCTCTTATAACATGACTACATGGAAATATGTTTTGCATGACTACACATGTATAACCTATATCAAATTGCTTGCCTTCTCAATGAAGGGGTTTAGGAGGGAGGAAAGGAAAGAATTTGGAACTCAGTTTTAAAAATGAATGTTGAAAATTGTTTTTACATATAATGGGAGGTAAATACAATACTAAATTAAAAAAATAAAAGCACAGACTTCACAGAGTTGCTGTGAGGATTAAATATTATATGTAAAGTGTTCTGCCAACCTTAAAGTGCTATCTAAATGTCAGTGACAATTATTTTATTTTTATTAAGTATAGAACAGTTGGGAAGTAGGTACAAAATTTGCAGATGACATAGAAGTTTGAACGACGGCGAGTATTGGCAGCTGCAGTCAACCCTATGGAAAGGATGCCTGATAAAGGGAACAAGAGAGTGGGAATAGAGGACTACCTGGTCCTCTTGTATTTGTATTACCAACTGCTCTCTCTTTCTCTCTTTTTCTCTCTCTCTCCACTTTCTCTCTCTTTCTCTCCTTCCCCCCTCCCCCTTTCTCTACCCCACCTTGCTCCCTTTCCTACTTCTCTCTGTGAGAGATGATCTCTGAGAATCTCTCAGGAATGAAGCTGCCTCAGGGAGTTAACCGCTTCTTGTTCTGTTGAAACACTTGCAGCCAGTTGACCTTGTAAAGAAACATGCTTTTCAACACATCTTGTACTTTATCAGACCTCCTCCTCCCTTTCTAAAACTATTTACTCTAAAAAGAAAAAGAAAACCTCCCGCCTTTCCTTGTCTCCAGGCAAGCTGTGAAAGTGTCTCTGTTCTTTGTTGCTGGGGTAGATTGCACCCTCAGAGCTTGCATTAATGAGCCCTGAGGAGGGGGCTGGGGAGGGGACTGCGGCCAGGACCTATATAACTTGTTGATCAGAGCACACCTTCCCTCTCTTTGGGCAGTGCCGTATTTTGTTTTTTTTTCTGGTTCTCTGGGGGAACCCTTTCTCAAGAAAGCCAATAAAGCAATTTTCCTTTTTGCAATTCTTGTCAAGACTGTGATTCAAATTTGGGTAGGTGGTCTTTTGTCCCACACATCTCTCTGCCTCTCTCCTCTTTTTGGATACCTCAGTTTCTGACTCTCTCTGTCTCACTCTCTCCCTCTTTGCCTCCCCTGCCCCTGCCCCTCCCCCCATATTTTTCCCCCCCCCCGCTTCCAAACATGTATGTCTCCCCTGAAGGCTTGTATGTGCTGGCTTCCTATACCCTGAGGATGGGAGAATAGAATCAGAGTGGAGAGAGATTGAGTTCGGGTAATGTGTTGAAGTGGATGAAGTGGGCAGAACTTATTCTGAGATGTTACTTCTTGTCTTCTAGGAGACAAAAATGAGTTAACCAGAAAGTTTGCTGGAAGTTTCAAATAAATGAAGAGACAATCTCATCTCTTGGAAGAGAGAGTACTGGTAGTAATGGTCAAAGTCACATGAAATACTCCCTTTAAAGCAGCACAGCACAGCTCAGAGACACTGGGTTTGGAACCAGAGGGCCTGGGTTCAAATCCCAGCTAGTCCACTTACTCCTGTGTGACCTTGGGTCACTCACTTAAACTCTCAAGCCTCCATTTCCTGTTCTGTAAAAGGAGGACTTTAGCCTAGCTTCCCCTGAAATTACTTCTGGCTTTAAGGTTATCGTCCTATAGTAATACAGACCCTGGCCAAAAGGTATGGCATCTTCCCCTTAGAGAGGGGCTAGGAAAAGGTGAAGTTGTAGCCATTGGACCAGGCAATACAGAATAAGATAATAATAATAACTAACATTTATATAGCACTTACTATGTGCTAAAAAACTGTGCTTAGTGCTTTGTACTTATTATCTCATTTTACCCTCACAACAACCTTGGGAGGTAGGTGCTATTATTATCCCCATTTTACAGAAGATGAAACTGAGGCAATTGGGGTTATGAAACTGAGGCGATTGGGGTTAAATGACTTGCCCAGGGTCACACGACTCAGATCTTCCCTACTCCAGGGTCAGGGTTCTGTCCGCTGTGTCACCCAACTGAATGGATGGCAGAAGATAGAGAATCCCATGACTAATTAAGGATAAAGGATGAAAGCTTCTCATAGGTAAACTCTGGGGGCACAGTTGGCTTTAGCTTTTCATGGACAAAAACCACCTATTCTCTTCTGTCCCAGGAAGGGAATTTGCTTTTGAACCAATAGCTATTCTGGGTGCTGTCCTGGAGGAGGTGCTGCTGCCATGGTAGGTAGGTATCTGGTTTCCTTCAATCCCCATCAGTATTTCACCTGATTTACTTCTAGGGTTATCATGAGACATTGTAAACCCAAAGGCTTCTGGATCCTGGTGTCACTGAGCTTCTAGGGGAGACCATGAGATGATGGCTAGCTCTCAACCCAGGAGTTCCTAAAGACCTGGGCCTGACAGAGTGACTCACAGGACAGTATGTTGTTGGTGTTCAGTGGTTTCAGTCATGTCCAACTTCTTATGACACCATTCAGGGTTTCCTTGGAAGAGATACTAGAGTGGTTTGCCATCTTTCTCCAGCTCATTTTATGGATGAGGAAACTGAGGCGTAAAGGGGTAAGTGGCTTGCCTGGGGTCACCTAGCTAGGAAGTGTCTGAGTCTGGATTTGAACTCAGGAAGATGAGTCTTCCTGACTCCAGGCTGGGCACTCTATCCACTGTAGTGCCACCTAGCTGAAGTAGTGTGGGGTAATGGAAAGGGTTTTGGGCTGGTGTTCAGATCCCAGCTCTTGTACTTCCTAACTGTGTGACTTTGGGTGAGTTGCTTGGTCTTACTCTGGAGGCAGAGAACTTGGCTTCTTACACTGCTTTTAATACCACCTTTGGTCAATCACTTAACCTTTCTGAACCTTGGTTTACTCATTTAGAAAAGGAAGGGTTGGACTGGTTGGCCTTTCCAGTTGTAAACCTACGATCTTCTTTCCCTTACAGTCCTCTCTGGGCCCCAGTTTCCTCACCTGTAAAACAAAACGATTGGACTAGTTGATCCCTAATGTGCCTGCTGGCTCTAAATCTATGGCGTTAAAGACAATACCTCTGGAAAGTGCGATACAATAGTTTAATTTTAAATGTAATTTGACAGAAGATATGTAAGTCCAGGATTTCACAAGTTGCTAATGTCTGGTATCCATCTGTTCACATTAAATATAATAAAGGAGAAAATCAAATGACCTCAAAGAAGTCCCACTCTGTTTCAGGGAACTGGAGACCATTTAGTGTAAGCCCCAGGATAAAAAACATGGGCTAGAAGGAATTGATACACAGTATTTTGCAGAATTTCTTATGACATCAAGACATCAAGAAGTTCTTATGACAGCAAGAAGGGTTCAAGTGACTTTTATGTCTTGGTGGTTATGATTTTGACTTTTTAAACAAAAGCCTAACTCTAACTTTCCTGAAACAGGATTGGATTTCTTTGAGATCCTTCTGTTTCTGTCCCTCATTACCTTTGATATGAATGAGTTTAAGAAGATTTGCAAAAACCCTTAGCATCAGTTCTAGGAAGGGGTTGAGGTGGAACTCACAGGAATACAGCAAGAGGCAGGAGTAGAAACATTCTCCTTCCTGTGGTAAATAGTCTTTTTCAGGAGAAAAGGGGTTTTTTCTTTTGAAGAGCACAGTAATGATGTGAAGAATTGTTGCCCTTTGTAGACTTGGTTTAGGTTCATTCTTATGGCATGATTCAAAAAACACATAGGAAGAGGAAATTAACAAGTAACCTTGATGTGAAATATACAACACTTTGTATAAACTATATCAGATTACTTACCCTCTCAGGGAGGGGGAGGAAGGGAGGGAGGAATAGAATTTGGAACTCAAAACTTGGGAAAAAAAACATTAAAAATTGTTTTAATACAATTGGGGAAAAATAAAATATTATAAAAAAAGTACAGTTTGTTTTATAGAAAGTCTCTTGGACAACTGACGATACAAATTTTTTTAAAAACTCCTACTACAAATCACACAGATTCCTGGGTCCTCTTCTAACCCTAATCATCTCTCCACTGATGAATCACACATGTCTTTGTATCTGACTCTAGTCTCCGCAGCCCACATCACCAGCTGCATATGGAAGCCCCAGAGATTGCTTAAGCTCAACATGTCCAAAACAGAACTTATTATCTTTCCCACCAAACCACTTCTCTTCCAAACTTCTGTTGGAAGTACTACCCTTCTTTCAGCCTCCTGGGTTTGTAACCTCTGCATCACTTTTGACTCCCCACTTTTCCTTGTCCCACACAGCCTTTCAGTTGCCAAATCTGGATATTTTCCCCTCCACAACTTTGTTTGCATCTCACCCCTTCTCTCTACTCACAGATACCAGTTTAATCCAGAACCTTATCATCTCTCAACTGTAGTATTGCAATAGCCTCTGATTGGTCTTCATTCCATCATCCACATTGACACTAAAGTGATTTTCCTTTAAAAAATCAGATCTGATCATGTCACTTCCCTGCTCGATAAAGTCCAGTGGCTCCCTTTTGTCTTAGGATAAAATACAAATGACTCTGGTTGGTCTTTATTTATTTATTTATTAAAAAAAAAGTTTTTTTTTTTTTTCGGTTGGCTTTTAAAACTCTTCAAAATTTGACCTCAACCTATCTTTCCAGCATATATATTATTCCCTTTCTTGTGCTCAATGTCCAGCCAAATTACCTTTCTCTCTGTCCCTCACACTTGACATGCCAGCTCCCATCTGCATGTCTGCACTGGAATGCATTCCCTCCTTCCCTCTCCCTCAGAGAAGCTTTCTCCTTCCTCAGGGTGCTGCTCCACCATCACCTTCTACAGAAAGTCTTTCTTGATTCCATCCCTCTTCCCCAACTGCTAGAGCCCTTCCTCCCTAATTACTTAGTACTTAACTACATTGTATTTATTTTGTCATTATTCTGCATACTCTCATATACGTGTATGTCGTCTACTTCTATAAATATAAGCCCTTTGAGGGCAGGAACTCTCTCTCTTTTTTTCTTTGTATCTCTAGTGCCTCATGTAGCGTCTGGCACATAGCAGGCACTTGATAAATTCTTATAAATTGGTCAATTGATCAAAGGGTTATAGCTTTACAGAATGAAATGGCATTAGAAGTCAAATGGTCAATATTTATTTTATTTTTTATAGTATTTTTTTCCAATTATAAGTAAAGACAATTTTTAGTATTCATTTTTTACAAAATTTTGAGTTCTAAATTTTTCTCTCTCCCTCCCTCTCCTCTTCCTAAAATGGTAAGCAATTTGATATAGGTTATATATGTGCAGTTATGTAAAACATATTTCCATACTAGTCATGTTGTGAAAGAAAAAACAGGAAAAAATAAAATGAAAATAGTATGTTTCTATCTGCATTCAGAGTCCATCAGTTCTTTCTCTGCATGTGGATAGCATTTTCCACCATGAGTCCTTTGTAATTGTCTTGGATCATTGTATTTCTGAAAAGAGCTAAGTCATTCATGGTAGATCATCACACAATGTTGATGTTATTGCAACACTTCCCATTTTAAAGATGAAAGAACTGAAGAGCAGAAAAGTTAAGGTCATACAGTTACTAATGGGCAAACTAGGATTTTAACTCAGTTAAAATTGACTTAAAATCCAGCATTCTTTCCCCTGCACTGAACCAATCAATTGACAAACAAGCATGTATTAAGTACCTAATATTTGCTATGCCCTGGGAATAGAAAGGCAAAAATAAAACATTTTCTGTCCCTCAGAGCTTTCTATTGAGAGCAGGTAGGGCTTGATCTAGGACCAGAGTGATTTGGGGTTAAGGCTGGTCTTTAAGAGAAAAAATGAAAACAAGAAAAAGTTTCAGAGATTAAAATTTACATTCCCTTTGGGCAGAGCCTCACAGGTAGGGGTGTGATGAGAGAGAGAGA
>NW_020954546.1:12192046-12194322 GCF_900497805.2 Vombatus ursinus | reverse complement strand
AAAGAAAGTGTTGCCCAACTGGATGTTTGATCCCTAGGCAACAGCTCCTTCTCTACTCACAGAGGTTGCTGTTTGTCCTTTGTTCTCATAGAGGACCATGATATTAGGGATCTCCCAGATCTATTTTTGTATTAAACCTTAATCACTGAATGGGCTCTGCCTCAGTCAAACTGAGTCCTGTTAAAGACCTTAGCTTAAAATGGCCAAGATTCCCTACTGCATACTGGTCCATCTCTAATTGTCCTGATTCATATCTAGCTCCTGGACCTAGATGGCTCTGGAGAAGAAAGCGAGGCTAGTGACTTTGCCCAGCCCTGCCTCACGCAAATCCAATTCACTTGCACATCATGGCATCACCTCCCTGATGTCATGGTCCTCTTCAAGAATTAAAGACAAACAGCAGCAGCATTTGAGGGCAGAGCACACACACATATAAATAGATAAAAAAAATAGATATAAAATTAAATCCAAGGTAATTTTGGAAGAGGAGGCATTAATGGCTGGAGGAATTAAGATACAATTAAGATTGTAGAAGATCAAACTTGAGTTGATCTTTGAAGAGGACTAGGGATTCTTAACTGGGAAGAAGAGAGTGTGTTCCAGGCATGGAAGGAAAACTGTGTAATGTTGCTGAGATAGGAGATGGAATATCACATGTGAGAAACAGTATGTAGTCCAATTTGGTTAGAATGTAGAGTTCCTGAAGGGGCGTAATAGGTAATCAGCCTAGAAAGAAAGACTGGATCCAGACTGTGCCAACCAGAGGGGTTTATATTTGATCCTTAAGGCAGTAAGGAGCCCTTGGTTCTACTTGAGCTGGGCGGGGGGGGGGTGTGATGTCATACCTGTGTTTTAGGAATATCACTGTAGGAGCTGTGTGGATGGGGGATTGGAGCAGGAAGACACTAGCAGTAGCAAAACCAATTAGGTAGCTATTGCAACAATCCAGGGTAATGGGGGCCTGAATCAGGCTGGCGGCCATGTGAGTGGAGAGATAGGGATGGAAGCGGGCAACGTCCTGAAGGTAGAATGGTCAAGACTGGGCAACTGATTAGATATGGGAGAATCTTGATAAGGCGAAGAGTTTTAAGATTAAATTTGGCTTCCAATTAATCCAGAGTCATGTTATACTCAACCTTTTGATAAATTTACCTGGTTGCATGTGGTTTGTCCCCTGCCTTCCATACTCCATGTACATAATAACTTACTAGCATTGACTATATATATACACACACACATACACATATCCGTACATACACAGATACATTCACACATATATGCACATACATACGTATATACATACACAGATGTATTCATATATTTTAAAGTTCGTATTATGAACTTAGGGGCAGCTAGGGGGCACCATAGTGCACAGAGCACTGGGCCTGAAGTCAGGAAGACTCATCTTCCTGAGTTCAAATCCAGCCTCAGACACTTACTAGCTCTGTGACTTTGGGCAAGTCACTTAACCATGTTTGCCTTAGTTTCTTCACGTGTAAAATGAGCTGCAGAAGGAAATAGCTAACCATTCCAAGATCTTTGTTAAGAAAACCCAAATGGGGTCATAAAGAGTCAGACATGGTTGAAACGATTGAACAACAATGAATTATGAACTTAATAATCATTGATAAACATTTCAACATAAAGAAAAAAAAAACCCAAAATAGTGTTGTAAATGAACCTGGGCACTTCTGTTATGTGCAGTTTGTTCTTTGAAAATGTATATGAAGTTGAACAAGGTGGTACCAAAATTACCCTGTTTGTATTCTGTCTTCTACTTCTTCCTGTTTCTTTTCTAGGCTATCATTTATTTTTCCATTTTGTATCTGTCCCTCTTAATATGCTGGAGGTTGAGTGGAATGAAATGGTGGACCATCCTTGACTTCTGGTGACTCTGATTCATCTATTTCGTTAGATGTTTGGAGTTTTCTTGCTGTTAGTTAGAAAAATGATGGTCTCTCATATCTAGGATGATTCCCTTCTTTTGGACCTGTGGGACAGAGTATATTCATTGGAAAGCAAATTGTTGATTCAGAAAAGTGAACCCAAAAAGGAAAAGGAAGAGACACTGTGGGAAGAGTCAGGAACTGCTGCTCCTGATATGGATATGCTCCTGACAATTCATCTTCCAACTACATCCTGTGATGGGTAGTTTTGAATGTGTGTAGGTGTGCATGTATAAATGTATATGCATTGTGCCTGTGCGTATATGCACATTTATGCATGTGAATGTGTATGTTGTGTGCATGGAGTAAGTGTGTGTGCATGTGTGTGCA
>NW_020954546.1:12191868-12192010 GCF_900497805.2 Vombatus ursinus | reverse complement strand
TGTGTGTATACGTGTGCCTATGTGTAGGTATGTACTGTGTGACTAGACAAATGACTATTAAAAATAGTCTATGGACTTTTGTGACTATAGAAATGTTCTGAATCAACCTTCTACCCTTTAGTGAAGACCCTATATTTAGAAA
>NW_020954546.1:12191647-12191831 GCF_900497805.2 Vombatus ursinus | reverse complement strand
TAGCGAGTGGAAGTTAGCCTGGGAGGTGCATCCATGGCTCTTGACACTGCCACACTTTTCCTTGACCTATTACATGCCTTTTTTTTTTTTACTTCCCCAACATTCCTCCTTAGCTCCCCTCCTCCCCCTTGTTTTATTTGATAAAGTCCCATTTACTCTGTCCTTGCTGTGATCCTCCCTTAAA
>NW_020954546.1:12190869-12191607 GCF_900497805.2 Vombatus ursinus | reverse complement strand
GCAATTTCATCAAAGTGTAAAGCCAGCAAGTCACCTTTGGTACATTTTTTTTTCCTTTTGAAAAATCTATTATTTTTTTCCCCAAGTACATGTAAAAACAATTTTTAACATTCATTAAAAAAAAATTTGAGTTCCAAATTCTCTCCCTCTTCCCCTCTTCTGTCCCTTCATTGAGAAGGCAAGCAATTTGATATAGGCTTCACATGTACAGTCACGCAAAATGTATTTCCATATTAGCTATGTTATGAAAAAAACCCTACTCCCCCCTCCCCAAAATCACCAAAAATGAAGTAAAAAAAGTCTGCTTCGATCTGCGTTCAGACTCTATCAGTTCTTTCCCTGGAGGTGGATAGCATTTTTCACCAATAGTCCTTCAGCACTGTCTTGGATCACTGTATTGCTAAGAACAGCTAAGTCATGCATGGTTGATCTTCGTGCAGTATTGCTGGTACTGTGGACAGTGTTCGCCTGGTTTTGCTTGCTTCACTCAGCATCAGTTCATGTAAGTCTTTCCAGGTTTTTTCCTGAAAGTATCCTGCTTATTACTTCTTACGACACAATAGTATTCCATCATAATCACATACCACAACTTGTTCATCCATTCCCCAATTGTTGGACATTCCTTTAATTTCCAATTCTTTGCTGTCACAAAAAGAGCTTCTAGAAACATTTTTGTACACATGGGTCCTTGTCTTTTTTTTTTTTTTTTTTTTTTTTTTTTTTTTTTTTTTTTTTTTT
>NW_020954546.1:12189021-12190840 GCF_900497805.2 Vombatus ursinus | reverse complement strand
AACAGTTTTATAGCCTTTGGATGTAAATACCTTTGGTACATTTTCTAGGATTTTCTAAGCTAGGGATCACTGAAGTATTGTAAAAGCTAGGGACCAGCCTTGAGCTTCCATTAGCAGAAGGAATTCTCTGCCTTGGTAGATAAAGAAGCTACCTCTCCCATTATAGGAAGGTACCTTCTCTGCACCCTATAGTCTTTTTTTTCTTTTTCTTTTTTAGTATCTTATTTTTCTCCAGTTATATGTAAAAACAATTTTTAGCATTTGCTTTTAAAACTTTGAGTCCCAAATTCTCTCCCTTCCTCCCTCCCCCTTCCCCATTGAGAAGGCAAGCAATTCGATATAAGTTATACACGTGTAGTCATTGACATAACTTTCAATCAACATCTCCTATTCAGTAAGTCATCTTTCTCCCAACCATATAGAACTAGCACTTGGTACACCCCCTTTAAAAAGCTGTCAATTCATTCTATTCCAGGCTGAAAGGATAAGATTTAGCCTTGCCCCAGAGTTGTCACAGTTTCTTCCTCAGGTTTCCCCCCAGGTTTCTCTCCCTTCCAATGCATCTTATAATCTTAAGAATTGCTTATGACTCTGAGAAGTTCAGTGACTTGTCCATGGCCACGTGGTCAGTATGTGTAAGAGGCATGCCTTGAACTCAGATCTTCCTGGTTCCGAGTCTAGTTCTTATCCACGATGCCATGTTGCCTCTTAATTAATACTAAATTAATTTAGAAGTGATATTGTGCCTTTCTGGTCGTTACAAAGACAAAATATATATTAATATTTTAATTATTGGTTTTAATATATTGGTTTTCTGTTGCTCAGTCATTTTAGTTGTGACCTCATTTGGGGTTTTCTTGGCAAAGATACTGGGATGGTTTGCCATTTCCTTCTTCAGCTCATTTTATAGATGAGGAAACTGAGGTAAAGAGGGTGAAGTGACTTGCCCAGGGCCACACAGCTAGGTAGTGTCTGAGGCTGGCAAAGAATTTCATGGTAATTGGAACAAAATGCCACTCATAAATCACAGAATTTGAGAATCAGAAGTGATTGTTGCCCCTATCTAGCCCAACCCACTGGAAGGGATCCCTTCTCTGACTCACCTGACAAGAGTCCTCCAGCCTCTGCTTGCAGACCTCCCAGGAGGGGGATGTGGCACCTCCTTAGGCCACCCATTTCACTTTTGGGCAGCTCTCTATGGGTGAAGATTATTTGCCTTTTTTGTTCTAAATACCAAACCTATTTCCCTTGGCAGTTTTGACCCATTGTTCCTGGTTCTGCCTTCTGGAGCTAAATTTCATACCTTCTACACATGGTGGCCTTTTCAACACTTGAAGACATCTATCACACCCTTCCGCGTCTTCATTTTTCCAGGACAAATATCTCCATTGCCTTTAAATGCTTACACATCTTGCAGGCGATTTCATAGACAAATTGTAGTTGTTGTTTGTCCTTTGTGCCGGTCGCGCCGTGCACTCTCCTCCTATGAGGAGCAGGCTGCCAGAGTCATACTTACCAGTCTTCGGTGCCCACCCGCATAAACACAGAGACGAGCCCGATCAGGAGGTGCAAACACTCGAGCTTTATTCAGAGGCCGTCACAGCAAGGCCAAGCAGGAAAGCAAGAGCAAGAGAGCAGGAGCAAGAGAGAGCGAGCTCTGATCCCTACCGTTCCTTAAGTACCTACTTAGCCCCTCCTCTCAGCCCGCCTACTAGTCACTGATTGTAGGGTCAGATACTGGAAGGGGATGTCTGGGGTAGTGCTGCACCATGGGAGAGGAAGTGACGCAGGAGGCTAGGACCGGATACAGGAAGGAGAC
>NW_020954546.1:12188759-12188906 GCF_900497805.2 Vombatus ursinus | reverse complement strand
TGTATCCAGTTTCCATCCCAGTTCACCACAACTCAACCTAGCACAGCCCCTACCTCCGGAGCGTGAGCTCCGGTTACTTCCTAATATGCATAGACAAAGGGAGAGTACGTGACCCAGGAAGTCAGGCCCAGATACCAGGTGGAGGCA
>NW_020954546.1:12187080-12188749 GCF_900497805.2 Vombatus ursinus | reverse complement strand
CCCCATCTTGCCACAATCTGCACTTGGCAGTAGGCAACATCAGAGAATCCCTCACAGCCCTTCATTTTCAAAGAGGGCCAATAACATTATGGAGTGATGTCTTGACTTATGCATGAATTGGATTTAAGTGAAGCAGAATTGGGCAAAGTCATCAGCCTCTCTCTTCTAGAGAAGACAAAAGTCAGGACGATTGGCAATGGCCACCTCCAGATAGAGAACGGGTGGACTTACAGCACAGACTGAAGCATTTTTTCCCTTTATTTTTCTTGCTCCTTTTTTTTTTTTTTTGGAACATGCTAATGTGGAAATGTTTTGCATGACCATGTATAATGAATTGTATTTCTTGACTTCTTAATGAGTGGAAGACGGGGGAGGGAGGGAGAGAATGTCCCAAATCTGTTGATAAGATTCCTTGGGCTTGGAGGAAGCAATGCTGGTTGAGATTTTTTTAAAGGTTGAAAGGAATTCCCAGACCAGCTGACATGATGGTCCTCTCCAGAAAGCCTTATAGGTCTGATGAATATGCTGATGCCAGTCAAGTGGACTGCTTAGGAGAACAAAGAAGGAAGGAGAGCTCAGGACTACAGGAAATGGTGTGTGTGTGTGTGTGTGTGTGTGTGTGTGTGTGTGTGTGTGTGTGTGAATGTACAGGTAATTGAGTTCAAACACTAACCAAGCAATAATGATTAATGGAGAAGGCCCTTATTGGGGGTATCCCAGGACATTATCTTTGAGCTAGTTCTGTTTAAATTTTATCAGTTATTTAGGTGAATGCATAATTGGTGCACCTACCAGATTTGAAGGTGCACCTACATCTACACTGTAGATGACAGTGTAAGAATCCAAAAAGACTTTAACTGCCTAGAATAACAGGCTAATCAAAGCAAGGGAGAGAGCCTTGGTCCTGGAGTCAGAGGGTCTGAGTTCGAGTTCTGTCTATGAGAGGTGTTATCTGTGTGGCCTTGGGCACATCACTTAGCCTCCATGAATCTCAGTTTCCTCAATTGTAAAATGAGGATGGATTAGGTGACCTCTTCAGCTAGGTGCCACAGTGGATAGAGTAATGGGCTGGAGTCAGGAAGTCCTGAGTTCAAATTAAACCTCAGACCCTTACTAGTTATGAGATTCTGAGTAAATCACTTAATATCTGTTTTCTTAATGTAAAATGGGGATAATAATAGCACCTACCTCTCAGGGTTGTTGTGAATATCGATGGGTATCAATGCAAATATCGATATTTGTAAAGTGCTGAGCCCCGCCCACACCTGGTCCATAGTAAGTACTTAACAAATGCTTATTCTCTTCCCTTCTCTTCCTTTGCCTTCCCCCTTCCCTCTAAGGTCTCTTCCAGATCTACATCTTTGACTCAAAAGTTGTTTAGTTATAGAACAGGTTAAATGGATTTCATTTGCTTTTTGGAATATCATATTCTAATTTCTTTTCATATTTTGTGAATGAGTCTTGTGTGATTTTAATTGTTTTCCTTGGTGTGTGAAGGGTTTCCTCCTGGATGCTTGCAAGATTTTTTTTTTAATGTTGAAGTTTTAGTGCTTTTTTTTGTTGTTTTGTTTTTGGCTAGGCAATTGGGGTTAAGTGACTTGCCCAGGGTCATACAGCTAGTGAGTATCAAGTGTCTGAGGCCAGATTTGAGCTCAGGTCCTCCTGACTC
>NW_020954546.1:12185820-12187046 GCF_900497805.2 Vombatus ursinus | reverse complement strand
CAGGGTTGGTGCTCTATTCGCTGTGCCACCTACCTGCCTCAATGTTGAGGTTTTGAAGCATGAGTGTAGAAAGAGCACCAGATTAGAATACCTGAGTTTGAGTTCAGGCTCTAATACTAGCTATGTGGCCTTGGAAGAATGTCACTTAATTCCTCTGGCCCTCAGTTCCTTCATCTGTAAAATGAAGGAGTCAGATTGGGTGATTTCTGAGGTTCCTTTCAGCTCTAAGTCTCTGATCTTGTAATAAGATGACATCTCTTTTTTTTGTTGTTGTTGTTGCTAGGCAATGGGGTTCAGTGACTTCCCTCAGGTCATACAGCTACTAAGTGTCAAGTGTCCGAGGCTGGATTTGAACTCAGGTCCTCCTGACTCTAGGGCCAGTGCTCTATCCACTGTGCCACCTAGCTGCCCCATAAGATAACATCTATGAAGGATAAATGAAAATCCCATGCTTGGGGATAAGTAGAAGATAAAGAAGACATGGCTAGATGACAAATTCATGTGAATTTGGGGGATTTTTTTAGTGGACTGCAAATTCAATATAAGTCAATACTGTGGTCTTAAACTATGGTGATAACAGTATGACATCAAGAAGGAAGGAGGAGATAACTCTTCTCTCCTGTGCTCTGGTCAGACCACAGTGGAGAATTTGTTCAGTTCCCGGGTACCGCGCTCAAGGAGGATGTCTAGGATAGTGGAAGGTGGAGAGACCATCTATTCTAAGCCATGTGAAGCTCTTTAAAAGAGCTGGAAACATTTAGTGTAGAGAAGACCATTCTTGGGGTTGAAGGCAGAGGCGAGTGGTTTGATAACCGTCTTTAAGTTTTTGGAAGAGGGATCAGATAAGTTGCAACCTGTATGTCTTAAGAGCAACACATAGAACAATGAAGGAGTTACAGAGAGGCGTACTTGGGCTCAATATCTGAAGTGGTTTCCATGTGATAATTAAAACTTTACTAAGGTGGAAAGGCCTGCTTTGGCAGGAGTGACTTCTACCTTACCAGGGGTCCTCAGGCAAAACCTGGATGGCCACTTGTTGGGGGCCTTGTAGAAGAGATTCCTACTGCAAAGGTGGTCCCCAGTGGTCCCTTCCAGCTCTTTGAGATTCTATTATAGTGGACCAGTAAGCCAAAGTAAAAAAGTGAAAAGATAACATTTACTGACATAAATGGCCAACAATTAGTTTCTTTCTTTCTTTCTTTCTTTCTTTCTTTCTTTCTTTCTTT
>NW_020954546.1:12152009-12185783 GCF_900497805.2 Vombatus ursinus | reverse complement strand
AATCAATCCCGTAAGTTCCAGGAAGATTTGGTTTGATAGCAGTTCCTTGGAAAAGGTCTTGGGAGGATAAGGTGACCACAAGATCAACATGAACCAATTTCACTCTTCAGTGGAAAAGCTAACACAAGCCCCATCCTGATAATGTTTAATAGCTATGTTGTGACCAGTCAAAGGAGGTGATAGTCATGTTGCCTTTTATTGTGGTTGATGAAATCTTTAATACTTTGCTCAATTCTTGGAAAGGTACTAAAAAAAAGAGTGAATTCAGAGGAGGGAAAGGAGGAGGATTAAATCTGAGAATCAAGTCACGTAACAACAGCTTCAATTGCCTCTCCAGCAGAGACTTTAGACGACACTACTCCATCTCTAAAATGGATGAAGAGGACACCCCCAGCCCACCCCTTCATGGAGGTGTGAGGGCCACAGGTCTTGCACATTGCATATAATTGCAAACTTTTTCTATGTATTTATTAATTGCATGATTTTTCCTTCTCTTTTTCTTTTCTTTCTTTTTTAAAAAAATATTATTTGTCACATGACATTGCTCTCTTGGAGAAGGAGGAGAAGGGATACTGGAGAAAATTTGATGATATAAAAACCAAAAGACATCAATCAAAACTTATTTTTTATAAAAAGAGGCAATGGAATCTTGGAGCAACAGTTTCATTGTTATCCTATAAGGAGTCTTTGAAGACACACAGTTAACTGTCATGACTGCAGAGTGATTGAATAAGGTACACAGAGAAAGATGATGTCAGTGAACCTCTTTTCCAGAAGAACTGTATTAACTCTTAATTGATAATAAAATATCCTGAAGAGAACTCTTCAGAGGCTTGGAATAGTTTCTTGAGAGAACTAAATGGTGGAGCTATTTCCAGAATTGAAGAGAAGTCAGTTGTGGTAATAATGGTCAAAGGTGACTGGCTGTGATCTGTCTCATAGCTGAAAAGTTTTAAGTAATTATTTATGTCTTTGCTAAATTGTTAATTAAATAGTATAGCCTCTAACCTTGATATTTAATTCTAGGAGATTGGGGGATTGTAGGTTTGAGGGGTGTGTGTGTGTTTGTGTGTGTGTGTGTGTGTGTGTATGAGAGAGACAGAGAGAAACAGAGACAGAGATAGACAGAGAGACAGAGACAGATATGGAGGAATCAGACAAAGACAAAGTCATAGAGTTATCAGTATGGGACGGAGACAGAGAGAGACAGAGAGAGAGAGAGGAGAGAGACTGGGGGTGGGGAAGAAAGATTGAGAGAGACAGACAGTGACAGAGACAGAGATGGAGAGGGGGCAGACAGACAGAGAGACAAAGTCAGAGAGTATATGTCTGAGACAGAGACAGAGGTAGAGAGAGAGAAAGAAAGACAGACAGACACTGAGTCACAGACAGAGAGAGACAGAGAGGTGGAGAGGGAAAAGCAAAAGTTTACATGAAAGAAGTTTCTCCAGTTTGTTGCAATGGTAACAGCATCCCTAATAATAATAGTTAAGGGTCTTACTTACACGTAGCATTGTACATGAAAATCACTTGGAGAAGTCAGAAGTTGAGGGAAAGAACAATGTCACCAGGTTCTGTGGATGTAGCCACAGGCTGAGAGCCATCACACACTCCAGAGTTCTGCACACATTACCCCTGCCCTTCCTGCAGCTGGGAGAAAACACTCACCGGAAATCAAAACCACTTGGACCAGGCTACAATCAAGCCAAGTTCTCTTTCCAAGAGATGCTTGACATTGGCCTAGGAAACCAGCTCACTCATGGGGGTAGACCCTTAAGAACGTAGACTTCTTAACATTTTTTGGGTCATGGACTTTTTTGGCAGTCTAGTGAGACCTCGGGACCCCTCCTCGAAACAAGGTTTTTAAGTCTATGACAAAATAATAGGATTATAAAGGAAATGAATTATATTGACACATAGTTATATTTTTTAATTCATGGAGCTCAAGTTAAGAAGTTCTGTTTTCTGACCAAAGTCCCAATCTGTCTAGCCTAGATTTCAAGCACCAATTCTCTCCGTTACTGACCAATTCAGAAAGATCTAGGAAAGGTAACCATCACTGCTTTGGCCTTTCTCCAGAATGGCAGTATCTCTTCCACCCGGCATCCTTCAATAAAGCCTATCCCATCAAACTAACTGTGAGGATGCTTCACCGAGTCTTCACTGGGATGCCAACAGGCATCCTTTGGACCTGGTACCAAGAAGCGAGGATACAACAGATAGCTTAAAATATGGAAGTGCTGTCATATGGAAGAGGAAGTAGATTTCCCTTTATTGTTCTCGAGGACTGAGGAAGAGGCCCAAGACCCAACATCTGGGGTGCAGCTGCCTCATGGCTCCCAGCCCTTCTAAACTCTCCCTTATCAGCACTCATGCTACCGACTCTCTCGAGACATTCCACTCACCACCATCCTCTGACCTCACCATTATGAGCCAGACTGCCATCACCAAACAACCCATAAGCTTTCTAATATCTATCACCCCCAAATAACATATGTTCTCCATTTATTAGTTTCTACTTGCCGCTTCTGTTCCCACTAAGCCAATGTCATCTTTATTTTATTTTAGTTTTTTTTTTGGTTAGGCAATGGAGTTAAGTGAGTTGCCCAGGGTCACACAGCTGGTAAGTGTTATGTGTCTGAGACTGGATTTGAACTCAGGTCCTCCTGAATCCAGGGCTGGCACTCTATCCACTGTGCCACCTAGCTGCCCTGCAATGTCATCTTTAAATATGACTTCTCTATACAAAATATGGCTGCCAAATCTTCATGCTGTTGCTGCATAATTTTTCAGTTATGTCTGATTCTTCATGACCCCTTTTGGGGTGTTCTTGGCAGAGATACTGGAGTGGTTTGCCATTTCCTTCTCCAGCTCATTTTATAAATGAGGAAACAGAGGCAAAGAGAGTGAAGTGACTTGCCTAGGGTCACAGAGCTAGTGTCTGAGGTCAGATTTGAACTCAGGTCTTCCTGACTCCAGGCCTGGTGCTCTATGCACTGTGCCATCTAACGAGTTTTAAATCTCAGGTGTATCCTTCATCACTAGATGTACTTCCTATAGGTGACTCATTGTTCGGTGTGTGTTTTAGTCCAATAGTCTATGCTAGGAGCCCTGAATGTCTCTTTGAGAAAATACCAACTCCTTTGTTGAGTTTTTGAAGCCCTTCATGACCTGGCCCTAATCTCTCCTTCTAGCCTAACCCACTGCTTCCTAGCACATAGAAGTACTTTATACAAGCTTGTTCATCTCATGTTGATTGATTCCCTAACCCTTTTTTCTATTTTCTGGAAGATTCCATTTGCATTTAAATAGAATTGTTGGGTTTGATTTGACTCCTATCATTTTTTGAGAAGTTGGTTTATCAGAAGAAAAAATAAGCGAAAGTCCAATATTGTATAATATTAACTGTGGGAAACTCACTTGAGGCAGCGTGGCACAGTGGATAGTGATCAGGCTCTGGAGTCTGCTGGTTCCAAATCTTAACTCTTATACTTGCTACCTGTGTGACCTTGGGCAAGTCACTTCATCTTCCCGGGTTTCAGTTTCCTTATTTGTGAAATGAGGACAGCTGGGCTAGATGGCCTCTAAGGACGTTTTCAGCTTCAAATCTATGATGCTAATATCCCCTGGTTGAAAATTGTCACTTGCCTCTCTTCTTTCCTTTTCTCTATGACTTCCTCCCCTCCTTTCTCTCTTCCCTTCTTCTTTCTTTCCTTCCTTCCCTCCTTATTTCTTTCTTCTCTACTTCCCTCCCTCTTTCCCTTCCTTCTTGCCTTCCTTCCTCTCTCCCTCCCTCCTTCTTTCCTTTTTTCTCTCCTTCCCTCCTCTCTCCAATGTCCAAACAATTCAATTCAACTCAGCAGATATTATGAGGTATTCATGACACTGTGTAGGACACATTGTATAGGACACATTGTATAGGACATTTGCTTCCCTTCTTCCTTTTTTCCTTCCTCTCTCCCTCCCTCCTTCCTTCCTTCCTTCTTTCCTTCCTTTCTTCCTTCCCCCTTCTCATTCTTGCTTCCTTCTCATCCTTCCTTCCTCTTTCTTTCTTTCTCTCTCTCTCTCCTTTGATCCTCTATCTCTCTCAACATATTTTTACATTATTTGCACTTTCCCAATCTTTTTGTCATTCAGTTTCCTTTTTTGTCTTGCCTGCATCTGTCTCTCCATGATTAGTGGCCTAGCTATTTTTCAGCCCACTCTGGTGCTGATTGGGTAGAATGGATGTAAACACCTAATTAATCGCAGCTGCAGAGTGTCTTTTGTTTGAAGTATTTATTTACTTATCTCACCGGCTATTTCCACTTGTGCTGCAAAAACTCCCATTATTTGCTCCAGCTGGTGACCGTTCAAAATTTTTTTGTTTATTTATCCACTTCTTACCAGTCAAAATCTTTGGAATTCAGGCCTTTTCTCTAAGAAGTATTTAAAGTCATAATGATTTTTATTTTTTTTAATTTTTTTAATTTAATTTAATTTTTTTGGCTAGGCAGTGGGGTTAAGTGTCTTACCCAAAGTCACGCAGCTAGTAAGTGTTATGTGTCTGAGGCCGGATCTGAACTCAGGTCCTCCTGAATCCAGGGTCGGTGCTCTATCCACTGCACCACCTAGCTGCCCCCATCATGATTTTTAAATGACCATTTTTCGTTTTCAAAAAGTGTGCTTAGTTTTCTTTTTTTTTTTGAGGACAGGGGAAAATAAATCATACGGACAAACTGTAAAACATCCAAACAATTCAATTCAACTCAGCAAACATTATGAGGCATCCATGATATTGTATAGGAAATTATGCTGGGCAGTGGACAAATACGAAACAGTCCCCGCTCTTAAAGAATTTATATTCTTCTGGGGATCTAGCAAGTAATACTGTCCTGGAGTCAAGGACACTTGAGTTCAAATCCAGCCTCAGAAACTTACTTAGCTTCGTGACCCTGAGTAAGTCACTTAATCTGTGTCTCAGTTTTTTCATCTGTAAAATGGGGATATAATAGTACCTACCTTCCAGGGTTGTAGTGAAGATAAAATGAGATAATGTTTATAAAGTGCTTTGCAAACCTCAAAGTGCTATATAAATGTTAACTACTATTATTGTTGTTGCTTTTATATAAGCAAACACAAAGTGTATACCTCCTGTTGTTCAGTCACTGCAGTGAATGGAAGAGGGACCCAGTTGGGGAGGTGCAAGCAGATTGCTTGGTCTTAGTGGGGACCCAGTTGAGTTTAGCCAACATAAAGAACCTAGTCAGCATTATTGCATGATTTCCTCCATCTCCATCTGGTAACGTGTGACATGTTGTTCAGTCATTTTTCAGTTGGGTCTAACTCTTTGTGACTCCATTTGAGGTTTTCTCAGCAGAGACTGGAGTGGTTTGCCATTTCCTTCTCCAACTCATTTTACAGATGAGAAAACTGAGGCAAATAGGGTGAAGTGACTTGCTCAGGGTTACACAGTTAGTAAGTGTCTGAGGCTGGTTTTGAAGTCTGGGAAGTTAGTCTTCCTGACTCCAGGCTGGGCACTCTATGCCCTATGGCACCACCCAGACGCCCTATACGCCTATAGTCCAAAGTAATTTTGAGGGACAGACCACTGACATCTGGGAGGGAAAGGAAGAGCCTTCTATAGGACCAAAGGATCCTTTCCTTAGGATTGGAACATTAGGACCTTAGATGCCATCAAGTTCAACTCTCCCCAGCCCCACCCCACCCCCATTTTACAGATGGGGAAACTGAAGATAGAGAAGATTAAGTGACTTACTCAGGGTTACACAGCTAATAAATGGTAAGATCTGAACTCAGCTCTTCTTGAATCCACACGCAGTGCTCTATCCACTCTACCACCTAGGTGCCTACGCTGGGCTGTGAAGGAAATGTGGGTTCTAAGCTATGAAAGCAAGGAATGAGTGTATTCTAGACATGGTCTAGAGTAAGTTTCCTTCTTCCCCCCACCCCTAGTTATTAGTGGTGTCTTCCTACTCGTGAGATAACTTTGGACCTGTAAGAAAACAGAGTCCAGAGATGGAAGGTGGACAGGCAATAGCTGGCAGGCTAGCTTGAAAGAATGGGTGAACACGGGGAAGATGAAAGACTCCTGGAGAAATAGTGGGAGCCATCTGGGGGAGAACTTATATAGAATTATGTATTTTTGAGTGGGGGAGTAACATGGCCAGATGTGTGTCTTAAAGGACAATCGATTTGTCAGCTCTGGAGATGACAGAAGGCTGATATTGGCAAGATCAATTACAAGGCTATGTGGCCATGGGCCATGAGAAAGGTGATCAAGGCGTGATCTAGGGTAGAGGCTATGGAAGTGTACAAGAGGGCTTAGGGAGTAAGGAAGTAAATAAGCATTTATTAAGTGCTTACTATATATGCCAGGCACACTCTAGATACAAAAGATATTATGGAGGGAGCATCAACGGGTTGACCACCGATTGGCTAATGGGGGTGAAGAACATGGGTGAAAGGAAGGATGGGAGGTCCTTCAGCAGAATATGGAAATTTAGGGTTAGTGTTGAGTCATTTTTCAGTCATGTCTGACTTTTTGTGACTCCATCTGGGTTTTCTTGGCAAAGATACTGAAGTGTTTGCCATTTCCTTCTCTAGCTCATTTCACAGCTGGGGAAACTGAGACAAACAGTTTTAAGTGACTTGCCCAGGGTCACACAGCTAGCAAATGTCTGAGACTGGATTTGGACTCAGGAAGATGAAGCTTTCTGTCTCCAGGCTGGGTGCTCTGTGCACTATGGAGCTCGCTATCTAGCTGCCCAGGGATAGGTTAGGAGTCAGATCCTTTTCAGACTCTTTGAGATCCATTCCGATGTTCTTAAACATCCAAGAACAGATATCTTGCAGATATTGGGGATGGGAGCTCCTTGAAGGCAGGGATTGTTTCTGCTTTCCTCTCCCCAGGGATGACACGTAGTAAGCATTTAACAAATGCTCATTGGTTTATTGATGTAAGAGCGGACACAGTTGGGAGCTGGAACATAGATGATGATAATATTTTTTTAAAGGACATCAGACTAACTACTTTTTTGGTGCTTGGAAATTGGAATGAGTTGAGGGGAATGAGGAGAATGATGTCTGTATAGTTAACCTAGATTGAATCAGCAGATCAGAGGAATGATTTAGATAGAGTGAACCTAAATTTTAGCAAAGCATTGGAAGAAGTATCTCATATTGCTCTTGTGGAAAGAATAGGAATATGCTAATGTGATATATATGGGAATTGTGACAATAATACAATTAGATTCAGAACTAGTTGAATGACTAGACTGAACAAGTTGTCATTAAAGGTTTAGTGTCCGCTCTCTATCTATGCTTGGCCTGGGCTGTTTAACATTTTTCTCAATGATCTGGATAAGGACATAGATCACCACCTCTAGAAATTTGCAGATGATGCAAAGCTGGGAGGGTTCCTGGATGGCACATGGTAAGGATCCAAAGAGATTTTTGACAGCCTGGACCATTGGGCTGAGTCTAAGAAGACATTAAATAGGTACACTTTGGTTCAAGAAATCAATTTCACAAGTATAGCTCAGGGGAGGCATGGTTAGATGGCAATTTGTCTGAAAAAGATCTGGGAGTTATAGAGGACCACAAGCTCCATATGAGTCAGCAGGAGGACATGGCAGTTAAAAAGGCCAGTTTGAGCTGCATCAACAGAAGCATGGCTTCCTGGAATAATGAAGTAGTAGTCCCTATCTACTCTGCTCTAGTCAGACCACATGTGGAATATTGTGCTGTTTTGGCTGCCATGGTTTAATAAGCTGGAGAGTATCCAGAGAGGGACATGGATGGGGATTGGCCTTGATTGCATTACATAAGAAGCAGTTGGGAGAGCTAGGGATATTGAGTCTGAAAGAGAAAAGGGTCAGGAGGGACATGATAGTTGCCTTTAAGGGTAGAGTAGGGTGTGGTGACTGAGGGCCCAGTGCTTGGCGCATATACAGACATTCTTTGATCTTTTCAACCTAACATATGACAATTTGAGGAGCCAGGTTTTGACCACGATGACTTAAGAAGGCATAGTATGTGGTGAACATAAGCTTTCTAATTGGCTTCAGGGCCAGGAGGGCTGATGACTCAATTGGAACAGAGGCCAGAATACAAAAGGATTAGAATGCTCCTCCCTAGATCCTTTTTGCTTTTTTTCCACTCCAGACTGGACAGCAAGTGAGGCAAGAACTGCTGTGGGCAGCTGGAAGAGAGGGGGTGGAACTGGGAGGGATGATGGCTGTCTTTTCTCATCTGTCCACCATCTGTCTATGGGCACATGGTGCCTGTTTCTTTTGTCTCTTTTGTGTTTTTTCTTTCCAGATCTTAGCTGAAGGAGTATCTGGAGATGGAAACGACCAGGTTATGACTTTACGAGCTTTGAAATGTTATCACGGGTCATCCACTGGAGTCAATAGCAAAGATGACCAGAGCCAGTAGTAACAGCAGTTTAAATCCACTGAGGAGTCACTGTCACAACTGAAAGAGTAATCCATTTGACCCAGTTTAGCCATATAGGAAGATAATATGTGTAAAACACTTAACACAGTGCCTAGACCACAGTAAGTGCCTAATAAATGCTTGTTCCCATCCCTTTCTCTTTCCTGTCAGCCAAAGTACTGAGTCCCACAAGGAGCCAGCTCAGTTGAACAAGGGAGTGACTCCATCTCATCACTGGGTTATGACTCTGTGAAGGGGGAAAAGGATTTCTAGGGCTAGGAGCTATGGGCTATCTCTTGGTCCCACACGTTCCTTTCATGTGTGCCTACCTACCATTGTGCCATTAATTAAACCAGCTCTCCCCAGGGACGAAGGGTGCCTGGAGAAGACAGCGAGTCCTTGGTTAGGGTACATTTCTGTAACTTCTATTCTTGCTATGCTTTGCCGGTGAAGTTTTGTTCTGTCAGTCACGTCCAACTCTCCATGACCCCATTTGGTTTGCCATCTAAATTCCTGGCAAATATCCCCTCGTAAAAACTACTCCCTGTCAACTGGTTGATCTCACTAAGGAGCACACTAAATGGCACCTGGTGAGCACCACCGACCCCTCAGTGTTACCTCTGGAAACCTGAAAAGCAGCAGTCAGCTGCCTTGGGGACCCAACCGGCTCGTGCAAATGGGGTGGGAAGAGGCATTCTAGAGGGGCTGCTATACAAGTGTTTGAAAAGAGGCCATGTAGGAATTAGACTTGTTTAGAAACAATGTGTAAGAGTTATAACCAGGCTGATTTAGGCTCAGTGTTGGGAAAATGGCCTCCACAATGGGCTGTCCCAGAGAAGTGACCGCCTGAAGAGAGCCGATCTCCTCCTTGTCGTTCTCCAAGTGGAGGGTGGATGGACATTTGTTGGGTATGGTATTGTAGAGATTCTTTTTCAGGTATGGGTTGGACCAAATGGCAGCCCAGGTCCTTTCCAACCCCCAAATTCTGTGGTTCATCTCTCTGATGATACTTTTTGCCATTTCTCTTGCATAATACTTAGCTGGTAATATGTTACAGCTGATCCATATGTGACAGGTCCCTCTCCACTGCCCTTTGAATGATCCTAAACTTTAATTCTGTGAAATCATATAAGATAATGGGATAAGATAAGTATATTTTTTAAAAGTGCTATATGATATCTGAGGAGGGAAAGGAAGAAAGCCCTGAATTTATTTTCCAAGAATGCCCACTAATATGGAGTTATGAAATGATTCACAATACTAATAAATCTTTTGAGAAATTCCATTGAGAAGGGAATCAGCCCCAAAAACCGTAAAAAGGGAAAAAGAACTTTCTTTATAAAAATATTCATAGCTGTTCCATTTGTCTTAGCAATAAATGAGGAATGACTAATAATGTAGAGCAATTGAGGAATGGTTGGCCAAATAATGATATGTCACTTCTCTGACTTTTCCACTATGCCCTTATATCTAGTACTTTTCTTGGCCTCCCCTCCCTTTTCCCACCTACTTTTGTGTGTTTTCCCCCGCCAGATTGAAAGCTCCTTGAAGGCAAGGACTATCTTTTCTTTTTTTATATTTGTATCCTAAGCCCTTAGTACAATGCCTGGCATATAGTAGGTACTTAATAAATGCTTATTGACCGACTGATAACTCAAAAATGATAAAATTGAAATATTTGAGGACAGACAGAAAGAAAAGACATACAAGATGTGATCCAAAGAAAAATTAGAACTGCATGCATCTTGACTACAATGTTTTTCTTTTTCTAATATTCTTTTTTAAATTAAGTATTTATTTTCTCTTTTCCCTATCCCCCTACTTTAAAAGAAAAAAGAAAACTCCTGCAACAAATATGCATAGTCAAGCAAAACAAATCCCACATCATCCACAGTGCTTGGTGCATAGTAAGTTCTATGTAAATGTTAGCTATCATCATCACCATCACCATCATCATTACTATTATTATTATTAATTTGTGCCCTGGATATGGGGTGAAGTCATTCTGTTTTGGGGTACTAGCTATGATCTGGATCGAAGGTGCCCAGGGTACAAAATTCAGTAGCCCCACAGTGCTAAATGCCTCAGGGCTGGGATATTTCCCTGGCTATATGTGGAGTCAAAAAGACAGTGGAGGTATTGAGGATAGGTCAGTAGCAGACATCCTACTTCCTAAAGCCCCTCTTCCTCACATGTGACTCCTGTAGAACCTGAGAAGGACCCAAAACTATCTGACATGAAGTAGACAACCTGAAATATCTGATAAATAACACATAGGATAAAGAAGAAAACACAATCCACAGTTCCTTTAAGACCAGACTTAAACGTTTCAGTGGCAGACTCACCCAAACAATTCTTAATTTAACACTGAGAATGTGAAAAGTTGAAAAATAAGATTGAATTCATAAGAAAATCCGAGTTTTGTGACCTGGCATGTCTTCCAGAAAAGTTAGATAACCATTGTTTTAAGTGTCTGTTTATGTGGGACTGTGTGTTTGGCACAAATACCTTGTTAATGCCTGTTTGTTAAAGTCATTTAACCCTTAAGCACTGTCCTTGGTACTGGGTTATAGACCAACAATAAAATAGCCAGTGCCCTCAGGGAACCTACATTTTATCTGAGGAGACAACATAGTTATTGTCCTTCATTCTCGAAGAGGACCAAAATGACATCACTATGTTGGAGTTGAGGTACAGTGCATCCAAGCGTAGCTGATGAGATCAGTATGAACTTGGAAGGCTCTGGCACAGGTCAGGCACAAATAATCCATGTGAACATTTGGAGTGGAGATGGCTCTGAGTTTGTGCATCCGACATTTCTCTTGAGCTATTGCAATTCTGCTTCACTCATAGAGCACAGCGCCTTCTTTGATGTGGACACTCGATGCTAGGAGGTCCTTTTTCAGTATCTCCCGTATCATGCAATCAATTCCAAAGTTCTTCAAAGAGACCTCGAGAGTGTCCTTGTATTACTTCTTCTGACTGCCACGTGAGTGCTTGCCTTGTGCGAGTTCTCCATAAAATAGTCTTTTAGTCTCTGGGGCGACAACATATACATAACTATGTGCAAAATGAATACCAAATACATGGTGGGGGCGGTGCTAGCAGCTCGGGGGAATTCAGGAAAGGCTTCTGGTAGAAGGTAGCAATTGAGTATTTTTAAAGGAAACCAAAGGAAGAGGTGAGGAGGGAGAACATTCCAGGAGGATAGCCTGGGCAAAGCCCAGAGATGGAAGGTGGAGAGTCATGTGTGAAGAGGAGCAGAAAGGCCAGTTCTACTCTCTGTGGAGGGCAGGAAGAAGAGTTATGTATAATGAGTGTAGTAAGTATAGCAAGCATAATGGGGATAGCAAATTAAGTTGTGAAGGGATTTAAATACCAAATAGAGTTTATATTTGATCCAGGGTATGGTAATTGGGAGCCCCAGGAGTTCACCAAGTAGCAGAATGACATGGTCAGACTTGGACTTTAGGAAAATGATTTTGTCAGCAATGTGGAGGGTGTGTTGGAGAAGACTTTGGGCAGGGGCATTAAATGAAATGGGGACAGACTTCCAGATAAAATTGAGTCAGAAAAGCAATGACCAAATATAGAGTATTTGATTAGTTAGATTTTTCTTTTCATTCTTTCCTCTTTATCTGGCCAATCAGGAGAAAAGACAAGAGAAAGGGAAGGAAGGGAAGGGAGGAAAGAAAAACCTCTTGTTCTTGAGATTATCTGGAAAAACTAAATTCTTGACTCTACAGGAAACCAGGAATTTTACTACTTTTGACTTTGAATTTTAGGATTTTGGTGCAGATTATGATAAAACTGGCTCTTGAAGTGGTTACTTTATATACTGAATTTCATAGAGCAATTGAGAAGTAAGTAGATAAAGCATTTATTAAGTGCTCAGGATGTTCCAGAAACTGTACTAAGTGCTAGGGATATGAACACAAGCAAGTAACACCGTTCCTGCCTTCAAGGCACTTATGTTCTAATGAGAGAAGTCAACATATAAAGGAGAACTGGAAAGTGAGGTGAAAGAGGTGGGGGAGAAAGGTATTCTTGTGGGCCCATGATGAGGAGATGATTGAGAAGCTGGAAAGTTAGGGAGGCTTGGACCCAGGCAACAGAGGGCAAAAACTCATCTATCAGAGCTGTGCCACCCAGGGGTGGATTCCACATTTCTGGTAGAGGTGGATGTGGTTGAAGAGTAGGTGAATGATGACAGAGAACTATCACCCTCTCTTTTCCAATGCCATGAATATTCACATTTGTAAGAGTAGGTACTGTGTAATGCATAAATATCCTCAACTACTGGCTTTTTTTAACCTCCTATATGATAGACACATACTTATGTCTTATGTGACCTCAGTTTCAAGCTGGGAACATTTTGTGTAAAGTTCTTCTAATTGGTGGGAAAAACGCTGGCTGAAGGTGGAATAGATGTAAAACGTGAAGCGGATATGAGAGCTTTGGAGAGGAGAGATATTCTTCATTCCTACTTTGAGAGGCAGAGAAGCACATGTGGTTCCAACCTCTCTTTGGGACTGACCACAGACATGTGAATAGAAAAAGACAAACTGCAGAAGCAGTCATACATGGGAACACTGACTCCTCAACATGTTTTTGATTTCCAGTTTGCCTCCCTAGGGACTTTGAGGATTCTTTGATGGGATTAGAATCTTTCTCTTGGTTGAGCAATATTTCATTTTACTCCCATCTGAAGGGCTCATTGACCCTTGGGTGTTTACTGATATATTCTCATATGTAGAACATCTCTGATTTCTGCTCACTATCTGCTCTCTTACTCACTATTCATTGTTTTGGATGGTCCTTTGTGTAGCTAGCATTTGGTGGGAAGGAATCAGGCTTGGGGGTGTAGCCTTAGGTTGCCCTCCCCCTTTAAAAGATACTGGCCAACGAAAGAAGCTCAAACTTAAAAATCATGTTCCTACACTAGCCGTATTTTAAGAGGAAGATGTATATCATTATAGTCTGGTGTTCCCTTTCTGAGGAAAACAGAACAACCAGTCTCATGGCCTCCTCTTTCTGCTCTCTTCCAGGCAGGAATCAAAGCCTACCTTGGAGAGGGAGGGTCAGGATTCCAGAGCTATTGATTCTTCCTGTGAGCTGCATTTAGACAATCCTTATGGACAAGGGGTCCTGCTTTATGGACATACACATATCCCATGTGAACAGCACACACTTTCTATGTGGGAGCTCATCGCAGATAAAGAATCTCTCTCCTCTCCAACTTGACCCCTTACACAAGCAAACCATATTGCCTCATCATTCTCTCCACCATTTAGGAGAGTCTTATGTGAAATGCTTTCAAATCCAAACCCAGATTGCATTTCCCCATAATGGAGGAGTCACTTTTCTTACTCTACCTTATCTCAGAGCAGGATTGTGGAAGTATGTAATTTGGTGAATGCCCCAAATGAGCTAAATTTCACGCTTCAGAAAAAGATTTGTCTCTTTATCTTTGAACCGCAACTTCCCCAATGTGACCAAATTATATTTTAATAATAATAATAATAATCATAGCTAACATTTATATGATGCTTTCAGATCTCTTTACATGTATGAAACAATTTGATCCTCAATACAATTATGTGAGGTGAGTGGTATTATTGTCCCAGTTTTATAGAAGAGGAAACAGAAGCTGGGGAAAGTTAGTTAGGTGACTTGCTCAGGGTCACACAGCTAGTAAATGCCTGAAATAGGATTCAAACTGAGGTCCTCCTGGCACCAAATTCAGCGCTTGATCCCCAGGCCACATTGAC
The DNA here is from genome assembly GCF_900497805.2 of Vombatus ursinus. Classification (NCBI taxonomy): domain Eukaryota; kingdom Metazoa; phylum Chordata; class Mammalia; order Diprotodontia; family Vombatidae; genus Vombatus; species Vombatus ursinus. The sequence continues at coordinate 12,171,573 of NW_020954546.1, read as the reverse complement.
TCTTGAGGGACGACTGTGGTGGAGTTGAAGTTATTGACTCCTGAAAGGTGAGTGTGGCTAGGGAGGAAAAGAGAAGGTAAGAAAAATGAACTTTTCTAAACTAACCGTAACCTTGATCTTCACCCTGAGGCTCTGTCCATTGAGATTGCATTGAAATTGTGAGCAGGGATTCTTTCTATTCTCTCAAAAGCCTAGAGCCAATGGTGAGTGGCCAGATCCTGATATGGTGAGTACTTCCCTGGCTAAAATGCCCCTCATTAGCCCCCACTCCTTCCTATGTGATGTCTTTCTTTATTATAATGTAAGCCCCTTGTGAAGAGAGACATCTTGCTTTTGGTCTTCATATCCTGAGCGTTAGCACAGTGCCTATTGTGGAGTATACACTTAAATGCTTTTCATTCATTCATTCATTCATTTTGGATAGAGATAGAACAGAATCCTCCTCTTAGGCCTCTTCCTCAAAACCATCTCTTTTCTTTTAAAAATCCCTTCCAACTTTGGGGACTTCTAAAGCAGTAAGATCCTGTTTATTCAGCAAATGTGAATATTTCAGGCATGGCCAGGAAAGCAGAAGTGAAAAGAGGCACTTTCTGAAGGAGCAATCACAGCTGGATTTCCTGCCCTACACCAGAATTACCTTTGGCTGAGGCTGTGTTTACAAGGCACATGCTACTGTTGGCAAGAAAGCTGGAGATATAAAAGTTCTTGGCAATGGGCCAGGTGACCATTATTAGATCCTAAAAGGAAAGTGAGACCCTAAGAAATGCCACCCGAGCTTGGACATAGCGGTTTCTCCCAAGATTGGGACTACCACCATGGCACTGACTGCGAGAGAAATCAAAGACCCTGCCTTTGAGGTCACCAAAGCCCAGGACCTCAGAACTGGCAGGAACATTAGGGGCTGTCCAATCCAATCCCTACTAAATGAGAATACCATTGCCAATGTTCCCAATGAGTAGCCGTCTAAGCTCTATTTGAAGGTCTCCACTGGAACACCTCTTAAGGTGGCTAGTTCTGCTTTAGGACAGCTCTGATTGCTACTCCCTTCCATTATTAAACCAACATTTCCCTCTCTGCAGCCCACTGTTTCCTTGGGAGCCAAATGGGTTGAATTGCCATTCCACGGACAGCCCTTTAGCCCTGACATTTGAAACCAGCTATTGTGGCTTCTCCCAGTCTATCCTCCTCCAGAGAATACTGGGTTGAGTCAGGAAAGAGACTTGGGCTCCTTTTTTAAAATTCTCTCTCTCTTTTTTTAATTTTGAGGCCATTGGGGTTAAGTGACTTGCCCAGGGTCGCACAGCTAGTAAGTGTTAAGTGCTTGGTCTGAGGCCGGATTTGAACTCAGGTCCTCCTGACTTCAGGGCTGGTACTCTATCCACTGAGCCACCCAGCTGCCCCGAGGCTTGGCTTTTAAGGGGACTGTAATCAAGTCACTCCTCCCTTTTTTGGCTTGTTTCCTCATCTGGAAAATGAGGGTCATGGAGCTGAGGATAGCTAAGATCTCTTCCAGATTTAATATACTGAGTTCCCATGGCCCTTCCAGCTATTATAATCTAAATTCTAAGGTCCTTTCTTGCTCTACCATTTTGTTGTATGTCCTAACATTCTGTATTCTAAGGATGCTTCCACTTCTTAAGGGCCCTTCCAGCTCAACATTCTAAGTCTGAAGGTCTCTTTCCTACATTCTATTTTCCAAAATTTCTTCTAATTTTTAACGTGCTTATTCTTTTGTGGCTTTTGGCTGTTCCAAATTTCACCATCCTGTTCATTTCTAGATCCTTCACTGATCCTGGTTCATTATCCCCCTCTCAGTTGCAGCTTTTAGGTTCGGCCAATGTCTCCACAGTGGGGATTTGTCTCTTAAGGCACCCCACTTGAAGATGCTGGGGACAGCTGGAGCCATGTGCACATACAAGGCTGTTCTGGTCTTGTTCCTCGACCCTTGCCTGCATCCCTCACCCTCTGCCCAGCTGTTTTGCAAACGGTTTTGATTGCAATAGAGATGGAACAAGAGAAAATTCATGCTTGAGCAAAAATGAATCCCTGGAAATCAGTTTGGGAAAGCGATTTAAAACATGCCCTGAGGGTCAGAGTTAAAAGAAGATTTACACTCCAAATAATCCTTAGGAATCTGGTGTCTAGGCATTTTGCAAAACATGTTTAGATTTTGACTAGTGTGGTGGCTGACCTCAGAACCCCCAAAACCTGTGATTAAGCATCGTCTCTGACATACACCTACTGGCTTCCGTGACCCCCGTAAGTCATTTAACCACTTAACCATTGAACAAAATGGTCCCAGACCATTTCCCTAAGACATGTTGCAGAGCTGTCTTCACCTATGTTGGTGAAGGACACTTATATACCGGGGATTTTCCAGACCAACGAAATCACAAGTGTGGAGTAACAGCAAATACAGCAAAAAACACACACACACAGAGTCAGTCAATTAACGACATTTACATGCCCACTATATACTTGAGCTTAACTCTGTGCAAAGCACCAAGGATTCAAAGAAAGGCAAAAAAAACCCAACCAGTCTCTGCTTGAACCCAGGCCTTCCTGACTCTGAGGTCAGCTTTCTAGGCACTACACCATGGTTTCCTTGAGGGAGTATCTTGTCATAGGTTCTGTAATGTTGGGATACTAATAGTTTTTCAGTATAAGGAAACTCAGAGCACACAACAAGGCAGTTACTTCCTCATCTGTGAAAGGAGGGGCATTGAGCTGAAGGTGTCTAACGAGTCCTCTTTATTGAGAAGATATACCTCTAATAAATAAGGGTGGTCAAGGAGAATGGAAACACGTCAAGTCAGTGGAGGCCCCAGATGAACTAAGGCACCCAAACCGTAAAAGTTTGCTGGATTTTCTACAGGGTTCTTATCTTTATAGGGTCAAGCAGAATCATGCACTGAAGGAAGGGATCAAGGGGTCTGGACCTCAGGGACTCATTGATTTGTGCTGACTCCTGGGGGATTGGTGGCTAGAGTAGTAGATTGTTACTGCTGGGCCTGTTTTAACAGGGTGACTCAGGGGTTTTGAGGTTTGCTTCACTGGGCTTTTGTGGGGGCTCCTGAAATACAATAGATGGGAAGCTTCTATCAGAACTTCAGCTTTTTGCTATTTTAGGGCAAACTATTGTCATTAAATACCCTGCAGAGGTGCAATGTTAAGAGAGATCAAAATATAAACTTGATTGAAGGCCATCCTTAGGTGATGATAAAGTCATTATTATAATAAACAGTGGATTGGGCCACTGGGTTGCACCATAATGTATAGAGTGCCAGGCCTGGAGTCAGGAGGACTCATCTTCCTGAGTTCAAATCTGGCCTCAGACACTTACTAGCTATGTGACCCTGGATAAGTCACTTAACCCTGTTTGCCTCAGTTTCCTCATCTGTTAAATGAGCTAGAGAAGGAAATGGCAAACCGCTCCAGTATCTTTTCCAAGAAAGCCCTAAATGGGGTTGCAAAGAGTGAAATATGACTGAAAATGACTGGATGACAGTAACAATAACAAACAACAACGGTGGAGCGGCATCATGGCTGAGGTGATAGTCTCAGAGACAGGAGGTCCTGGGTTCAAGGCCTACTTGAACAATTATAAGTATTTGTTAATCCCCTACTTGTACCAGGCACAGTGCTATGAGTTAGGGATGCAAAGACAAAGAATGAAACGATCCCTACTCTCCAAGAGCTTACACTCTAATTGGGAAGACATCCTATGAGTACGTATAGAATAAACATGAAGAGGACAAACAGAAATAAATACAAAATAATTAAATACAAGGTAGCATGAGAGGGAGGGCCCCAGCTGAGGGGACTAAGAAGGACCTCATGTGGACCTGAGATGGTGCTTGAGCTGAGTCCTGAAGAAAGAGAAGGCCTTAGAGGTAGGTAGCCTACCTCCATGAGGAGAGGAGCTAAAGAGTGAGTAAATGCCAGGCGTGAGGAACGGCTGGGGCAAAGTCACAGTGATGGGAGATGCAGAATTATGCTTCTTGAGAACAGGGATTGCTTTGCTGTTTGTGTCAGTGCCTTAGACAATTCTCTAAGGCCATAAAATTACAGAATTGTTGCAGTTTGTGCCGAGAGTCAATGAATCACATGTAGTCCTTGGAGGAAGAGTGACCAAAGCCTTTCCTGTTACATCTCCATTATCTCGCCAGACACCATTATCAAAGGAGTCAAAACCAAGAGGAGAGATCTACCTGAGAAACCTCAATTTATTAGATATTTACTAGGTGCCAAGCTCTTGTGCTAGACACTGAGAACACAAATAGAAGCAAAAAGAAAGGTAGGCTTTGACCTCAAGGAGCTTACATTCTAATGGGGGATGACAACACACGAAAAGTAGGGGAGGTGGGAGAGGGAGGAGAAGCATGGTAGAGAAAGAAGTTGAGAGAGCCAGAATGGGAGCTCAGAGAGGAAAGAAGGAGTGAACACGGATGGCCTGGACCCTTCCTTAAGATGGAGCTTGTGGGGGGAGGGGAGAGCGGGAAGCAGAACTGACCAATTAGAGGAAAGGGCTACAGGGGAAGGGGAGACTCTCCCAAGGTGAGAAGGTTGCAGGACATGATGAAAAAAGAAATCTGGGGAGTAGGGAACAGAGTTTCTCCTGACAGAGGGAATTTCTTTATATGGGAGCTCCCTACATCAATGAAATCTTATGCTACCTCCCCATTACAACAATAATTAGCAAGCTGAATATTGAGAGTTACAATGTTTCAGGCACAATCTTCTCTACTACTAGGTGAAAAAATGTTATAGCATCTAGCCTGGCGGTTAGGGACGTTTTGTTCAAGTATTGGTCCCATCTAAAATTGGGTACAGCTTACTATAGGATGTCATACAATATAGAATGAAATGTGGATTTGATGATCAAGTCAGTCCCACATCTAGAAATGAAAGTTAGCAAGAGGATTGTATTTCTGATTCTGAAAATAACAGATTCTACTAATGGAAATAAAGGACAATTTTAAATTTCGTGGATGGAATTAGCCACCTGAGAAAACTGTCCCAGAAATAATCCATCCTCGGCTTTGATTAGTTAAAATGTTGTTTTTTAATTTAAATTTTATTTTTAGTTCCATATTCTCTCTCTCCCTTCCTCTTCCTCTATCCATGGAGAAGTCAAGAAATATAGTACCAGTTCATTGTACACAGTCACACAAAACATTTCTATATTAGCCATGTTCCCCCCCCCACCTGCCCCCAAAATCAAGAAAAATAAATGAAGGGAAGATTGCAAAATAAGACAGGAAATACTGGGCTATACAAATTTCTCCCACAAACAAGATAAAACATCACCTCCAAGTGAACTTTGAATAGCAGAAATAATTAAAAGTGAGGTAAAATAATTGTCCTCCTAAGACAACTTGGGAGGACCTTGGGAAAGACCCAAACACCCCTGCACTTGGTCTAATTGAAATGCAGCCACCTCCAGGCAGATTCTGCTAAATCAAAAAACAACAAACCCTGGGGGCAGCTGGGTGGGCAGACTCAGCTTCAGGAACTTTCACCTCGAGGACAGTTTGATTGAGGGTCGGACAGCTGAGCAGAGGAAGATTGAAGGACCTTCTACTGTCACAGAATGCCAAGCCCAGCTGTGCTAACCACATGTGGTATCAGACTGTGGCTGTGGGCAAGGAGGAGCAAGCACATGTCTGGTGAGTGTGGTAGCAGAGGGGTGGGGATCCTGCCAGCTGCAGAGTGCCTGGTTTTGGTTCCAAAGCAGAGGGGTGAGCTGAAGTTTGTAGCATAGAAAGGGACCACAGGGAACAAGAGTGTTTGTAGTGATAGTGTAGTTGGGGACCCTAGCCATGGCTCAGGGGCAGAGAGGAGTGCCTGAGATTAGGCCCCCAGACAGTGCTTATAAAACAACAGTACAAAAACTTGAAGCCTGAGACATCACCCCCTACACCTCAGGACTAGAACCTGACTATAATAATAAGCCAGGAAAGAAAAATAATGAGTAAGCAAAGGAGAAAGAACCGAACCATAGATAGCTACTATGAGGATAGAGAAGATTTGAGTTCATATTGCAAAGAAGATAATGAAGTTTAAAAAGCCACTCCTGCTTTAAAGAAAAGTATCAAATGGTCACAAGCTCAAAAAGAGTCCTTGGGAGAGCTTAAAAAGGACTCTAAAAATCAAATAAGAGAGGTTGAGGAGAAAAAAAAAATTAGAGCAATCCAAGAAAATAAACAAACTTATGAAGGGTGACCAATTGAAAAAAAGAGATCCAAAAACTTAGGAAGAAAATAACTCCTTAAAAACTAAAATTTGGCAAGAGGAAGCTAATGACATTTTAAGATACCAAGAAATAATAGAACAAAACCAAAAGAATGGAAAAATAGAAGAAAATGTGAAACATTTCATTAGAAAAACAACTGATCTAGAGGACAGATCAAAGTGAGATAATGTAGGATATGTTGGACTACCTAAAAGTTATAATTTTTAAAAAAAAATTCTAGATATGATAGTCTAAGAAATCATTAAGGAAAATTGCCTGAAGTTCTAGAATGAGAGGATAAAATAGAAATAGAAAAGACCCATCCATCACAAGCTGAAAGAGATCCCAAGATGAAAATTCACAGGAACATCATAGTCAAGTTCAGAAGCTCCCAGGCCAAGAAGAAAACACTATGAGCAACAGAAAACAAGAAAACAATATAAATACTGTGGAGCTACAGCCAGGATAACATAAGATCTAACAGCTTCTACATTAAAAAACCAAAGGGCTTGGAACATTCTATATTTTTAAAATTATTTATTTATTTTTAGTTTTCAACATTCACTTCCATGAGATTTTGATTTCCAAATTTTCTCCCCATCTTTTCCCTCCCTCCACCCCAAGATGGCATGCAATCTGACATAGGCTCTACATATACATTCATATTGAACCTATTTTCACATTAGTCAGGAATATTATATTTCAAAGAGCAAAGGAGCTCCAACCAAGAATAACTTACTCAGTAAAGCTGAGTATAATCTGGAATGGAAAAAAAAGGATATTTAATGAATTGAAAGACTTTCAGGTATTTGTGACAAAAAGACCAGAACTCAGTGGAAAATTTGACATATAAGATCTAGGGGAAACTTAAACATTAAAGACCAAATAATAATTCAGACTTCTTCTCTGGTATGAAGAGAGGGCCAAAAATTTTTATATGGATTTTCCACATTGTGGGGGCACCATGCCCCTAACACCCATGATGTGGAAGATCCTGTAGATTTAATTAAAAGAGATAAACAGGGAAACTACATTATGACAAAAGGTACCAAAGAAAATGAAGCAATATCAGATACTAAATCTGTATGCACCAAATGCTATAGCATTTAAATTTTTGAAGGAAAATTTAAAAGAATTATAGTGGAAATAGATTGTAATACTATAATAGTAGGGGACTTTAACTTTTCCCTCCCAGAATTAGATTAATCTAGCAAAAAAAAAAATAAGAAAGAAGTTAAGGAGGTGAATAGAATCTTAGCTAGAGATGATAGAGATTTGGAGAGAATTGAATAGGAACAGAAAGAGATATATCTTTTTCTCAGTGGTACATGCTACCTTAACAAAAACTGACCATATATTAGGTAATAAAAACTTTAAAATTGGAAGAAAATTTTTATAGACAGTATATCAGACAAAAGTCTCATATTTTAAATATATAAATAACTTTGCCAAATATATAAGAATATGAGTGATTCCCCAATTGATAAATGGTCAAAGGAGATGAACAGGCAGTTTTTTGATGAAGAAATCGAAACTATATGTAGTCATGTAAAAATGCTTTAAATCACTATTGATTAGAGAAATGCACATTAAAGTGACTTTGAGATGTCATCTTACCCTTACCAGATTGCCTAAAATTATAAAAGGGGAAAGTGACAAATGTTGGAGAGGAAATGGAAAAATTGGAACACTAAGGCATTGTTGGTAGAGTAGTGAACTGGTACAACCATTTTGGAGAGCAATCTGGAATTATGCCCAAAGAGTCATAAAATTGACCCAGCAATACCACTATCAGGTCTGTTTCCTAAGGTGATTAAGGAAAAAGAAAAAAGAACTTTTATGTTGTAAAATATTTATAGCAGCTCACTTTGTGATGGCAAAGAATTAGAAATTGAGGGGATGCCCATCAACTGGGGAATGGCTGAACAAGTTGTAATATGTGATTGTGATGGAATACTACTGTGCTATAAGAAATGATGAGCTGGTTGATTTTAGAAAAATATGGAAAGACTTGCATGAAATAACGAAGAGTGAAATGAGTAGAACCAAGAGAATATTATATGCAATAATAGCAATACTACTCTAAGAACAACTTTGAATGACTAAGTCATTTTGAATATTATAAATACTCAAATCAACTACAGAGGACCTATGAAGGAAGATGCTATCCATATCCAGAGAAAGAACTGATAAATAAAAGTACACACACACACACACACACACACACACACATGCATGTATACACACACATATACATATTTGTGTTTAATGGTAGCCTTCTTTAGGGCAAGGTGGGGAGGGAGGGAGGAAAAAAGTGCACAGCAGAGAACAAAAGAAATTTTAGAAGGAAGCACAGAAAATAGGATAGCTTTTAAAATGATGTGTAGCATTTATTACATAGTTTTAAAAAAGTAAACAGTGTGAAATGGAAATTCATGGTTTTATATTGAATTCTCTTTTTGTGTTGTACCAGGTACTCGGGAATTTTTTTTGTATTGAAGTTCAAAGTGGGGGAAAAATTTTTAAAAAAGAAAAAAAAGAAAAAAAATATGCTTCAATCTACATTGTGAGTCCACTAATTCTCTATCAAAATAGCTTTTTATATCATGAGTCCTTTGGAGTTGTGATGAATCATTGTCTTGATCAGTTGCTAAGTCTTTCACAATTGATCATTGTTACTTTATTGCTATTACTATGTATGATGTTCTCCTAGCTCTATTCACTTCACTTTGCATCAGTTCATATAGGTCTACCCAGATTTTTCTTAAACCATCCCCATCATCATTTTTTTTTACAGCACAATATCATTCCATCACATTCATATACCATATGGGGTATTCCAGGAGGACTAACACCTTTGATATGAAGGTTTGATGAGTCCTCTTCAGGGTTACTCATCTACCTTTGGTGTCCATCTTTCATCCAACTCTCATCCGTGGCTCCAAGAAGCTGCAGCATGGGCAGTGGCTACACCCCAATAAACCATTGCAGCAGACTGGCTAAACCAGGTTGAGACTAACTGAGGGGCCTCAAACCTATCCGTGAGTTCGGAGAATATCTACCCCAAGCATGTAAAGAATTCCCCTGGTGGAATGGGTAGATGAGAACAATTTGTCCTGATGGCCATGTAGACGACTGAAGCAGGCACCATGGAGCACCTAGAGCTTGGTCAGACACTGAAGATGCAAAGGTCACCTACTGCAACCCAGGCCATTGCCAGTCACCTTGACTTTTCTCTTGCCAGAAGACTTCAATGACTCTGGATGAGAAAGTAAGGCTGATGACTTTGTGCAATTCTGTCTCTTCCAATTCATGTAGGAATCAAGACATCAAGACGTAGTCTTGGAATCTGAATGCAGCACTCTGGGAAGAGAGCTAAGTCAGAGGAGCTGGGTTTGAATCTCAGCTCTGTCTGGGTGACTTTGGATAAGTCACTTTCTGTCTGTCTCAATTTCCTTCTCTTTAAGATGATAAGATTGGATAAGGTGATATCAAAAGCCCAGCCAGTTCAGTATTTATGAATCTATAAAATTTTACTGTTAGAAGGTTTTAGTGTGTGGGGAGACATTTGGAAAAAGGGGAAATAAGAAAAGGAGTTTGGGGAAGAATACTGTTTCTGGTGGGAGGGAATATTTTGGTCATTGGAAAACCCTTTTTTCCCACTTGTCAATATGAGTAAGCTTTCCAGAATTGTATCACCCAGAGAGGTAGCATGATTGATATTATGGGTAGGACAATGAACCTGGAGTAAGCAAGACCTGAGTTCAAATCCCACTTCACGTCAGACATCTACTAAATATGTGCATTAGGGATAGAGGATAGTATATAGAGGCAGCTAGGTGGCCCAATGGATTGAGTACTGGTCCTGGAGTGAGGAAGACCCAAATTCAAATTTGACCTCAGATACTTAATAGCTGTGTGAACTTGGGCAAGTCACTTAATCTTGTTTGCCTCAGTTTCCTCATCTGTAAAATGAACTGTGAAAAGAAATGGCAAAACACTCCAGTATCTCTTCCAAGAAAACCCCAAATGGGGTCACAGAGAGTCAACAAATAGTATGTAGAAGGTCAGGATGGGGGCTGGACTTGGGATTTCATTGATGTATGGAGCTCCCAGGTGAGGAAATCCCTTCTCCCAATGAAGATCAACCCCTTCTTTACCACATATAGTCTTAGAAAGATGTCTGGAGCGCTGAGATGTTAAGTGGCCTGCCTGGGGTCACACAGCTTACATGTTCTGGTGGCACAGCCTGAACTAGACTCTTTGGGGCTCCAGGATCAACGCTTTATCCACTATTGCTTCTCAGTAGCTGTGTTATCCTGGGCAAGTCGTTTAACTTATGACTAAGTTTCTTCATCTATAAAATGAGAGGTTGGATTTGATGACTTCTAAGGTCTCTTCTAAAGTGACCTTAGTGGAGGCACTGATAAAAACAAATTTTAAATGGGCAAAACTAAAGACCATACTCTAGACAGTGATAGCACCATCAAGGTGCAAGCTTTCTAACAACAACAAAAAAAGAATTGGAAAGATCTTCTGGTCCCCTCTGTATGGTGTAGTGGAAAGGGCATTGGCATTACAGGCAGAGGACCTGGGTTCAAATCTCACCTCTGATATGTCTTATGTGACCTTGGGAAAATCACTTAACCTCTCTAGGCCTCAGTTTCCTCATCTGTAAAATGGAGGGGAGTCTGAACTCACTGGTCCTTAAAGTCCTTTCTAGCTCTAAATCTATGAGCCTGACATAATCAGATGGCTTTATTCACCTTTCCTACACATACAAAAGAACAGACACACAGTCATCATTTGGTGGGGGTGCATATAACGAGGGGGCTCCAACATTCTTACCCATCTGAGTGCAGCTGTTTCCTGGGACTCCACAAAAATCTAGAAAGGGGATCCTTGACCTTTCCATTGTCATCAGAGGTAACCATCACATCCCCAAAGAGGAAACGTTACCCCTTTACCAAGAAAAAGACATAACACAAGCTGAGTGGTCAGCAGAGTTGGGGTTTACTGCAGCACTGGCATTGAGGCTATCCAATTAGAGGAAGTAGGAAAATTCGGTCTTGTGGAGGCAGGATGCTTCCTCTTTTGGGGAGGAACCTGAGAAAAATGTACAAGGAAGGAAAAAAAAGAGGAATTTGTGGTTGGAGGGCTCGACTTGAAACTGACCAAGGTCTGTTTCTCGGGAAGATAAGGCACGTTGGTGTAGACTGGGGTTGGCCAGCTTTCAGAAAGTGGCATGCCGGGTCTTGCTTTAGTTCACTCGAATCCCAAGTATCATGTTTCAGCAAGAGCCTTCCTCCCCCAAATCACTGGAAACTGGAAACCTTTGGTTAATCTGGAGCTAGTGGGGTTAAAGTGTCATTTACAACCTGGTAACTTTCTCCGTTTGCAGCCTGGGTACTCTATGATCTAGTGACACTGGTCTTCTTGCTTTCCCTGACACACAATACTCTATCTTTCAACCTACACCTTTTTACTGACTGCCCCTTATGCCAGGAATATTCTCCGTGTTCACCTCAAATCCAGCCTTCTAGAGGAGGCCTTTTCCATCCCACCCCACCCCACTCCAGTGCTAATGCCTTCCCTCTGAAATTATTTGCTATTTATCCTTTATATAGTTGTCTGTATATTGTTTCCCACATTGAAATGTATACTCCTTGAGGTCAGGGACTGTGTTTACCTTTTTTTTATTATTCCCCAGTGCTCTCAGTAAAAAAAAGGAAGTTGGAAAGAAGGGTGAATATACGAGGTAGGGCAGGGAAACACAGGGGACACATTCAATATGAAATTCTTTTTTTTTTTTACATTAACACGTATTTATGGAATACAACAAACATTTCCATAACATAGTACAATAAAAAAGATGATTGTACATGAAACTGCAAATCTACTAAGTACAACTTGCTATTCCTTTCAAATATACAACAAGATTATTATGTAAATTTCCTTTTTCCTTCTTTTCTCTACCCTCCCTCACCCTTCCCTAGAGATGGCTTTCATTAGACACAAATATCTATCTATTTGATTATTCTATACATACTTCTTTCTCTGGGTGTAGATAGCATCTTTCTTCATATATCATTTATAATTAATTTGGGTACTTATAATAGTCAAAATAACTTCACTCAAAGTCTTTCTTAAAATAGTATTGTTACTGTATACAGTGTTCAATTGGTTCTGTTCATTTCTCCATTATTTCATGCAAGTCTTTCCATGTTTTTCTAAGATAATTGAGCTCACCATTTCTTATAGCACAGTAGTATTTCATCACAATCATATACCACAACTTGTTCAACCTTTCCCCAATTGATGGGCATCCTTGCAATTTCCAGTTCTTTGCCACCACAAAAAGAGTTGCCATAAACGTTTTAGAACATATAAATTCTTTTCCTTTTTCCCTAATCATCTTTGGAAATAGACCTAATAGTGGTGTTGCTGGGTCAAAGGGTATAGGCAGTTTAATAATTCTTTGAGCATAATTTCAGTTGTTCTCCAAAATGGATGGATCAGTTCACAATTCCACCAACAATGAATTAGCGTCCCAAGTTTTCTACATCCCCTCCAATATTTATTGCTTTTCCCTTCAATTGTTTTAACCAATCTGGTAGGTATAAAATGAAACCCCAAGGTTGTTTCAATTTGCATTTCCCAAATCAATAATGATTTAGGCATTTTTTCATATGACTATAAATTGTTTTGATTTCTTCATTGGAAAACTGCCTGTTTATATCCTTTGACAATTTATCAGTTGGGGAATGACTCATATTCTTATAGATTTAACAAAGTTCTTTATAAATTTTTTATATGAGACCTCTATCTGATAAACCGTTCCCTCCTCTCCCAAATTTCTGCTTTCTTTCTGATCTTGGCTACATTTTTTTATTTGTACAAAACCTTTTTAATTTCATATAATCAAAATTATCCATTTTATACCTAGCTTTGCTTTCTATCTCTTGTTTATGCATAAATTGTTTGCCTATCCATAAGTCTGATAAGTAATATGTTCCATGTTCTTCTAATTTTCCTGAAAAATCTCTCTTTATATCTAGGTCACATATCCATTTTCATCTTAATAGTAATTAATTATTTAATTAATTTTAACAAAGTAGCAAGATATAAAGTAAATCCACATACATCATCAACATTCCCATATGTCACAAACAAAACTCTGTAAGATGAGATAGTAAAAAAAAATAACCCATTTAGAAAAAGACCCACATTACAAGAACATTTATAGCAGAACATCTATAGCAGCTCTTCTTGTGGAAATTGAGGGGATGCCCATCAATTGGGAATGGCGAACAAGTTGTGGTATATGAATGCAATGGAATACTATTGTTCCAAAAGAAATGATGAGCAGGTGGACATAAGAAAAACCTGGAAAGACTTACATGAACTGGTGCTGAGCGAAGTGAGCAGAACCAGGAGAACAGTGTACATAGTAACAGCAACATTGTGGGATGACCAACTTTAATAGACTTAACTCTTCTCAGCAATACAAGGATCTAAGACAATTCTAAAAGACCCATGATGGAAAATGCTATCCATAGGAGGACTTGAGTTCAAATCTAACCTCAGACACATAACACTTACTAGCTGTGGGACTCTGGGCAAGTCACTTAACCCCAATTACCTGAGAGAGAGAGAGAGAGAGAGAGAGAGAGAGAGAATGCTATCTACATCCAGAGAAATAACTATGGAGTCTAAATGCAGATCGAAGCATATTATTTTAACTTTTTTTTGTTTCTTCTTTCTCATGGTTTTTCTCTTTATTTCTAATTCTTTTTTTACAATATGACTAATGTGGAAATATGTTCAATATGATTGTACATGTATAATGTATATCAGATTACATGTCATCTTGGGGAAGGGGGAGTGGAGGGAGGAGTTGGGATAGGGTTGCTAAATGCCTGACCCAGTGGATACTCCAGGGTGAGCCACAGGGAAAGGCTGTAAGATAAAGTCCTGCCTCAGGCCGCATATCTGAGCCATGGGCTTCTGAGTCCTCTGAGGACAATTTCTGCAGGGAATGAGATTTTGGGGAGGAAGGGACAGGGCACAAAGTTTGGAGATAGTATCATGATATAGCTGTGCCTGTGATGCAGATACTAGAAAGAATATGAACTTACAGTGTAGTTCTCAGTATTGTTTGCTTGTTCCTTTTTCTTTCTTTTTTTGTGAGGCAATCATAGTTAAGTGACTTGCCCCGGGTCACACAGCTAGTAAGTGTTGTGTCTGAGGCTGGATTTGAACTCAGGTCCTCTTGACTCCAAGGCTGGAGCTGTATCCACTGTACCATCTAGCTGTCCCTGTTTGCTTGTTCCTACTGATATTTGTATACTGAAGTGGGGAAGGTCTGAGTGTGCATGTGAGAAAGACTCAAAACCAAGCAATGAACCACCAAGCATTTTTTTTTTAGGCAATTAGGGTTAAGTGACTTGCCCAGGGTCACACAGCTAGTGTCAAGTGTTTGGTCTGAGGCCGGATTTGAACTCGTGGCCTCCTGACTTCAGAGCTGGTGCTTTATCCACTGTGCCACCTCGCTGCCCCCCACCAAGCATTTCTTAAGCACATACTATATGCAAGGCACTGCACTAGATGTAAGGGAGAGTCTACCCCAGGCAAACACTCACACATACCACAATAATCATTCAAGTAAAGGAAATCATTGGAAGGAAATAGATTGAAAGCTAGAAGGACCCTCAAAGGCTATCTTGTCCAACCCCCTAATTTCACAGATGAGACTGAGGCTGAGGGAGGTACAGACTTGCCCAAGGTCACATCTTCATCGGAGGGGGATTCAAACCTAGGTCCTTTGACGTCAGAGTCACTGTTCTGTTTTTTTCCATGCTACCTTCCTAAGTAACACAGTGTCTGAGCCACAATAGATTTCAACTCTGTCCTCATACCAAATTCTACCAGCTAAGTTACTCTGAGCACAACCACTGACTCTCTTTAAAACCATAATGCAACAAAAATTATGGTCAATAAAGAGCCTTGGAACTATAGATTAAAATTTTATTGGAAACTAAATAATCTAATCCTAAAGAATGAGTGGGTCGAAGAATAAATCATAGAAACAATCAATAATTTCATTAAAGATAATAACAACAACATACCAAAATTTGTGGGATGCAGCCAAAGCAGTATTTAGAGGAAACTTTATATCTCTAAATGCTTACATCAATAAAAAGAGAAAGAGCAGATCAATGAATTAGGCATGCAATTAAAAATACTAGAAAAAGAACAAATTAAAAATTCCCAATTAAATGTTAAAATGAACATCTTGAAAGTCAAGGGAGAGATTAAGAAAATTGAAAGTAAAAAAAAAACAACTAACAAGAGTAGGAGCTGGTTTTATAAGAAAAACAACAACAATAAAATAGATAGACCATTGGTTAATTTGATTAAAAAAGAAAGAAAGAAGAAAACCAAATTACCAGTATCAAAAATGAAAAAGGTAAATGCACCACCAATGAAGATGAAATTAAAACAATTATTATGAGCTATTCTGACCAATTATATGTCAATAAAATGCACAACCTAAATGAAGTGGAGGGATATTTACAAAAAATAAATTGTCCGGACTAATGAAAGAGGAAATAGAATACTTAAATAACCCTATCTTAGAAAAAGAAATTGAAAAAGTCATAAATGAGTTCCCAAAGAAAAAATCCCATGATCAGGTGGATTTACAAGTGAATTCTAAACATTAAAGAACAATTACTGCCAATACTATGTAGACTATTTGAAAAAAAATTGGATAAAGAAGGTGTCCTAAAAAATTCCTTCTATGACACAAATACAGTTTTGATACCTAAATCAAGAAATGCAAAAACACAGAAAGAAAACTATATAGACCAATTTCTCTAATGAATATATTTATGCAAAATTTTAAGTAAAATACTAGCAAGGAGATTACCGTAACATATCACAAAGATCACACCCTATCAACAGGTGGTATTTATACCAGGAATACAAGCTAGTTCAATATGAGAAAAACTATAAACATAACTGACAATATCAATAAGAAAAAAAAAACAGAAATCACATGATTATTTCAACAGGTGAAAAAAATAGCTTTTGACAAAATATAACACTCATTCCTCTTTAAAACACTAGAGAGCATAGGCATAAATGGAGCTTTTCTTAAAATGATAAGTAGGATGTATCTATAATCATCAACAAACATTTATCTGTAGTGGAGGAGCTAGAAGCCTTCCCAATAAGATCAGGAGTGAAGCAAGGATGTCCATTATCACTACTATTATTCAATATTGTACTAGAAAGGCTAATAAGAAAAGAAAAAGAAATTGAATGAATAAGAATAAGCAATGAGGAAACAATCATTCTTTATCTTTGTCTCCCCAGCACCTAGCACCTTGCTGGAAACAAAGTAAGAGTTTATATAAATTCTTGTTGACTGACTGACATCAGATGGTACCAATCTCAGGATCACTGAGTAGCACTGATGACCCAGATGAGATTATGTCCCATTATTTTGTAAAGGGGGAAATAACTCAATTTTGTTTCTTTTTCTAGGGATGCTTAGCTACCTGAGAGTGAAAGCAGAGAAATCCGAGATCTTGAGGGATGCACAGGGAGGAGGACCAACAGCCACCTGCTGTGTGAAGTCACTTGCCAAGGTGTGCTAGTGAAATATAAAAGCATCAGACAATTGGGATCATGGCATGGCTTGGAGGCAAATGAAACCAGAGAATGGGATATGAACTAGAGGAATGGCAATGGGGGGCGGGGCACGGCCAAGATGGTGGTTTAAAGGCAGCAACCTAGCTGAACTCTCTCAACATCTCCCTTCAAACAACTTTAAAATAACACTTCAAATCAAATCTCAGTGCAACAGAGCCAACAGAAGGTCGAGTTGAGACTTTTTCCAGCCTAAATCAATTTATGAGCTCTGCAAGAGGGCTGTCACATTAGGGTGGGGGTAGCCTGGAGTGCACACAGAGGCAGGCAGCACCAGCAGCAGTGGTGGACCTTGAAGGCAGCAATGGCAGTGGCGGCAGCAGCAGCAGTTTCAGGAATTCTCATCCCAGAGATAGACATGAGGCTGGACAACTGGTCAGAAAGAGATCGCAGGAAACCCTTGTTGGTATTAGGCGCAGCTGGCGCTAATTGGCAACTCTATTGTCCATAAGCAGTTCTGAGTCACAGTTTGAGGTAGGAGAGGAGTGCTTGTGATTGGTCATGAGAGAGCAGGGGCTCTGGTCACAATTCCAGGGCTAAGAAGAACATTAATGCAGGCACAGGAGAGCATGAACCCTTCCTGGGTAAAGACTAGAGGGCAGATCAGGAGAGTACACTTCTCCCTGGATCACACTACCTTGTAAGCACTGAAAATGTGCAGAACCCCAGAACTAACTCTGAAAACAGCTGCACAAAAAAGCCTGAAGCTTGAGACAATACCTCCTTATCCCTAGGAGAGCAGAACCCAGCTTTAACATAAAATTCAAAGTCAAGAAATAGACCGAAAAAATGAGCAAACAACAAAAACAGAACTTGACTATAAAAAGCTACTATGGTGGTAGGGAAGACCAAGACACAAACTCAGAAGACAATGACCTAAAAACAATTACAGGCAAAACCTCAAAGAAAAATCCTTATCAGCTCCAAGTTTAACAAGAATTCCTAGAAGAGTTAAAGAAAGAGATAAGATTAGTAGAGGGGAAAATGGGAAAAGAAATGAGAATGATGCAAGAAAATTATGAAAAGAGAATCAACAAGTTGGTGAAAGAGGCACAAAAATACTGAAGAAAATCATACATTAAAAAACAGAATTGGCCTAATGCTAAAATGAGGCACAAAAATTCACTGAAGAAAAGAATTCATTAAAAAGCAGAATAGGCCAAATGGAAAAGGAGGTACAAAAGCTCACTGAAGAAAATCATTCCTTAAAAATTATGATTGGGCAAGTGAAAGCTAACGACTCTATGAGACATCAAGAAAAAAATAAAACATAGTCGAAAAATGAAAAAATAGAAAAAATGAAATATCACATCAGAAAAACAACTGACTTAGAAAACAGATTAAGGAGAGATCATTTAAGAATTATTGGACTACCTGAAAACCATAATTAATAAAAAAGAAGAGCTTAGACATCCTATTTCAAGAAATTATAAAGGAAAACTGACCCAACATCTTAGATCCAGAAGGTAAAATAGAGATTAAAAGAATCTGCCAATGATCTTCTGAAAGACATCCCAAAATGAAAACCCCCAGGAATATTATAGCCAAATTCCAGAGCTCCTAGGTTAAGGAGAAAATATTGTAAGTAACCAGAAAGAAACCATTCAGACATCATGCAGCTACAGTCAGGATCACATAAGATTTAGCAGCTTCCATGTTGAGGGAGCAAAAGGCTTGGAATATGATGTTCCAGAAGGCAGAGGAACCAGGATTATAAACAAAACTAACCTAACCAGCAAAACTGAGTATAATCCTTTAGGAGAAAAGATTCAAAGAAATAGAGGACTTTCAAGAATTCCTGGCGAAAGACCAGAGTTTAATAGAAAATTTGACATTCAAATGCAAGACTCAAGTGAAGCATAAAAAGATAAGCATGAAAGGGAAATCATAAAGGACTCAATAAGGTTAAACTGTTTATATTCCTATATGGGAAGATGATACATGTACCTCTTAAGAACTTTATCATTATTAGGACAATTGGAAGGAGTTTACATAGAGGGAGGGTATGAATGCAAGTCGATTATGTTGGCATGATCTCCAAAAAAATGGAGTGAGAAAGAGGGATGCATTGAGAGAAAGGAGAAGGGAGAGGTATAGGGGAAAATTTTTCTCACATAAAAGAGGGGTGAAAAAAGAGCTTTTATAGTGGAAGGGAAAATAGGGAGGTGGTGGGCAATGCTTGAACCTTATTCTCATTGGAATTGGTTCCAAGAGGGATGAATACATACTCTGTTGTGTGTTAGGGTAATTTTCTCATGGGAGTTCTAGCTTCTCTCAGAAGAAGCTGAGGGTCACAACCTGTTGAGCGGCAAAAACAAGGAAGTCTCACAAGACCCTTCCTTTGCTGACACGCAGCTCCCATGGTTGGCTCGGCTCTCCTCTCATTGGGAGAAAAATCCTACTCATACCCCTGACACGAGGGCTGCAGGTATCCAGCAGACTTGGTGATTGCCTATCACGTGGAAATCATGCTTTGATCAGGTGTTACTAGGGATATAAAAGAAAACTACTAGCACTTAATAAATGGAGCTTCTGCCAACTTGCTTTCTCCCGCCTCACCAATGCACCTCCGGGTTAAGAGTATTGAGCTGGTCTCATGCTCACCACTGCAGC
>NW_020954546.1:12149291-12151969 GCF_900497805.2 Vombatus ursinus | reverse complement strand
CACCTCCTCAGTTGCATACAACAATCTATCTTACCCAATAGTAAAATAGGAGGAGAAGGGGGTACGAGAAAGGAAGGAAAGACAAAAGGGAGGATAAATTCAGAGAGGCAGTAGTTAGAAGCATAATAGACTTTCCAGGAGAGACAGAAAGAGTTAGAGAAGAATGAATAGAGAAAAGTGGGATAAGGGGAAATACACAGTCATAATCATAACTATGAGTGTGAATAGGATGAGCTCACCCATAAAATGGAAGTGGATAGCAAAATGGGTTAGAGACTGAAATTCAACAATATGTTGTTTACAAGAGATACACAAAGAGAAAGAGATAGACACACAGCTAAAATAAAGGACTGGAGCAGAATCCAATATGCCTCAGCTGAAGTGAAAAAGGCAAGGGTAGCAATCATGATTGCAGACAAAATAAAAGCAAAATAGACCCAATTAAAAGAGATAACCAGCTAAACTACATTTTGCTAATAGGTACTAGATAATGAAGTAATATAAAAAAATTTTACAGAAAGTTTCTCTGATAAAGGCTTTAAATCTCAAATATATAGATGACTGAGTCAAATTTAAAAATAAGAGCCATTCACCAATGATAAATGGTCAAAGGATATGAACAGGTAGTTTTCAGAAAAAGAAATGCTAGCTATAGTCATATAAAAGTGCTCTAAGTCACAATTGATTAGAAACATACAAATTAAAACAACTCTGAGGTACCACCTATCAGAAATGGCAAGCACTGGATGGATTGAGGCAATGTAGGTACACTGGTTGGTGGTTATTGTCCTTCATTCTTAAGGAGGACCAAAATGACAGACATCACTATGTTGGAGTCAAATTACAGTGCCTCTGACTGTGGCTGATCACACCAATATGAGCTTGGAAGGCCCTACCACAGGAGGGGCACAAATAGTCTGTATAAACATTTTGGGTGAATAGGTCTCTAAATTTGCACATCTCATGTTTCTTTTGAGCTACTGCAATTCTGCTTTGCTCATAGAGCACAGCGCCTTCTTTGATGTAGGTACCAGTGTCTCATGTCATGCAACCAATTCCAAAATTCTTCAGAGAGATCTTCAGAGTATTCTTGTCTTGCTTCTTTTAGCCACCATATGAGCAAACGCCTTCCTCGTGTGAGTTCTCCATAAAATAGCCTTTTAGGCAAGCTTACATTTGCATTCAAACAATGTAGCCAGCCCATTGGAATTGTGCTTTCTTAGTAGAGTTCTAATGTCTGGCAGTTTAGCCTGAGAAGGACCTCATTGTCTAGTACTTTATCCTGCCAGGTGATCTTCAGAATCTTCCTGAGACAATTCAGTTTCCTGACATGGCACTGGGAGGCTGTCCAGGTTTCATAGGCATACAGCTATGAGGTCAGCACAATGTCTCTGCAGACTTTCAGTCTAATACCTCTTCTCTCCCATGCTTTCCTTCGGAGTTGCCCAAACACTGAGCTAGCCCTAGCAATTAGTGCATCACCCTCATCATCTATGTGAATATCCCTGAAAAGTGTACTGTCAAGGTCAGTGAAATTATCCACAGTATTCAAAACTTCTCCATTTGGTGAACTTAGAAGCAGTCTAGACCAATGCCACCATTTGACAGATGAGGAAACTGAGGCTGCCCAACTCAGGTAGTATCAGAGGTGGCATCTGAGTCACATGGAAATTTTTTTAAGCAGAGGATGGTTTTAATCCATCAATCCCCTGATAATGGGCCCAATGCACCTACGCTGTACCATTCTGCTGTGTCCATGTTACAACTTCATAGCTCCGGGCTATCAACAATCAATCAGAGGTAACTCGATTTATCAGGGAAAGGGTTGGAACTGAGTATGAGTATCTACCACTTTCTAAGAGCGTGACCTAGCAAATCACTTACCTGTCTGATTTCTTCATCTGTAAAATAAAAACAATAATGTTTTCACTACTGTGGAGGAAAGCACTTTATTCTGGCTATGAATAGACTCAAAAAGCCTACATCTGATTCTGACCCTCTTGTCCTTCCATCTGGTAGAAACGTATTACATATTGGATTCTACTGAAATTTCTGATTTCTAGGAAATAGCTAATTAGTTCCTGCCTTGCTGACAGATGGGGAACAAAAGGCAGTGTTCATGTCTCTTCCCTTTGTCCTAAATGACTTATGTGAGGCCAGCTGCAAAGAATTTCATCTTGAAACAGCAATAAGGTTCCAAGCCTGAGGTCACGGGCTTAACTCAGAATTACAGGCTCACAAAGGTCATCTATTCCAATCTCCCCATTTTACAATCCAAAAAACAGAGGTCCATTGAAGCTGAGGGATATGCCTACTCTTCTCTTCTATCCTATGAGAACTAGCCTCAGGGAAAAAAAGTCCACTCTCAAGTTGTCAACTCAACAAGCATTTATTAAATGCTTACTGTGTGCTAAGCACTGGGGACATTCAGAGAAAGGCAAAAATAGTCCCTGCCCACAAGGAGCTCCTATTACAATGGGGAGACTATGTAAACACAAGGTGCGTGTAAGATCTAAATAGGGAAAATTAGAGGTAATCTCAGGAGGAATCACCAGTATTGAGGGAGCCTGGGGGGAAGGGCACAGCCTCTTACAGATGGTGGAAGATTTGAAGGGAGCCAGGAAAGCCTGGGAGTGGAGACAGGGAGGGAGAATGTTCTAGGTATGGAGCACATCCAG
>NW_020954546.1:12147505-12149262 GCF_900497805.2 Vombatus ursinus | reverse complement strand
AGAAAATGTCCAGAGTCAGAAGACAGAGTGTTGTGTGAGAGGGATAGCAAGAAGGGGGGTGTTGCTGGATTGTAGAGCACATGTTGAGGGAGGAGGCTGGAGGCTAGAAAGGTAAGAAGGGGCCAGGTTGTCAAGGGCTTCCTATCCTTTCCAGCCTCTAGCCTCCTGCCCCACCACTCATCTGAGTCAGCCATTTTCTAAACCTCTTCCCAGTTGTGCAATGTCATCTTTTGATGTGGCCAAAAAAGTCCTGTCTAAATGTACCCGGGATGTCCATGCTCTGGCTCAGTATCACATCTATAAAATGAGGATAATAACAGGACCTAGTGGATGAGAAGGTGATATTAGATAGACTCTGTAACTCACTGGAGGTTGTGCAAAGTCACCAGCCTCACTCCCTCCTCAGGAGCCATCTGGGTCCAGTGGCCAGATAGAGATCAGGTTGACTAGCGATGGCCCGATGCAGTGGGAGACCTTGGCCTTTCTAAGCTAAGAGTTTCCCAGTTCTCATCTGGGTCCAGCTAGATCTCTCCCAGGTCTCAGTTTGTCTGAGGCAACACACATTTACTAATTATGGATAGGTAAGAAATGAGGCAAAAAAAAGGCGTCTTTTACCTAGTTAAAAACAAAAAAACCAACAACAATCTGGGAGGGTAAGGGGAAGACCTTGGGGTTTCTGGCAAAAACAGAAACAATTACTATTTACACACACTCTGAGCCACCCAAACTCAAACAGTGACCAGGTGAGGCTTAGATTAGAATCTATTGCTGGCCAATCAGTGAGAGCCAGAGTGATTTGGGTTTAAGGCAAGGCTTTTGAAAAAGATAAAATAGAGAAGTAGGGAAGGAAAAAAATAAGAAATCTAGCCCATAAACCCCAAGATATATTGTGAGACTTCAGCCATCAAAATTTATATTCTTTTGGTCAGAACATCCACAGGTGCCCTCAGAGAAACTGAGACCTGGGAAAGACCTTAGCCTTAAAGGGCCAAGGTCTCCCCCTACATCTGGGGCCATCTCTAATCATCCTGATCTGTATCCGTCCACTGGACTCAGATGGCTCCAGAGGAGAGAGTGAGTCTGGTGACTTTGCACAGCCCTCCCTCACTTAAATACAATTTACTTGCAAGTCAACATATCACCCTCCTTATGTCATTGGTCCTCTTTGAGAACAAAGGAAGGAGATGATTGTGGGAAGATGGTGGAGTAGGTCAGAAAATCCCAAGCTCTCCAGAGTTCCTCCACAAACAAGACAAAACAGCACCTCAGGGTGAACATAGAAGACAAAAATAAACAAGAGTTGGGGCAGAACAGTGGTCCTCCTGGGACAACTGGAGATCATAAGAAAGACCTCAGGCTGGATGTTCAGCCTGAGTGAAGTGTCAATACCTCCAGGCGATCTCTGCTGAAACAACAAACAATAAGCCCTGGGGGCAACTGGATTGGGAGGTAGCCTCAGCCTTAGCCACAGGAATTCTCACCCCACAGACAGTATGGGGGGGTCAGACATCTGATCAGTGGAAGATTGAAGGAACCTCTGCTGCTGAGGAACACCAGGCCCAGTTATGCTACAGAGAAGGTGTCCTAAGAAAGAAGGAACAGCACAGGACCCTTACCTGAAAGAGTAATGTCAAATGGTCATCTTCTCAAAAACAATTCCTAGATGAACACAAAAAAGACTTAAAAAAATCAAATAAGAGTGATTGAGGAAATTTTTTAAAAAAAAGAAGAAAACCAATCCAAGAAAACCAAGAAGA
>NW_020954546.1:12143217-12147474 GCF_900497805.2 Vombatus ursinus | reverse complement strand
TTATGAAAAGAAAGTTAACCAACTGGAAAAGGGGATCCAGAATCTTAAGAAAGGAAACAACTTCTTGAAAACTAGACTTGGACAAGGGGCTGCCATCAACATTATAAGAGATCAAGAAATAAGAAAACAAAAAAAAAGAGTGAAACAATAGAAGAGAATATGAAATGTTTTCTGAGAAAAACAACTGATCTGGAGAACAGATAAAGAAGAAAAAACATAAGAATAATCAGACTACCTGAAAGCTATGATAAAAAAGAAAGAATCTTGATACAATAATACAAGAAATAATTTTTAAATGTCCTGAAGTTTTAGAAAAAGAGGGGAAAATAGAAATAAAAAAAAACTCACCAATTACCACTTGAAAGAGACACCAGGATGAAAACCTACAGGAATATCATAGCCAAATTCCAATAACCTCAGGTTAAGGAAAAAATGTTATGAGCAACAAGAAAAAAAAAATTCAAATATAGTGGAGTCACAATTAGAATTACACAAGACCTAGCAGCGGCTCTGCTATACTACAGAGGGTCCGTGACTGGCAGCCTCTAGCCATGGTTCTGACTCCAGTGAGTGGCCCATATACAGTAACACCATGTAAAAGACTAGAAAAAGGAGCATGATTGGCAATAGCGGCCCCAACTGCCCATCCTTTCTGTATGTTACCTTTCTATATGTGTTCTTGACTTTTCCCACTGATGATGTGGGCGGTAGTGTGCACCTTAAGTTTATGGGGGAAATGCTTTATTGCTATTTTTTCTTCTTATTCCATTTCATTAAATGTATTTGCCTAGAACTAATCATGTCCTTTGGACATGGTTTTAATTATAGTAATAATGGTAGCTCCATAGTAAGTGTCTGAGGCAATATTCAAACTCAGGTCTTTGTGTCTCCAAATTCTATGTTCTAGTAGGTCTAGACCCACAGAGTAGCCATCACTGGGGATCAGCCTGTGAGTTGGGCGGGGCTGGTTCCCACAGGTGCTACATGTATAAACTTGAGCTCTATTGGGCAGTCCTAATTCTGTGACTTCTAGGTTGGCCTCATGAAGACCTTTCACTTGACAATCCTCCTAAATGTTACCACAATTAGGAGAACATAGTCATTAATCTGTGGGTCAGGAAAGAGTTGGCTATTGCCAATAACAATATTATTCCCAATAATAATAATATTGCCCTGAGGGTAGCACCAGCCACCTCTCACTCTGATGCTGTCTGCTGACATCTCCTAAAAGCAGAGCCAGCACTAGTTTCTGGGCTGGGATTTCTAAAGTGGTCCCTAGACTATAAACAATGAATGTGTTTACAGGAGGAGAGTTAGTGGAAGCACCTGTGTGGTGAAGCAGTTTAAGTCTGAGAAGTCTGGTAGATAGAGTGGCTTTCTTTGACTTCCTCAGTGTTGCACGTATGTGCCTAGAGAGAGTTTTGTGCAATCAATTGTATTGAAAGTTGCTTGGAGGTCTTAGAGCATATCAAACACCAAAAGGTATGAGCCCCAGTGATGAAGTCACAAGGACAGTGACATTTGGGTCCCTGAAAATACTTTTCCATTTGTTCCTGAGGTGGCACTGTCAGTAGTCTCAGGAACCTAGCAATCCAGTTTTGGATATTAGGGGCTATGTAAAGTCAGGTGAGTATACTAATTTCATTGACCTAGGCAGGGATGGTCTTCTTACCCCCTACTCAGACTTGTTCAGCAAAATTCTGCATCTTTCCTAACCTCTCTCCCAGTCAAGTTAAGTAGGAGAACAAAGAGCATTCCACTCTATAGTGAAGTAATTAGGTCGTCCCTCTGACCCCTGCCCCATCATGGAGGATAACTGTTAATCTCATACTTAGGAGAATGTCTTTTTTTAATGAGGAGTGCATGAAAGACCTGCAAGTTAGTGTCTGGATTGGGAATCACAGAAATGCACTTCTGACCAGGTAGTGGGTTCTTTGACTCCTCCTTTTGAACCTTGCCCCTTAACCTTATATTTATGGGTTTTATTATGAGGTTGGTATTATGACAATGGTATTAATGAGCATGTCTAGAACCAGGGGATCAGGAAAAAGTCAGCAAATTGAAACCTTCATCTTTACCCCCCCGCCACATACTCCAAGTTCTTCCTCCCCTCAGGATGTCAGAGCTTGTAAAATACTATCACTCCTTCTGAACCTTTGCTCCTCATTCCCCTACCCTCTGAGCCTAGGCCACACCTCTTTTCACCCTCTCCATCAACCCAATATCAAATTAAATCTGCTGCATATCAAAACATTTGATTCAACTGGAAACAAGGAGTACTTTGTCATCTGGGGGTAAGTGTTCCTTGGTTTCCTTCTTCACTGTGAAGTGCCCTTAATTACGGGCTTCACTTGGGGTAGATGTAGCTATGCCTTGAGGCCAGCCCAGAACAGAATGGTGAAGTAGGGGAAGGGGGAACATTGATTAAAACCCACGTGGAGTTAGCGTTCAGTTCTGAATCGGTGAAGTTTGGCTGAATCAGTCGAAGGGCAGCTCTTGAGGACCTAGAGGGCCACTTGTGGCCTCGAAGCTGCAGGTTCCCCACCCCTGCCCTACAGCTTTGTTAGGTGGCACAAGCATGGGGGCAGGAGTGGGGAGAAAACAGTCTGATAGAAGATAGTATATCTGCTAAGGCAGATAGCAGATAAGAGTGCTACCCCTAGAGTCAGGAACACCTGAGTTTAAATCCAGCTTCTAACACTTACTGGCTACGTAAGCTGGGAGTCATTTACCCTCCATTTGTCTCGGTTTCCTCAACTGTAAAATGGGGATAATAACAACCCCTGCCTCCAGAAGTTGTTGGAAGGATCAAATAAGATAATACTGTAAAGCACCTGGCACATAGTAGGCACTATATAAATGACACTATTACATATGAAACTGTAATGTCAATGTTGCCCACAGAAATTTGAAAGAAAAAGAAATCTATGGAAAGAGGAAATTGTAAGGATATGTTACACGCAGGTGATAAAAAGGCTTATAAAGTTCAGTATTGCAGTACTGAGACAACTCTTAACAAACTGACAAAACTTATATCACCACTGAAACAGAGAGTTCATAAAAACAGGATTCTCCTTAAAATGATAGAAAAGTAATGTGGAGTTCTCATTGTATTTCCAGTCTACGACTTAGAAATCGCTTAGCGTAGGAAAAGGAAGGTGAGATCATGTTTTCCATTCATGCCCATCTCAGTTTTCTCCTGATGAGGCTCTTGATTTGAAGGATGGACAAATGTATTACTTACAAGGTCACTGAAAAAATGAGTTCATCAAAACAGGATTCTCCTTAAAATGAAAGAAAAGGTAATCTTCTGAATTTGTTTACACTCTCTGACTGTAGGAATTGGGGAATTGAGTCAACCCACACTGACTTCTTGTGACTCAATTCTGGATCTAGCTCAGTTCCTTTTCCATTCAATTATGGGTCTGGTCCAATTTCTGTCATGTGAGAAAACTTTATTCAATTATGAGAATTGTGAGAAAACTTTTTTGCATTGTTTGAACCTAGACCTGAGGGGTTGGGAAGCTGGACTACCTCTCCTGTTGCTTAGAGATCCTTAACTAAATACCTAGATCATACTGACAAGCAACTCGGTCAGATCTGAAGATTCATGCAAGGAGTTTTCTCACAATTACGCATCTCAAGCAACCTATATGTCTTATCTGAAAACTGGCCCTATACTGGTCAATCAGTTACTGTTTTCTTGCTACTTTGATTGAATATGAGTAGGCCACCTCTTTTTCTGATTTCAAGGAATTGCACCTGTTTGCTATCCCCCTCCCAACTTGGAAAGTGTCTTATCTTTCCACCAATTAGAAATCAGATCACCTAATATCGTATGCTGGTTAATTGTCTTCTTTCAATGGATAAAAACCTGTCTCCCCTTGTATTCAGAGTCCAGTGCCAACCTGAGGTGGCCTGATCCTGATGTGTTACACAATTGGCATAGATTGTGTAATTAAATCAATATGCTCAGAAGCTTGAATCTTTGTTTCCTCAATTACTTTAGATTTCACCATCACATGACTTAGAAATTACTCAGCATACAAAAAGGAAGGTCAGACTATGTTTTACCTTCATGCCCACCTTTTCTCCTGACGAATCCCTTGTACAAACGATGGACAAATGGATTATTTACGTACCTGAAGCTACATTTGTTCTGCCATATTTTTAAGTCCTTCCTTACTTTTAGTAGTTTTTGCTTTTATGATAAATAAGAGGTTAAGTAACCCCCTCCCTGGCCCCATATCCTTGGAA
>NW_020954546.1:12141437-12143098 GCF_900497805.2 Vombatus ursinus | reverse complement strand
TTCTATAGGGGAAATGCTTTCGGTCTTATCTATTTCTGGTTGTTGTCTGTATACCTTGTAATCAGACTTTTGTTAGATAGAGATATTTGATAGACACATTTTCCCCTCATTCAACAGCTTTCTTATCATAGATGCATTTGTTTTGTGCAAAAGCTATTCAATTTCATGTAATCAAAATGATCTATTTTATCTTTTGTCAATGCCTCTTTTCCCTGGGTAGTCAAGAATACATCTCCTTATCTCCTACCCATAGCTGTGAAGGGCAGAAAATCTGCTTCTCTCCACATTTAAAAAAAAAAGATACAATTTTTAATATTTTGAATTTATTGAAGAGTGAGGATTTCTATTTTACATAAAACATGTTTGTGGACCCCAGTGTGATAGTAGCTGTTCTGATAGTGTTTGAAGAATGAGAAAACACGATACTAACCATGGACCCCCTTGGAATGACTCAGTAGCTCTCCAGGATTCCATGATCCCCAGCCTGGGCTACCCTAGACTAGGTAATGTCTAGATAATCTTCATTTCATGGTTCTTTAATGACATGCACAAGTTGGTATAACAACAGGGAGACACTGTGGGACAGCGGAATGAAACCTCATTCCAGAGACAGTAGTGAAAGCCTCAGTACAAATCTTGCACCTGATGTTTTCAGGAGACAAATCACTCCAACTCCCTGGCCTTCATTTGCCTCATCTGTAAAAGTAGGCATTTAAAAAGGAGCCTTTCAGGTCCCTTCTAACCCTAGAAACCCACGATCCAAGGTTTCTCCGATGCTTGGGAAGATCTCTCTCCCTTTACTTCTGCATCTTGGAATCCCCATTTCTCTTGAAGACTAAACTCAAATGTCACCTTCTCTAGGAAGCCCTTCCTAATCTCCCCCATTAATTTGTATTCACTTAGCTGATGTCCTCAGGAGATTTCTGAGGGCAAGGACTGGTTTCTTTTTCATCTTTGTATTCCTAGTACTTACCACAGCATCTAGCACATAGGAATGACTTCATAAATGCATGTGGACTTAAGCTGGATTGTAGAATGTGTGAAGGGGGATAACGTAGTCTAGAAAGATAGGTTGTGGCCAGCTTGGGAAGGGTGAGGTTATATTTGATCCTAAAGGAATCTGGAGTCATTAGAATTTCTCCAGTAGGACACTAATGTGATCCAATTGAGGAAAACCCCTTTGGCAGCTGTGTGGAGGATTGCTCAGAAGGAGAAGGGTCTTATGGGAAATAGGTTAGGAGGCTAGTGCAAGAGATTAGGCAGGAGATGATGAGGGCCTGAGCAAGTTGGTGACTAGCCCTGTGAATGGACTAATGCAAGAGGTGTTGTGGAGGTAGAAATGACCAGATTTGGCAACTGATTAGACATGTGGGGTGAGGAAGATGAGGCTGACAGTGGGCTGACTGAATGATGGTAGTGCCCTCAATAGAAATAGGAAAGTTCAGAAGAAGGGTCAGTTGAGGTGGAATGGAAAATAATGAGATCTCTTTTGGACATGTTAAATTTGACATGTCTTTGGAATACTTAGTTCTTAAAGTCTACCAGGCAGCTGGGGATGGAGCTCATGGGAGAACTTGGGTATTATAGGATGGGTATAGAATTTTGCTTTTATGATAAATAAGAGGTTAAGTAACCCCCTCCCTGGCCCCATATCCTTGGAA
>NW_020954546.1:12136636-12141427 GCF_900497805.2 Vombatus ursinus | reverse complement strand
CGTTCTTTCATATCATTGTTGAGATGGCAATTCTTCTTTTGAGAACTGCTTGTTCATATCTCTACATACTTGGGTATGTATAGAAAGATCTGGGAGTCATCAGTGTAGAGACAATAGTCTAACCACAAAAGCTGATGAGGTTACCTGGAAACGAATACAGAGAGAAGAAGAGAGGTCCCAGAACAGAACCCTGAAGGACACCCACAGTGAGGGAGTGCCGTACAGAAGATGATCCAGAAAAGGGGACTGAGCAGGAGTAGCTGGGCAGGTAGGAGGAGAGCTGAGAGAGGGCACTTTCCCCAAGATGAGGAGCTGAGAGATCCTCCTGGAGGGTATCATAGTTAACAGTGCCAAATATAGCAGAGAAGTTAGAGTCAAGATAAGAACAGGGGGGAAAAAAAGGTCACCAGATTTGGCAAATTTGAGATCTTTGGTTCCTCTGCAATTTCCACTGAAGAAAGTCAGAAGCCAGATGGTACAGAGTTGGGAAGTAAGAAGAAAGGAAGTGAAGACAGCAAGTGGAAATAGCTTTATCTAGAAGTTTGAGTGAGAAGGAGAAGGGTCACATAGTGATAATCTGATGGGATAGCAGAGTCCATTGAGGGTGTATTCATGGGCAGCTGGGAGAGAGTTAGTAGAGGGAGAGATCAGACCAGAGACCTAACTGTGAGGACAATCCTCTGGAGAAGATGGTAGGGAATGTGATCAAGAGTACATGGAGAAGGGGTGGCTTAATTGAGGAGAAGGGCCACATCCTCATCAATCAATGTAGGAAGCACTGGGGATACAAGTACATCAGAGATTGGAGGAAAAGAGAAGAGATTAATATTTATAAACTCAGCATAGAGTCTGGCACATAGTAGGTGCTTAATAAATGCTTGGCCTCTTCCCCCTACACTGTCAAATGGTTTTGAAGAAAGGAAGATGAAGAACATAGAGCAAATGACTGATTGGCTATTTTCTTAGTAAAGTAATAGGCAATGTCCTCTGATTAAAAGTGTGACAGGAAGAGGAAGAGGTTTGAGAGACATGAGGAGAGAAGGTTTGGAACAGTCACTGCAGTGAATGGAATAGGGAATTAATTAGAGAGGTGTAGGCGGATTGCCTGGTTGCAGTGAGGACCCAGTTGAGTTTAGCTAATACAGAGAACCTAGTCAGCATTATTGCATGACATCCTCCACCTCCATTTGCAGCATGTGAGAAATTCAGTTGATTCACTTGTGTCCCCTCCTTTGGGGTTTTCTTGGCAGAGATACTGGAGTGGTTTGCCATTTCCTTCTCCAGCTCATTTTAAAGATAAGGAAACTGAGCCAAATGGGATTAAGTGACTTGTTCAGGGTCACACAGCTAGAAAGTATCTGAGGCCGGATTTGAAATCAGGAAGGTGAGTCTTCCTGACTCCAGGCCCAGCACTCTCTCCACTGCGCCACCTAACTGCCTAGCATGTGAGTAGACATTGATATTACAATTAATTTTTTGAAAATTATATTACAGGGGAAGGCTCCTTGGGGAGGGGAAGGAGGAAAGATATATTTAGAAATGAAGGTGATGTAGAAATAAACAAAATCAATAACATTTTAATAACAATTATTGTTGTTGTTATCATAAGTAGCAGTATAGTATTATAGGTGGTATGATGGATATAAAGCTTTCTTTGGAGCCAGGAAGACCTGAATTTAATATACTGGCTCTGTGACCCCTGGCCAGCCCCTTATCCCTTTCGGTGCCTCTGGGCAGCTGTAAATTACAGAGCAGATACCTGTTCACATCAACAAAGGGAGTTTCTCACTGGGAGTTCTAAACCAAGGTCCAAACCAGTAACAATGCCAATAATAATGACCAATGTAGGAACCCTTGTAAGGGCAAATATGGTAACCACCTTTTGGGTCAGATCCTCTGGAGCCAGGGGGCGGAGGCTGGGGGTGGGGTATAACTTTTGGCAGGAGGCTGGAAGGAGGATTTTTCAGCCCAGGGCACTCCCCAAGAAGGGCCAGCCTGGGTGGGGACCCACAGTGGGTACATGAGGAACTCTGGGCCCTGGGTGGGGAGGGAGAAGGGGTTCTGCATGACTGTCGTTTTTCTCTCCAAGGCCTAGAGCTGTGTACTTCAAGACATAAGGACTTCAGTATATGTGAGAGAAGCATGTTGCTGCCCCTTCACTGACACTTCTTGCCAGACTCTGAATGCTCCTCCTCTATGCCCAGCTTTCAGCTCTATGCTAGATAGGGGGAGGGGGGAAACAAGAGAAGCAGCAGACCCCATTCCTGATGCAGCTCCAGGAATGAGGAGGGGCACCATTGGCATACCCATGGAGCAATTATGATAGATATATAATTAATCCATTAACCCATCAAACAAGTATCAAGGATCAGAAATGAGGGTGAACAGCAGTCCCACCACCAACTGTGTGCCAGGCCTTGTACTAAGGGCTAGCTATACAAAGTAAAAAATAAAATAGTCTTCATCCTCAAATAACTTACATTCTGTTAGGAAAGACAAAATACCCATCTAAAGGTAATTTTAAAACAGATATCACTTCCCCACCCCCATTGCCATGCCTCTCCTCCCCAAATCAGGTACCTAGCCTGAGTCTCATACTCCTGTGGCCTTGTTCTCAGATGCTGGCATGGTACCCACTAAAGCTTAGCTCCCTGATTATTTCCATTTCCATAGGGGACTCTGACAGACACAAAAACACTTGAAGGCATACAGTGGGAAACACCTGCAAGCTTAGCCTCTTGAGTCACAGGACCTGGGTTCATTTAATCATATAAAATGAGATAGGCGGTCTCTAAGGTCCCTTCCAATCCTGGATCTGCGATCCTTTGAATTTAAGCTCTAATGGTGTGATTTCTGGCATTGTGACAGGCAGGCAGAGGAGAGATTTTTGGATAAGAGCCCTGGCAATGTTTTTCAAATGGCTACTGTTTCGCTAATACACACAAAATTAATCCTCCATAGTTATTTGACTTTTACCTTGGCAAGAGAAGTGGGCTCTTGGGAGATTACATTTAGAAATGTCTACCACCAAGCAGTAGGAAGAAACCCCTGATCTCAGAGCCAGACCCATTTCCCTTGCCATGGTCATGTGGGTCACACCTTCACGAGATCATTTGACCAGAGAGCTAGAGGTGGAAGGCTTTGCAGTCATCAGGTTCATTCCAGGGTGGTGTGGTGAAGTGATTTGTCCAAGGTCACATTGCTAGTCAAATAACCACACAGCTCCATGGCCCTTGGATGAAATATCGGACAGCTTTCACATCACCTCCCATTCACCATTCTCCCCTCTCAGTTGCTCTTTTATTATGATTGAAGGGAAATGGTTCTGCCCAGGCTCAGGATAAATGAATACTAGGCCAATTCGAAGGTTCAGGCAATCACCCTCCCTTACCCACACCAACATACATGGTGGCAGGGATGGGGAACCTGCGGCCTCGAGGCCACACGTGGCCTTCTAGGTCCTTGGGTGCTGCCTTTCGACTGAGTCCAAGCATTATAGAACAAATTCTTTTATGAAGGGGATTTCTTCTGTGAAGTTTAGATTCAGTCAAAGGGCTGCACTTGAGGACCTAGAGGGCCACATGTGGCCTTGAGGCCGCAGGTTCCCCTCCCTCCCTGCCCCCTGTCTTAGAGCAAAGCTTCAGTAAGGGAAAGTTAAGTGAGGGGGCAGAGGGGAAGGACCTTTGGAAATAAAGGTCAGGATTTCCCCTGAATTCTCAGTGACTCCATGGAAATGACTCAGGAAATCTTGACTTTTATTTTCAAAGGTGGGTGAGAGAAAGCTCAAGCCCAGTTCGCTGGTCATCCAGTCTATACCTGAAGACTCCAGTGATGAGAAAGCCCCTAGTGAAGACAGAGGCCCTTCCCATCCAGCCATCAAACTTACACTGGTCTATTTGCACCTTTCTTTCGCCAGTTGTTCCTGGTTCTGCCCTGCAGGGTCAATCAGAGCAAGTGTGATCCCTCTTCACACTAGTTTGTGGAATACAATGGGGCTGGCCAGATGACAGCTCCCAAGGGAGATTCCAGCTGTTCCTGCTGCTATAGCTGCCTCTCTTCCCCGCTGCCTCCCTCACTTTTCTAACACCACTGCCACCCCCTCCCTTCTCTGAATCCTCTCCTTCATCCTTCTGCACATTCTCTTGGAGATGGAAATGCCTTTACGAGTCAGTCCATTCAAGCCCTTTGTTTTACAGATGAAGAAAATGAGTCTAAGTGGGAAGAGATGTCCTCAAGATCACACACACCCCTGTAGTAAGATCCAGTAGAGAGAAATTGGAGTCTCAGAAGACTTGGGTTCTAATCCCACATCTGGTGGGCTCTGTGACTGTGGGCAAGTTACATTCCCTCCATAAGCCTCAGTTTTCTCTTCTGTAAAATGGGAATAATAATACTTCCGGTACCTACCACATAAGATGCAAACCTTAGAGGGCTATTTAAATTGCAGAAATCCTCTTGATGATAGTTCGGGCTCTTTCTTCCATATCACATGCCCCAGTCCTCTTCTTTCTCTACCTTGTTCCTTCTTCTCTTTCTCCTATTTCACCCAACTCCTCAGTCTCCAATCTCTCATTGCTAACTGTTACTGTTAACTTCTGATTCCAACCCTTTGAAGGGGAGGGAGGATGGTGCAGTGATTAGATCTTCAAACTGGTTGCTGGAATTCTTGGGCACCCACTTCCGCTCTCTGGGTTTCTGGATTTCAGCTGTTACTGAAGAGGTTTACCTTTGCCCCTTTTCCCTTCTGCCCCTTTTCAAAAGGAATTTGGCTCCTTTGTTTACAATTCCCAG
>NW_020954546.1:12135187-12136429 GCF_900497805.2 Vombatus ursinus | reverse complement strand
GCCTTCCTGGTCAGATCCCACCCTTAATCCTAGCTAGGCGCCATGAGGTCCAGGACCCAGGAGTTCTGTTCACCCCAGCATACTAGCCACTCCCATCCAGATCTCCTTAGACCCCTCTTCCTGTCATTCCAAACTGCTTGGCCACTCCTAGACCCTTACCACAGTCTTTCTGTATTTAAGACTCATCTTAGCCCCTGTTCAGAAGCTGAGAACCTCTCATGCCCAGAGGCTGAAATTCTCAAGCCCACATCCTCGCGGGTGTGATCTGGCCTATATGCTTTATCTTTAATAAACTTTTTCTCTGGCTGGAAGAAGATCTGGGTTGAATTCATTCAGGCAGATTCGGTGCCGCGATCTGGGCTTTTTTTTCTCAGCACCCCAAAACCTCCCGCGATCTTGGGGCACCTCTGTGCAACTAGGAGCACCCCAAAACCCCCCCAACCTCTTCATTACTGTCCACTTTGACCATGACCAGATCATGTGTTTTAGATTATTAGTAGTAAGAACTAGTGTTTATACAACCCTTCAAAATTTCCAAAGCACTTCACACATTTTACCTCATTTGATCCACATAATAACCCTGAGAGGGGGATGTTATTCCTCCCCCCATTTTACAGATGAAGAAAATGAGACTGAGAGGACTTTAGTGACTTACCCACAGTCTCACAGATAGTAAATATATATTTTTTAAAAAAGCAGTATTATAATTCAAGTCTTCTGGGTTCCTGATAGTTACGTCACTACCACCTACATTTCCCAATGCATTCACCTCCTCTCTAGCCCGACCATCCTTTATACTGAAGAATTTTAAAAAGATAAAAACTAACCAACATAGAAGAAGTCTGGTATTATATGCAGTATTGCACACCCGTAGTCTTTCTGCTCCCTCCCCCACTACTCTGCAAAGAAATGAGGGGGAGGTGCCTTCTCCTGGCTCTTCATAGAGGTCAAACTTGCTCATTATAATTTTGCAGGATTTTGAATGCAGGAGATAATGGTAAAATTTATTTTAAAATAATAATCATCATTGAAATTTGTATAGCATCTTAATGTTTGGAAGGCATTTTATCATTTGTTACCTCATTGGGCCCTCCTAACAACAATTAGTATCCCATTTTCCTGATGATGAGACTGAGGCTCAGAGATTAAGTGGTTTGTTCAGCTAGCATAGGTCAAAAGTAGGATTTGAACACAAGTCTTCTTTTTAAAAAAAAAAAAATTTTTTTAACTTATAGGCAGGCA
>NW_020954546.1:12132536-12135089 GCF_900497805.2 Vombatus ursinus | reverse complement strand
CTTTAAGTTCAGCTCTCTCTCCACTACATCAGACTGTACGTAGATCTAAACTGTCTTTCTGCTTTCTAGTCTGGTTCTGTGTAGATTCTGTGTCTGGCCTATTTTCCCTGGGTGGATCTCAGACCCCACACTCTGCGCTTTCTGTTTAGGGGAGAGGAAGGAACCAGAGACCAGAGCTAGTGAGGAAAGACTGTCTCAGTCACTACTATGGAGCAGTGAAGAGGGAACCCTTCTAAGAATTGCCCAATATATCTTCATAGGTCTAGATCTGGAAGAGATCTTAGAGGGCACCTAATCCAGTCCTCTTCATTATACAGAGGAACACGTGGAGGCTTGTTGAGGGAAGTTAAGAGACTTACCTAAGGTGACACAGTCAGTAAATAACAGAAGCAGGATCTGAACCCATGGCTTCTGGCCCCAGGGACTGTTCTCTTTCCATAGCTCAGGGCTGGGCATACAGGAGGCATTTCAAAGAACTACAGAATCAAGATATTAGGGATCTTATAGCCCTAAGCCCCTTGTTTTATTTTATTTTTTTAAATTCTCACAAAAGCATTTTTTAAAGTATCAATGTATAGTGTGTTGATATAATAGACTTCCCAGCAAAACCCTGTTAAAAAGTCCATTCCTGGAAA
Organism: Vombatus ursinus; assembly: GCF_900497805.2. NCBI lineage: Eukaryota > Metazoa > Chordata > Mammalia > Diprotodontia > Vombatidae > Vombatus > Vombatus ursinus. The sequence goes on along the minus strand of NW_020954546.1, from coordinate 12,134,454 downwards.
CTTCATTTTTGGATTGTTAACAGAAAAGGAGGGCTGTGAGCTCACATCCTGACAGCCTAATATTAACAAGTGATCATGGTAATTTATGCAATTCTCTTGTTCTTCCCAGCCCTGGCTTCAGTTACATTGCTCTGGACAGCCTTGCCAGATGGATCCTTTTGGCTCTGCTTTCTACCCTCTGCATCCTTTCACAAGAGTCTACTCATGTTTCCCTGAGTTCATTTCTATCATTCCTTGGGACTCAGTAATATTTCCATGTCATACTTTTACACCTCCCCCCATCCCACCTCCAGCTCTGTCCCAATGGTTGCAATGCCCTCATTTAATGGACTGAGTAAAGAGAAAAGGAATCTGAGACCTAGAGAAGGGAAGTGACTAGTTTAAGGTCACCCAAGTCAGTTGATGGTGGAGGCCAAATTAGGATATGGGTGTCCTGATACTTGGTCCAGGCGTCTCTACAATCTGGAACTGAGCCTAGGAAGGTTTGTCAGCTGGGTAAGTGAGGTTCCTTCAGTTGGTCATAGAAGCCACTGTCTGTGGTACAGTGGAAAGAGTTCTAAATTTGGAGCAGGGACCAGAGTTCAATCTCCACTCTTCCACTAATACCTGTGTGACCTTGGGCAACCTCCCCAGGTCCCAGTTTCCTTCACCTGAAAAACAAAGCAAATTGTTCTATCGGAACTCTAAGATGACTTCTGGCTCTCGATTTATGAACCTGTGAACCTTTCCCAAGGCAGTAGCAGCCAACTTGTTGTAATTCAGGCTGCCTCTTAAGCGTCATTAGGAATGCAAGAAGAGAGGGAGGGGTTGAGTTTCTGGGTGCTTGACTACAATGATTAATCAGCTGGACCCAGCCCAACTTTTGAGGAGAAAATCCCGCCAAGGACCACCCCCTGATGATGGAAAGAATGAGGTTTAGAATCTCCTGGATCAGGCCTTTTTCTGTGTCCCCCAAAGTAAATCCCTTGATTCAGCCCCACCTCCAACTTCCCTCTTCTTTGGTGGCACAACACTGGGGATTCTTTAATCTATAAGAAAGGATATTTCCTCTTTATTGGAGAACTATAAAAGGAGTGGAGAAGCCAGTGAGGAGTCAGAGGAGCGAGAGCAAAGCATTGCCTAGGGTTCTCTTATATGGTTTGGTTTTGTTCTGTTTTAAAATTTTTTATAAGTATTTAACTATTTACAAAAATCCCTAGGTCCATTCCTTGATCTCTTCTCCCCTGACAAGACCATGAAGGCTTCCATGATGATTCTCCTTCACCTCTTGCTTGTGGTTATCTGTTGTTCAACTGCCTTTGCAGCAGGTAAGATTGAATTCCTTCTACTTGCCTTCCCTCTCTTCTCCTTCCTTCCCCTCCCTGTGCTGAAGGTATGAGTAGTATAACCTCTGCTTCCTGAGGCAAAGAGCCTGGAGATGTGGAGTGGGATAGACTCAGTGTGCCTGGTATGGGATCTGCGGAGTCCAGTAGAATGACCAAGTGTTGGGAATTGGGGATGGAGAGGGGAAGTAAGAGCCAGGAATAGAAAGACTAAGTGCTGGGGAGCAGGGTCAGGCCACAGCAAGCATCCCTGCTACACCAATGCAGTGAGAAAAATAACTGTAATGGGAGTCAAGAGCCCTGGGTTCCAATTGTGGTTCACCATTACCTTGAGTCAATCCCCACCCAACTGGAACTTCAGTTTCCTCATGTGTAAAATGAGAGGGTTGGACTAGCTGGTCTCTAAGGTCCCTTCCATTCTGATATCCTGTGATTCTTTGGGAAGTCAACTAGACTCGGAGGGAGCGGAGGGAAGCGAAGTAGGAAGCCAGCAGGGGAGAAGAGAAAGAACAGAAGGCGTGGGATGTTGCTGCTGCTACTGCTACTACTACTACTACTACTACTACCACTACTACTACTACTACTACTACTACTAC
>NW_020954546.1:12123709-12132485 GCF_900497805.2 Vombatus ursinus | reverse complement strand
TACTACTACTACTACTGCTTCTGCCACTACTATCACTACTACTACTACTACTACTACTATACTACTACTACTTCTGCCACTACCGCCACTACTACCACTACTGCCAGTACTATCACTACTACTACTACTACCACTACTACTACTGCTGCTGCTGCTACTATTACTACTGATCAAGAAAGCTATTTACATGTGCCTTAAGATTTGCAAGGCACTTCCTAGGCATTATCTTGTTCAATCATCACAACCACCCTGTAAGGAAGGTGCCGTTGCTGTCCCCATTAGTTCAGCCTCTTCCTGCTGAATTCTGGGTCCCACAGGTTATTTGCTCCAAGCTTTAGTCCACTGACACCCATTGTGTGGCGGACTCCATTCTTTTCTGTTGCATTCCGAGTCTTGCTGCCATATAGCAAGTCAGACAGAATGCTGGTTTTTTAAAGACGGGCTTTTGCTTTCATGAGTAACTTGGGGGTCTTGGAGAAGCACTGGATTTCAAGAGGACCTTGAAGGGGGCAGCTAGGTGGTGCAGTGGATAGCACACTGGCCCTGGAGTCAGGAGGACCTGAGTTCAAATCTGACTTCAGACGCCTGATACTTATTAGCTGTGTGACCCTGGACAAGTCACTTACTCACCAAAAGAGCAGGGAAAAAAAGTACCTTGAAGGACCATGCTGTAACATTTTTTTTTCTCTCCATGAGAAAGAAACTAGAAATAGTAGGGTGAAAAATTATATTTCAAAGTGAAATTATAATACCTGCCTGTAATTATTTGCGTTTAATGTGTGTTTGCACACACAGGAGAATTTATAGTAAAATTGTTTTTTTTTAAAGTCTGTGTCAATTAATGTGCCTGGTCCTTCTAGTGTTAAAAGAGCTTTGCAGTTTCTTGAAGACATCTAGATGAGGAAACTGAGGCAAACAGAGGTGAAGTGACTTTGTCCGTGCTCACATAGTTAGTCAATATCTCAGGAGAATCTGAACTCGAGTCTTCCTGACGCCAAGTTCACAATCTAGACCTGGAAGCAAATTTAGTATTCCATCCCACTCATTATTTTATAGCTGAAGAAACTGAGACCTGGAGAAGTGAAATGACTTAGAGCCAGTATTAGAACTAGGTTCCCTGGTTCTAAATCTAGAAATCTTTCTTTTTACCACACTGGAGATGGGAACAAAATAGTAGGAAGGAAGGAAGGAATGGAGAGAGGGAAGGAGAAGGGAAATAAGCATTTATTAGGCACCTACTATGTGCCAGGCACTGTGCTAAGCACTTTGCATACATTATCTCATTTGATCTTCATGACTACTCTGTGAGGTAGGTGTTATTATTACCCCCATTTCACAGTTGAGGAAACTGAGGCAGACAGGAGTTAAATGACCTGCCCGGGGTCACACAGCTATTAAGTGTAGAAGGTCCTATTTGAACTCAGGTCTTCCTGGCTCCAGGTCCAGTGCTCTACCCACCACATCACCTAACTGGGCTACTTAGAGGCTGGGGATCCAGGCTTAGTACTGTAGCATCATGGCTCACCCCGACACTGAAGTGTACGTTTTCCTGGGGAAATGGCAGTATCTCGTTTCATTTTTGTATTTCCGGTGGACCCTACCCAGTAGGTGCTTAATGAATGCTTCTTGCTGAATTAAATTGAAGTTGTAGCCATGGGTCTGAGCACCAAAACCCTTAAAACAGACACAGAGATAAAGGAGAGGAAACTTTCTCATTCTTTCTTTTAGGAGCTGCGGTACTTCCCTCGTCCTGTTGTGTGAACTACATACAGAAGGCAATCCCCCCAAGCCTGGTGGCCAGCTACCAAGTGACCAACCAGAGTGCCTGCTCGATGCCTGGAGTAATGTGAGTGCTCGGGTCCTGGGCCTACGAGTCATTCAGGCCTCTCCTCTTCACTCTCCTGGACCCCGTAACCAATCAACCCATTGCATCTCTCCCACTCATCCTGTTCTCAACACTCATATGATCATCTTAGCTCAGGCCTTCAAAAGCCTCCAATCTCTCCTCTCTTCTACCCAACTTCCATACAACTACCAAGTTTATTCAGTCCTAGTGGCCCACTGAAGGTCGCCTCCATATAATATTCTGTATCCCTCTTCCATGTCATGGCACAGGCTATCTACCATGCCTAGAAGGCTCCCCTTACACCTAAATCATTTTGTATCTATCCCCTATTTACTTAGCTCTAAATGTGTTATATTCCCCCCATTAGAATGTAAACTCCTTGAGGGCAGGAACTATTTCACTCATTTAATAACAATAACAGCTAGCTGTTACATAGCACCTACTGTGGGCCAGGCACTGTGCCAAGAGCTTTACAAATATTAACTCATTTGATCCTCCCTGGGAGGGAGGTGCTATTATTATCCCCATTTGACAGTTGAAGAGACTGAGGCAAAAGAGGTTTTAGTGACTTACCCAAGGTCACTTGTTATTGTCACTGCCATTGCACAGGGCCTGGGTATTTAGTAAATGCCGATTGATCGATTGGGTCTCTTGATTGGGGAGGGCCATTATAGGGTGGCTTTTTCTGCCCCAGAGTAAGTTGTGCAACCCCAGGAGGCTAGACTACGGAGCCAAGAGCACCTACCCTACATGACTGTATGGCTCCTCATACTCCTACATACATGAAAAAGAATTGGTTGTAGGTTCCTAAAGTTGGAAGGAAGCTTAGACAAAATCTGTTTAAACCCCTTCTTTTTACAGAGAAAAAGAGCCCGGAGAGGGCAAGGGATTTGCTTCAAGTCCCCCAGCTAGTGAGTGATGGACAAAACCAGGAAATCTGTGTTGCAGAAGACAGAGTGATGGGCTTAAGTCAGGAAGGTCTGGGTTTGAATTCTACCCCAGCTACTTACTAGCTATGTGACCCTGGGCAAGTCACCTAATTCCCTATGCCAGCTTCTCTTATCTGTAAAATGGACCCGATGAACTTGAAAGGCCCTAGCAGATCTCGCATCCTGAGCTTCTTTTCCACCTGCTTCCTATGGGTTTTCATAGCTATCTTCTTATTTATAAAGTCTTCATGGACAATGGGTGTGCCACATGTTTCTTACTATGCCACTTTCTCTAAATCACTCCAGATTTCATTTTGTGTATCGTTTTTTATGGTACAGTTATTTTCCATCACATTCTAAGTTTTCCATTATAATCTGGGTTAAATGTGGTGGTCAGGGGAAGTCCCCTGGAGATTGTAGAGGCCAAGAAGTTAGTCTCCTCCCCTTCTTCATCCTTTCCCCTCTTTTCATCCTTCACCTTCATCTCTTCCTCCCTCCCTCTCTCCTTTCCTACAGGTGCTAAGTGCTCCCCTCTCTCCAAGGTTAGGATTTTTAGGTCATCGTAATTATCAGAATCACATTGATAAGTTTTTATTTTCATTCTTGTCCATTTCTTGAGCAAGTCCCCTTTCTCCATATTTATCATATATTCCCCAAGATATTCACCTTTAATGTATGATTTTCTCTTCCTCCCTCCTTCCTTCCCTCTCTCCTTTCTTTTTCTTTCTCTGTCTTTCTTTCTTTCTTCTTCCCTTTCTTTTCTTTCTTTCTTTTTCCTCCAGATTTTCTCTTTTATGAAATGAGATGATTTAATTTTTAGTATCCCCAAGTTCCCCTCTGTCTCTGATTATCTGTTGTTCCTTCCCCTACAGCTTTATCACCAAAGCAAACCGACAAATCTGTGCTGACCCCACAAGGCAGTGGGTCAAGGATCGCATGAAGATGATAGATGCTAAGAAGGTCAAGCTCTCCCCCAGGGCTGGGCTAAAGGCCTTGAGAAAACCCCTCAGGAAGCCATCTTCTAACAGCACCACCATGGATCACTAGGATGGGGGTGGCATCTACTGGCCAGCTGCCTGGGGGAATGGAATAGGTGGTGGAGAAGGCAGTCTTCCTCCTTCTCTCTCAGCTGGACCATCATCAGAGTAAATGGCTAATACTTTGTACCTCCCAGGTTTCCAGATGCCTATTTGCCACCCATATGACCTGGAGCAAGTCCTCTTTGCTCTCTAGGCCAGATCCCTTCTTCCTCCTCTGTAAGATCAATGGAGTCAGAGATCTAAAGTTAGAAGCACCTGGGAACCGCTGAGCCACCCTTCCTCCGCTTCATTTTACAGAGAAGGAAGCTGAGGCCCAGAGAGACTTAGCCAGCATCACAGGTGGGCAGAACTGGGGTTCAGACCAGGGCCTCGGGCTCCAGTTGTGGCCTGACTGGTGATCTCTAAGATCTCTTCCAGTGCTAATGTCCTATGCTGGTTTCCAAGTGAGATGATGTATATAAACTGCTTTTTCTACTTTGTCAAGTGTTCCATCAATGTAGACCATTTCTTTCCGTCCTAACCCCCAGCTCTGTAGCCAATGGCCCCAGTCCTGAGTTGGGGGTGAGGGGAGGAAGGGAGATGAGGACTTCACTGGGAAGGGATGTCTTGGTTACTGTTCGCACCATTGGGAGGGTGGAATCCTTTCCCCTCTTGGCACAGAGGCTTGTAGAAATGCTCTAGAAGCCCCAATTCATTAGCTCTTTTTCTAGAAACACAGATTATTTCATTGCAGGCACCTTGCTCAGTACCTGGCACAGAGCAGTAACAAATATTATAGACTGACCTGCTTGATTGTCTACCATGAGCAGAGTGAGAGAAAATGTGGCCTAGTGGAGATAGGGCTAAGCTTAAGAGTCAGGACGACCTGGATTCAAGTCCCCCCACCACATACTGGCAAGGACCCTGCATGAGCTGCTCTGTTTCTAAGTACCCCCATGCAATTCTCTAAGACAAGTTGCCACCTGCATCGCTGAAGGGAGTTTCCGCACTAGATGGTCCCACTCCCAAGACGCCACAAGACTGGAAGAAAAAGAAATGTGCAAGACACTGGATTATTGATGTGTCTGGAGCAGTAGTCAGATGTTATCAGGGAGACAGAGGCTCCATGGATACTCTTGGGCCAGACCCTAAGTGAGCCTTGTCTGGGGCAGCTCCACGTAGCTGTTACCTTGAGTTTGGGCTTGGGGAACCTGAAAAGTTATCCCGTCAGGGATCAGGGTATCGTTAGAGTATCATTTTACATTTTACAGATGAGGAAACTGAGGCAGAGAGAGGACGCGACCTCCCTGTGGTCACACAGCTAACAAAAGTCAGAGGTAGGATCATAAACCTAGAACAGACCTAGAGGTGACCTTGTCCAATGGCCTCATTTAACAGATGAGGAAAACGAAGTCCAGCTAGGTGGGCAGTCAGGACAACTTGAGGATACGGAGTTACAGTATTTATGGGGGAAGAGGGTTAATTTCTGTGAACTTCTTATATTATAGTTATATGTGTATTATTTATCTTATCCCCTTTCCTAGAATGTAAGTCCCTTGAGGTCAAGGCCTCTATCTCCATTTATCTTTGTATCTACGACTCCAGCCCAGTGCCTCTTATTGAATGACTATTTAATAAATGGTTGTTGAATGAAATAAACTGAACTTTGATTGAGATGGGGCTGGGAGAAGGTTCGTGGGCATATTTTCACTTGAAGTTTTCTGATAGGTAATCTGAAAGTCTGATTTTCCCATCTCAGAGAAGAGGGCACTGTTGGTTTTGAGAGGATTTGCCAAAAATGCTGCTTTTGCAATTAGGTGGTGTGTGGGGGTTAAAGGTGCAGGACTCAGAGTCAGAATCACTGAGTGCAAATCAGGCCTCCCAAACTGTGTGATCCTGGGCAAGCCACATCATCCTTCTGTGCCTCGGTTTCCTCATCTGTAACACGAGGCTAGTAATGGCACTTGTCTCACAGGGCTGCTGTGAGAAGCAAGTGAAATAATATGTGGAAAGCATTTTGCAAACCTTAAGACACTCTGAAAGTCCTAGCTATTATTATTTGAATAGCTCTCTCCCTCAGAACTTTCCATGACCCCCAAAAGTCACTTTGCACTCATTTTGTGTAAAACTTTATAGTGCTCAGAGAAGGACATTAAAATGATCCGCTATTGCTCCTGATCTCAGAGAGTCGTTAATTTTGTAAAGTGGTAGCTTCCGGGAGGGTGGGGAGAGGGATTTAGCCTCTCCTGCAGCTGCCTGTAGCTGCCTGTGGGAAGTCGGTTCTGAGGTGCGAGCACCTGAGGGGCTACTGCTTTCCCAACCTGCATGAGGGTGAGGAGGTGAGGAAACTGAGGTTTAAGGGCCCACCCAAAGGACAAATGTACAATGAACAGTGGAGCTGAGGCAGGACTGTGGGTCACATGCCTCCCTAGTCTGCCTTTGGGAACCCGTTTCTTAGTGGTTTCAGATCTCAACTTGGAGACATGAAGACCATCCTAGGAAGCAGGCCCCCTCAAGCTGATGAGGAGATAACCTTCACCAGAGGTGCTTAGCAGAGAGGGGAGATCATGCAGAAAGAGGAAAGAAGGCTGGCAGGGCCTCATGAAATGTTGGCAGGGTCTCATTTGGGAATATCCCCAGAAGACTAGCTCTCTTCCTGCTGGAACATTCCCTCTCTCTTCCCCATCTCCTCAAATTTCACTCAACCTGGAGACCTCAGGCCAGTGGCTTTGCAAAGGAACAAAATACTTTTGGCATTTCATCAGTGGAGTGTGGGCTCTAAATGGTGTTGCCAATGATGTAGATGGGCTGCATTGAATCATTCCTGTTTTTACAGAGCACCTTGGAATGAGGACACCTTGTCCAACTCTACAGGCTAGATCTAGGTCTCAGTAAATGGAGTTAGGAGTCTATCTGTAAAGGGGGTTAGGATCTTTTCCTTCTCTCTCACCCCTCACAACCAATCAATGGCCAAGTCTTGTCAATTCAATCTCTGTGACCTTTCTCTCACATATTCCCCCTCTCTCCACTCACACAGCCTCATTACCTAGGTCCCAATCACCTCTTGCCTAAAATATTGCAACAGCCCTCAATTGATCTCCTTGCCTTCAGTGACCTGCATAACCTAATCTATCCTCTACATAGTTGCCAAAATAACTTTCTAAGGTACATGCCTGATCATGTCATTTCCCTACTCCAGAACACTACCTATTTGCACTTTGGGGAGAAACTTTAGAGGCTGCATTTTACAGAGGCTCAGACAGGTTAAGGCAGGAGTGGGGAACCTGTCAGAACAAGTCTTTTTATTAAGGGGATTTGTTCTGTGAAGTTTGGTTTCAGTCAAAGGGCCACAGTTGAGGACCTAGAGGGCCATATGTGGCCTCAAGGCCATAGGTTCTCCTGCTCCTGGGTTAAGGAATTTGCCCAGACTTCCAGTTAGTAAGTGTCAGAATCTAGAACCAGTTTTTGGAACTCCCAGTCTATTATTCTATCCAAAATGTAAAACAAACAAACAACAACCCTAAGCCTTATTAAACAATCTAGTAAGGCTGGGTTGACTGCTTTGAGTGGAATTGCTGAGGACTCCCCCATTCGCTTCCCCAGAAGTTGCAATGACCATCCAAAAGTCCCTTGGCTCAGACATCAGAAAGCACTGGAATGAAGGAGAAAGTGCAGGCCCTGAGACCATGTGTCCTTGTTCCCACTACTAGCATTTGCTCTGACAGTTTCCCTTCTCCCACATCTACTCGCTCCTCTTGACTGGTATAGCCCTTTGGCCTCTGGCTGCTCACACCTGGCAGGATGGGGCTCTTTAGCTTAGGCCAGCACATGAATTCCTTGATGTCTTTCTCAACCGCAATATTCTCAAGAAATCTCTCCAGGAAGTCCCTTCCCTAATAAAAAGAGGGTCAGCCTCAGCCTCGGGACTACTGTCAAGCCGGGCAGAGTTTGAAGGGACACTGAAGAACCATGAAAGTCTCCAGGATAGTTCTCTGTGTCCTCTTAGCTGGTGTCCTCTGCTCCACAGTCCAGGCTGTCATACGTAAGGCTGCTCCCTGGCTGCTCGCTGAAGTGCCTTTCTTTTCTCTCACAGCTGGGTGCTAGGGGAAAGCAGTGAGGAGGATGGGGCATTTCCAAAGTCTGTCTGACTTATTTTTTTTTTCAGGAGGCAGTAACATTGCCAGGTACTGCTGTGAAAGATACAGTTCCAGACCCATCTCCAGGAAGTTTGTACAGACCTATGAACTCGCCAAAAGCAGCTGCTTTCTACCTGCTGTCATGTGAGTATGTCTTCTGGCCTGGAGAATGGGGAGAGGGGCTCAGAAATGGCAGAGACAAAGCAACCTTATGACCAGGCAGGGTGCTTGGCCTTTAGCATTGACAACCTTAGTATGACTGAATGACTGATGGACTCATTTATTCCTATCCCACCTCCAAAATGGGATGGTGGGCAAGTCACTTTCCATATTTGTTCCTCTATTACTTGCAAAATGGGGATAAGAATTCTATGATCCTAAGTCACTTAATCTCCCTGAGTACAGGACTGATGTATTGATGATGCTGCCTGGTCTAGACTCTATCTTTAGGTAGCATTTCTAAGAAACTCCAGCTGCTTCTAGGAGAGTTGTGTTGCTTTGTAAGTTTGTAAGTTGTACTGTTGTTGAGCTGTGTCTGATTCTTTGTGACCCCATGGATTTGTCCATGGGTTTTCTTGGCAAAGACACTAGAGTGGTTTGCCATTTCCTTCTCTAGTATGTCCCTATTTTACAGATGAGGAAACTGAGGCAAACAGGGTTAAGTAACTTGCCTGGGGTCACATAGCTAGTAAGTGTCTAAGAATGGATCCGAGCTCAGATTGTCCTGTTTTCAAACCCAGTGCTCTATTCACTGTGCCACCTAGTTTTCCCATGGGAAGGTTATAGGGGTCTAATTTTCCTCTGGGTTTAGGGTTAGAGTATATGCAACCTGAATGTGGTCTGGGG
>NW_020954546.1:12123505-12123699 GCF_900497805.2 Vombatus ursinus | reverse complement strand
GGGGCATAGAAGGATGTTTAGATTAATGGGAATGGGGGGATAAGAGAGGGATTTGTAGGGCTTTGTTATTGTTGAGTCATTTCAGCTGCGTCTGACTCTTCGTGACCTGATAAGGGATCTTCTTGGCAAAGACACGGGAGTGGTTTGTGAAATGGACGGGCCGAGAGTAACCAGACACACGCCAAATTAGAAAA
>NW_020954546.1:12123108-12123495 GCF_900497805.2 Vombatus ursinus | reverse complement strand
TTTTTTTTTTTTTGTGTGACAACTCAGTCCACTTCAGTTTGCCATTTCCTACTCCAGCTGATTTTACAGATGAGGAAATTGAGACAAAGAGAGTTAGACTTGCTTAGGGTCACACAGCTAGTAAGTGTCTGAAGTTGGATTTGAATTCAGGTCTTCCTGACTCCAGGGCCATTACTCTGTCCACGCAGCGCCACCTAGCGGCCTGCTAGGCACTGGAATAGAAAGACAAAAGGGAAATAATCATTGTCCTCAAGAAGCTAAAGTTCTAAATTGGCAGCTGACATATACATATCCTTGTATCTACAGGAGGCCTACAAGAGATACAAGACAGCCCTGGTATGAAGGGCATACAGGAGATACAAGGCAGCCCTGGTGGGAAGGGCATAC
>NW_020954546.1:11915375-12123098 GCF_900497805.2 Vombatus ursinus | reverse complement strand
TACAAGGCAGCCCTGGTGGGAAGGGCATACAGGAGATACAAGGCAGCTCTGGTGTGAACGGCATTGGCAGCCCAGGTGTCTGAAGAGATCAGGAAGGATCTTAGGCTGAAGAAAATGTTGCAGCAAAGCTTTGAAGGAAACCAGGGATTCTAAGACTTTTTGTGGGTGTAAATCATGTCTCTCCAATGAGACCTTGAGCTCCTCCAAAGGACAGGTCACAGCCTCATCATTATAGATTTGAAAGTGGGCTGCATCTGGAGTGGGAGAAATTCAGAAATTTGCTCTGATCTCTGCTACTAATAAACCATGTGACATCTGGGCAGTGGTTTCCTTTGTCTGGGCCCCAGTTTCCTCCTCTGGATAATGAGGTAGTTGGGCATATATTCCTATATGATCAAAGACAGAAAGAAAAATCATATATATATCAAAAATGTTCATAGTGGTACTTTTTTGTGGTAGAAAACTGGAAATGTAGTGGGCACTCACTGGCTAAGGAGAGGCTGAAAAACCTATGGGACGTAAATTTAATGGATCATAGAATCAGAGAGCTAGAGCTAAAAGGACCTCAGTGGTCATCAAATGCAACCACCTCTTTTTACAGTTAGGGAAACTGGGGCCCAGACAAATGAGGTATTTTGTCCAAGGTCACATAGGCAATAAGTTGCAGAGCTAAGATTCAAACCCAGGGCTTTTGATTCCAAATCCTGAGTTCCTTCCAGTTGTCTCTTCATTCTAGGCTTAGTTTAGGGCACTCTGAGAACTCTAGGACTGAGTCTGGCTGAGGGGAACCCCGGACAATTCTAGCAATTCAGGCAGTAGGAAGGCAAAGGCCTGCCCTTTCAGGGAAAGGCAGCTATAACTAGGGCGGGGTGAATAGCACTTTGTTCTAGGGTACTGCTTCCTCACCACAGTGGTCTTCTGACACCTCCCCCCACACATACACAGGCTGACATCCTGGCAAATGTCAGAGATCTCTCTACAGGCCCATACACACATACCCACACCTATTCTTCCACCCCTGTCCCAGACACGGAATTTGCCCTGGATGGCAAATGTCCTATTTATACCTCTGGAGAGGGGATAAATCAGCCAGGGGGAGTGTTGGGTAGGGGGAAGTAATTTTTTCTCCTACAAGGTTCTTTGAAAGTGTGGAAAGAACATTGGTCTAGAAATCAGAGACCTAGGTTCACATCTCATCTGGCAGGTAGGTAATGCAGTGCATGGAGCACTTGGCCTAGAGTCAGGAAGACCTGAGGTCAAATTTGGCCTCAGACACTACTAGCTGTGTAACCCGGGGCAAGTCACTTAATCTCTGCCTCAATTTTCTCATTTATAAAATGAAGATAAAAATAGGACCCTCCTTCCAGGGTTGTGGTAAGGATTAAATGAGATAATAATTGTAAAGCACTTTGCAAACCTTAAAATGCTAGCTATTACTATTATCATCATCATCGTCTATGTGACCCTTGGCACACAGTTTCTATGGACCTCCATTTCTTCTTCTGAAGAATGAAGTGGGGATGGGCTAAGTTAATCAGAGGACTAAGGTCCTTTAAGTCTCTGCCATCCTATTGTGCTCATCAGATTGGCAAAGATGACCAAAAAAAGGAAAATGACATGCTGGAGGGGCTGGGAGAAAACAGGCACAGTTTAATCAATGCACTGTTGGTGGAGCTGTGAATCAATCCTGTCATTCTAGAAGACAATTTAGAACTCTAGTTCCACCCCCCACCAAAAGTTACTAAATGTGCATCCCCTTTGACCCGAAGAAGAAAAGGTCTAGCATGAGGAAAAATACTTTATAGCAGCATTTAAAAAAAAATTGTAGCAAAGAACAGGGAAAAAAGTGGCTCCCCATGAGATGGGGAATGACTGAACAAACTGAGCAATGTAGTTTGTAATGGAATATCTTTGCAATGTAAGAAATTGCAAAAGGGCTGGATTCCAAGAAAACTGGGAAGACTTATGTGAAGTTATGCAGAGTGATGTGAGTAGAAGCGGGATAATTTATCTAACAATTACAATAATATAAAGCAGAGGTGGCAAACTCTCAGCCTAGGGGCAGACAGATTAAAATGCAATGGAGAAACGTTTAACAAAGTAGATAGAAGTACAATATGACATAGATTATGCTAATTTGTGGTTTTCTTAAGCAATCTGTGGCCAGTAGGAATCAGTTTATTTGAGTTTGACATTCCTAGTGTAAAGGACCACAATTTTGAAAGACAGAATTCTACACTGGTGTGACTGTGTGCAGACTGAATACAATGACCAGTCCTGACTCCGGAAGACATCCAGTTAATCTGCTTTCCGCCTCTTGGCAGGGGGGGTAGAATAGAGGTGCATAAAGAGATGTACATTTGCAAATATGGCCAGTGGAAGACTTTATTTTATTTTCACATACTTATCTGTTACCGGGGAGCTGTTTGGTCAGGAGAGACTCTGGGAGTGGTGACAGTGATGCAAAAATATGCCAGCAACGAGTGTCAATGAAACATTTAAAAATAAACAGAAATGGAGCTGCTTCCTCCAGTCCCTCACTCTTCCTCCTAGCTGTGATGGTCTACTCCTTGGCCTTGTTGCCGCTGCTGCTGACCCTTGGGGTTGTTGCCCTGGCTGAGCCAGTTCACTTTTTGGACTGTGACTCTGCTGGAAAAGTTCAAGTGGTGGAAGTGATCGCCTGCTCTGTTCAGCCCTGCAAATTGCATAGAGGAGAATCCAACAGTGTCAATGTCACCTTCATCAGTGATGTCTGGTCTCAGAACACCACAGCTTCAGTGCACGGCATTCTATTGGGAGTTGAAGTATCTTTCTCCTATCCCTTAGCCTGACGGGTATAAGTGTGGCATTAACCGTCCTATTGAAAAAGGCAAGACCTATAACTACTTGAACAAACTGCCAGTTGTTGCCAGCAACTAAGAATCACACCTGACGGGAGAGCGTGAACTGAAGAAACATGGGCCAGGCGGGTCAGCCAAGACTGAACCGTTTATTCATCTGAGGGTCACAGCATATATAAGAAAAAATTTGGACCTACAAAAGATCCCTTGTGTGGGAAAACTGTGCATATTCTGTAACTGTTACTGATAACTTTCAAGGTTCAGAGATCGGTAAAAAAATGCTTTCAGGACATACATCAAAGAAGCACACAATAAAAGTGTCAAGAAAAAAAGATGACATTATTTTAAACAAATAGTTACAAGATAGAGATTAACAGTCAATTAACAGGCCTTGACAATCATTTTCAGGGCTGTCTTAGGTTCTTAACTCAAAGTATGTGACTAGTCTTCCCTAGTTTGCCACATGTTATCACTCATGCCAGACTGTTACTGTGTCATGAGTAGGGCAGTTCCAGGAGCCCCTTAATGAATAGGAGAGTGGTGAGCCAACATCCTGATTAAGTGAGCCCTTGAAGGTAAGAACAGGCAGGAGTTAAATTCCAACCTGAATTCTTTAACCCTTTGCTGGACTGATCAGAGCTGGCCCTCGACATCTCCCCCTTTTAATTTTTGTTGAAGCTTGAGATGATGAATATCTGCGGCTAGAGATCTGAACCATGACTTTATCAGTGCAGCTGCACATGGGAGAACAAGGCAAACTAGGATTAATAAAATTCCTCAAGAAAAAAGATGAAGTAATAAATCAGTGATATTTTTTAATACATTTATCGAGGCCAATTTTTCTAAGATCTCTTGTGCTAGATGAATCCCTGGGAATAGACTGTCAGAAATAGCCTGGGTTACATTTGTAAGAAAAGATAAATCAGCTGCATAACTGTTATTTTGCCAAACACCTTCTAGATGATTCTTGATCATATCCCAATGTACTATACTAGAGTTATAAGCTATAGGAGTAACACATACCATAGTAAAATGATAATCACATTTCAATTTTTCTCTAAATACTGATTCTGCAAGTTCATCTCCAATATATAGCACAGATTGCTCTAACAGATTAACTTTATATGATAAATCCCTATCAATAGCTTCTTGAGCTCGTAAGGCTAAGCTAATATTTTTTGCAAGCTCATTTACAAATCGTGCATCTTGTATCTCTGACTGCAATGCAATAGAAGACAGGGTGGATATAATAATTAAGGAAGCGACAGAGATTAATCCAGTAATGAGAAACCCACCAAATCTTTTTGACCTGTGTAGTGATGATGAGATGAGTTGGAGGGCATGTTCCCTAGAAGATTGGAACCATTCATGAGAAAGGTTAGTGGGAAAAAACATCAAAGGATGGTTGCTCAACAAATAGAACAATTTTGTCATTTCGATCAATACATTGCTTGATAGTACAATTAAGACAGGTTACATTCCATTCTAAAGTACTGGATTGTGTCAAGTTCACAAATCCAGGTTCTAAACTATTGGAGAAGGAGGAAGTTATCATAAATGCTTGTGGGGTTTTATACAAGCTTTAAAGGAAAATAAGTCCTATGCTGGTCACAATGTCCCTATGACGGCTGGGTAGAGAGCAGGGGAATCATTGCAAGTCTTTTCTTTCTCTTCATCGTTCACTTCCGTTTCTGCTGCAGGTTCAATTTCTTCATCTGGACGGTGAGTAGTGGAGCAGTTTCGAACATTTTTCTCTGGAATCCAGACAGGTTTATCAAAGGTTTCTGGAAAGACACAAACATACTCTTGCCCCCAGGTTAATAATGGATCTGGATCTTCCCACTTCCCCGTAAGTGGGTCCTGCCGCATAACTCTGGCTTCAGGAAACCTGCGTTCTTGAAAGTGTTTTTCTGCGGGTGTAATCCCATCTTTATTGACATTCAAAAAATTCAAGGTATATAAAATCTGGGCTAATTGTCTGGAGGGGGTAGTAGTCCACACTCCCCCTTTTTGTTTAAGTATTTTTGATGTCATTATTATTATTATTATCTTGTCCTGTAGGATTGTATGGTATTCCTGTAATTAAAGTAATATTATAATATGAACAAAAAGAGAAAAAAGAACTGATATAAGCAGGAACATTATCAGTTTTTAATTGTTTTGGAATGCCCAAACAAGCAAAAGAGGGAAGCATATGGTTAATAAGATGTTTGGTAACTTCTCCAGATTGAGGGGAAGCAAAGGAGAATGAAAAATAAGTATCTACTGTCACATGTACTTAAAACAGTTTCCCAAAAGAGGATACGTGAGTTACGTCCATTTGCCAAACGTGGTTGGGTTGTAAACCCCTAGGATTTACAGTAGTAGAGGAAGGAGTTGAATATATAACACATCGAGAAGAGCTTTTAACTATTTTTTTGTCTTGTTCTCTAGTAATATGAAATTGTCCACGGGGTGTGTTAGCATTTTGATGAAACTAAGTATGGGCACCAATAGCCTTTTGAATTTGTAGGGGCAATAAAATTGGAAAAAGTTGCAATTGATAATCAATTTTTGCATTACCAGTGCTTAAGGATCCAGGAAGATTAGAATGAGTTCTAATATGAGTGATATAAATAGGGTTATTATGGTAACGAAGTAGTGATTGTAGTTGCTGAAACAAAGAATACGAATCAGGTGCTAGGACATGTTTAAGTTTTATGGTCTCAATATTTTGGCACACATGTATGGAGTATTTACTATCAGATACAATATTGAGAGGGTCGGAAACATCCTGTAATAACAGTATAATAGCAGACAGTATGCGTTGTTGGTGAAAGGAAATATAATATCTGGAAAAATCCAAGGGTATTTTGAAAAGAAAGTGAGTAATTTCAAAGACGGGGGATGATTGTCTAGTTTCCCAGTGTAAACCATAATGGCTACTGGCCATTCTTCTGAAGAGGCAAATAGAGAATTAAGTTCTTGTTTATTGTATGGTTGATGAATAATAGGAATTAGATTGCCAGAAAGTAAAAGATATCATTTATGTAAATGTTGCATTAAAATTGCAACCATACTAGTATATATAGTTAGTGAATTAGGGAATTGATGGGGAAGGTGTATCCACTTTAGGATTCCAGAATTTTGAAATAATGCTCCAGTAGGGGAAACAGGAGTATCTGATATGACCCCTTGTACTTCTTCATTGAGGTTAATTCGAGTAAACTGAGGCTCAGAGATTTTTGAATCTACTAATTGGAGTTCTTTTTTCCGCTTCAGAAGTGAGATGGGGGGGGGGGTCTTCTCTAAAGGTAGCAAAAATGTTAGATAGTTGTTCAGTTGTTATAGATAGTGAAGGTTGGAGCCAATTGATGTCTCCTAAGCAAGGGAGTAATTCCCTGTTGAGAAACAGGGTGTAGAGATAGAAAAATTTTCCATAAAGGAGTGGCCGGTACAAAAAAGGGTGTGACAAAGACATCTGAGGTGGTTACATTAGGAAGGCGGTTTCTTGCAAAAATTGCCTTAAACAAAAGAGGTTCTAACTTAAACCTTACTATTGAATAGATACACAATCTTAAACTTGTTTATCCTTCTCTAATTATACTTCAGAAATTGAATCTTTTACATGTGATAAATTCAAACACTGATTTTACACTTAGGCCATGAGATAACTACAAATTCAGATTAAAAACAGCAAGATTTCACATACTTACACTGTGCTCATGTCTTTTATTAACCACTTGCTCTGATCAGAGAAATCTACTATAAAAGGAAAAGTCAGGGACATGTGACATACCAAATATGACAAGATAAAACATCCTTAGATCTGCTTGAATTCAGATAAGAGTCACAGTTCTCCAAACAAGCAGTATCAATTTCACGTAACAGCCAGACTCTGGAATAGTCAGGTGGGAAACATTCCTTCTCAAAGGAACACAATGGGGAAACTGAGCCAGGAGGATATAGATTGAGGCTAAGATTGTCCTCACGGCCTTTTCCCAGATGCAGACCTCCACATGTTAACAGTACAGGATCACATTCCCTCTGAGTAACTTGTGGCATTTCTCTCAGATACTGATTTAATAGAGACTACTATATTCAAATTCAAACTCAAAACAAAATTAGTTATAGTCTTGTTGGGAGAATTTTCCCATGGGAGTTCTAGCTTCTCTTGGCAGAAGCTGAGGGTCACAACCTGTTGAGCGGCAAAAACAAGGAAGTCTCACAAGACCTCTCCTTTGCTGACACGCAGCTCCCACGGTTGGCTCGGGTCTCCTCTCATTGGAAGAAAAGTCCCACTCACACCCCTGACACGAGGGCTGCAGGTGTCCAGCAGACTTGGTGATTGGCTATCATGTGGAGATCATGCTTTGATCAGGTGTTACTAGGGCTATAAAAGAAAGCTACTAGCACTTAATAAAAGGAGCTTCTGCCATCTTGCTGTCTCCCGCCTCATCAATGCGCCTCCGGGTTAAGAGTATTGAGCTGGTCTCATGCTCACCACTGCAGCGGCCGAGACATAGTCCTAAGAGACTTTTACCTCAAACAGCAAGTTTCACTAATCGCAGCTTTAAAGCCAGATACAGTTAATTTTATTATCATGGAGTTGCAATAAGCAATAAAGATTTACCAGAACTCGCACACATAAGAGATTTCATTTAACATTTTTCCTTTTCAAAATGTAAACTTGTCCTGTTGTAAAAGCCAATCATTAGAAATCATTTCTATACACTTGCAAATTCTCAGCAAGCTAAGTTCATTGTTTAGGAACTGCATAACCTAAACAAGTTCTTTTCTCAGGGCAGATGACCTTGCCCACACAGATGGTTTCCAAGGGCCTTGGCAAGTTTACAAAATAAGGGGAATTGCTTCATACCCCAGGGAGGAGCTGATCTTGGTGCCCCTGCCTGCTGACCCTGATATCCCAAGGAGAACTGTTTTGAATGGGCAGAACCAAGCTGGATAAGGCTTATACCCAATCCCCTCCTTTTCACACAGTACTCAATGAACAATTCTAGGTATTAACATTAAAACAGTAAGTTCAAATGACTTAGTTAACAATCTTGTAACTTTCATAAGTGATAGTCAAATTGTTTTAGCTATAAGCCCTTCTTTAATTACAGGAAGGTGGAAATATCTGGTTTTCTAAACATCATAATACAGGGCTAGTAAGGCTGACAAAGTAACATAATTGGTTTTACACAATTTTTTCACTGTCCTTTAGCTTCTTTAACTTCATACTATGACAACATCCAAATTATGAAAAGCTACTTGACATAACAATAAAAAACTTTACCAATTTGCAACAATTCTAGGTGTTTAAAATTTGAAACAAACATATTACCAATTAAGTGACTCCCATTCTTTTGAATGCATTTCCAAATTTCCTTACATAGAAAATGGGGCGTCTCTTCACCATTGACATTGTATACTGGTCACCTCTAATTAAGGAACTAATAATAATAGTTGTTAACATTTTTAGTGTCTGCCCTTTGCTAGGCATTGTGTTAAGCACCTTCCAATCATGTGAGATAAACTGAGGTAACTTGCTTAATGTCACCCAGTTAACAAATTTCAGATCCATACATTTTCCCAATTTACCTTAGTGCCAAACAGGATAATAAATTTTGACTTAAGCATTAAGTTAAAAACATCACGTTTCATTTAAAATATTACCAGAATGAATTAAATTACCTTTTAGTTGTGTTCCAGTACACAAAAACTTTTCTCTTGTGTGAGGCAGAAAAAATTATGTGCTACCTCTGTTTTTGATCCCCCCCCCCTTTTTTTTGTCTTTCCCTCCACATTCAAAACTTGGCAAGAGTTAGAATGTAGAGAGAGAGAAGATTTATCTTTCCCAACAATTCTTCAAAAGTTTCAAAACCAAACCCTCTGTATACATTGTTCTTGCAAATAGATTATGCTTTTCTTTTTACCTATACTTCTTTCATTTCTATATGCTTAAACTTTGTTACCTTTTCTTCTGATGGACTTTGATTAAATTCCCTTTAAAACTGCACATATCTTATTTCTTTCTAATTTTGACCTGACAGTTCAAGGATCCTTCTTAGTTTGTCTTTTACCAGTCATATAACCTAGATAATAAAGTATTTTTCTCTCTTTCTCTCTCCCATCTACCCGCTCCTCTGAGGCTGCTGTAATCAGGGAGGGAGCAGGGGAGAGAAAGAAAGCAGCATTCCAGAGTCCAGCTGCAGTCTTGGAAACTGAAATGCTATTTTTGTTACCTGGCTACAAAGGGTGACAAATTACACACAGGACACTCATTCATACCACATAGACAAACACAGAACAGATACATAATAATAACAGGGAAAATCAAAACACTGGAGTTAGCTTCTCATGCAGTTATCATAATAATTCATTTTTCAAAACAAAAAATCCCCCATTTCTGGACATATTTTAACAATGGTACACCAGTCAAAAGGACAAAGAACAGTAGTTGCAATATTATCTAATAAGGTCATGACATAAGGAGTGGTAGGGCCATAAGCCGAAGCCGCCTGTTTAATTTCTTTTAGTATTTTGAAATTTAAGGTTTCATGTTGTCTTATAATATTATCAGGATTTCCTGGATCAGGGATTTCAAGGACAGGAAGAGCTTGAAGAAACTCAGATGGTACTGTTTCTTCAGATTTTAAGGCTCCAAGGATGGCTCTCTGAACTGGAGCAGAGGCCTTTTTAAACATATTATCAGGAAAAGGGTCTGGTGGAGGTGGAGGTGGAAAGGGCTGTGTCAGGCGAGCTAAGAAATCTGTAAAGGTTTCTTGAGCGCCCTGTTTTATTTTAGTGAAGGAGGTTCCCCTATCCTCAGCTCTTTTTATTACCTCCTCCAATAGTCCTTTATACTGAACTTTCGTCCCCTTTGGTAGTGCGTTCTGATGTCCCTGACTATCTTCCTCTCTATAGGAAGGACATCTATAAGAGGGCGGGGGTCCTAACGGGGCTGTAGGTTGTGTGTACATTAATTCACCCTCATCATTCTCTCTAATTTTTTGCTGCTCATTAAATACCTGACTCATCTCTTCTTCCTCTTCAGTCCCTGCCCCCGCATCTTTTTTCAGAATTTTTGTTGCTAAGGGTACTTTTTCTGGAGGAGTGAGACATATTTTCAACACACTCCATGTGGAAAATGCACCTGGACCAACTTCCTTGCAATATTCACTCATTTGTCCGCCCACCGTTTCCCACTTTTCTAAGTCTATGGTTCCCTTTTGTGGAAACCACGGGCAGCATGTTTCAACACAGTCTAAAAATGCCTGTAACTGACTGCTTGTGATAAGTAAACCCCTTTCTTTTACTATTTTCTGTAAAAGTCTCAAATAATATCCTCTATCTTTGTTCCCGCTTTGTGTTTGACCCATACTTTCGACTCTAAGTGCGCGTCTTAAAACCGAAAGTATGTGCGCGTGGCCGTTCCAAAGCGATTTTCTTCTGCTCTAAATACCGAGCCGCTTTGTTTCTTTTCCCTACTATCCCACTTAGCCTGGTGTCCCCTTTAGCCCTAAAACTGCTAAAGGCATGTGTTTTGTGCCTTTCGCTCTTTTACCTTGTTTCCACAGCGTCGAGCTGCCAAGGTGTTTCTTTGTCTTTTTTATTTTCTCTGGAGTCCCAAGAGAGCCGCTCCCCTTGAACCTTTGCTTTCACAGGTCTCTGTCTAGGCGCCACTAAGAATCACACCCGATGGGAGAGCGTGAACTGAAGAAACATGGGCCAGGAGGGTCAGCCAAGACTGAACTGTTTATTCATCTGAGGGTCACAGCATATATAGGAAAAACAGAAGAGGGCAAATTGAAGTTCATAAGGAACTCATACCAGCAGTGCAGGCATAGTACTAGTGTGTTAAATTGAACATACACCTTAAAAAGTTATATATAGTAGAAGTCCAGACTTTCAGATATGATCTGATTTTTCTCTTCTTATTTTGAAATGTTCATGTGCATTGATAGTTGTTATTTTTGTTGCTGGGTTGTTTTAGTCATGTCTAACTTTTTGTGAGCCCATTTGGGGTTTTCTTGGCAAAAATACTGGAGTGGCTTGCCATTTCCAACTCCAGCTCATTTTACAGATGAGGAAACTGAGGCAAACAGGATTAAGTGATTTGCCCAGGGTCACACAGCTAGTAAGTGTCTGAGGCCAGATTTGAATGCATGAAGACGAGTCTTCCTGTTTCCCAGTTCAGTGCTCTATCCATGGTACCACCTAGATGCTGATGGATTTTAAATTCATAATAAATCAAAAAGGAAAAAAAATGAGATATGACCTAGGAGGAAGCCATGGGCACCTCACTGGCACCATGGTTGATTCTCGGCCATGATTTGTAGATAATGTTCATCTGGCACCCTTCTCATACCCTACCTTGCCCCAGTTCCTCAGGGCACTCAGATCGACCCCCTTGCAGCCAGGTCATCTTTCTCCGGTATCTGTCTTCCCTGGTCTTAGGCTTCCAGACTCTGGCTTTCTCAATCTAGGTCTCATTCACCCAAGACTTTGTTTTAGGCCAGGTGACAATGAGACCCAATGTATAATCAGTGAGAGGAATCTTCCATCAAAGATCATCCTTCTAGGTAACACAATGTTTTAGCTTTTAGATTCAGAGAAACTTGGGAAGATTCATATGAACTGAGGCAGAACAAACAAATGTATTCAAAAGAACAGTAGATACCATGAACACAACTAGGTAAATGAAATGTCACTGAAGAGAAGTGGAGTTTGGCATAATTAACAAACCAATAATGGCCCCACAGAACAGATAATGAACATGCCCCCTCCTCATAGCAGAGAAGAGGAATTACTTGGGAAGAATGTCATATCCTCTGCCAAAGGCAGTCATCAGAGTGCCTATTTTTCTTTGTCATGAGGGAGGGAGCTATCTAGAAGGGGTCGGTATTTCAAGAAATGACTAGAACAAAAAAACAAAAACCATAAAGATCTCTAAAATGCATCCTCCTATTTGTATGGTCTTAGGTTATACAAGGTACTTTCCAACTTAGTACGTTATTTCGTTCTCCTACAAACTCCGCTGGGCAGAGGTCAAGGCCCAGGTGCCCTAGCTTCTCAGGGCTTCCATGCCTGGTTGACCAGCTAGCCATACCACCCTGCAACAATCCTGGCTCCAAGTTCTCCATAACTAGAACTATGAATCCCATTATTTTTCACACCTGAAACTGAGAACTAACAGCACAGAACATAAACAAACACCCCCAGACCCATTTCTCAGAGCTGGGGGTAAAAGCATGTTCCTTCCTCTCTCACTGGACTCAGGAAGGGACCTCAGACACCATCAAATGCAACCACTTCATTTTACAGATAAGGAAAGTCCATGTATAGATGATGCCAGTTCACAGCATCCATGCTGGGCCTGGCAGATAGGAGTCCCTAAAAAGAGAATAGCCAAAAGATGGAAGAAATAAGAGAAGTTGAAAAGATGGCAGAAAAGACAGCGAATGGTTCCAGCTTGCCACTTTTAAAGACACCAGTAGCCAATCAAAGGAGGCTCCCCCACCCAGGTGGGGCAAACTAGGCATGCTCAAAAGGCAAGGGTACCTCCATGTTAAAACTGGCCTTGCCAGTTCTAACCCAATAAGCCTGGGTTACAATTATTGCTGATGCCATCATTACATGATATGTGAAGCCCCCTCCCCTTCATGTCTCCAAATAGGCTGGTGGTTAAATCTAGGGCAGTAGGACAGTTGGTCTCACCATTTCCTTTTGTTCTTTCCTGTCCTTCCCCCATGCCCATTGTCTTTTCCTCTATAGTAAACACTCAGAACAATTTAAAAAAAAATGGCGCATCTTTATCTGGAGACAAAATCCACTATAAAAATACAAACAGCAAATGAATAAAGTTTTAAAAGAACCAGAAACTGTTGTGAGTAAGAGATGCCAATTCACTGGGCTGTGATGAGTCGTGAAGGAAGGAAGGAGAGTCAATCAACAAACATTTATTAAGCGCCTACTATGTGCCAGGTTTATGCCAAGAGCTGCAGAGCCAAAGAAAGGCAAAAGCGGTCCCTACCTTGGAAGATTTCATATTCTAATGGGGGAAACAATATGCAAAGAAGTTGGTATAGACAAAATTTATCCAGGATAAATTGGAGATGATCCACAGAGGGAAGGCACCAGCATTGAGGGGCATCAGGAAAGGCTTCCCATAGGAGGTGGGATTTTTGCAGAAGCTTGAAGGAAGACAGAAAGCCAGGAAGTGGAGACGAGGAAGGAGAAAATCCCAGATATGGAGGACAGTCAGTGCAAAGGCATGATGTGGGAAGATAGTGTCTTGTTTGACGAACAGCAAAGAGATCATAGAGCATGTGGAGGAAAGTTGTAAGAAGACTGGGAATAATGTAGGAAGGGCCCAGGTTATGAAGGGCTCTAGAAACCAAACATCATTTCCTATTTTATTCTGGAGGAATTAGGGAAACACTGGAGCTTATTTAATGTGTGTGTGTGTGAGAGAGAGAGAGACAGAGAGACAGAGACAGAGACAGAAAGAAAGACAGAGACAGAGACAGAGAGACAGACAGAGAAAAAGAGAAAGACACAGAGATAGAGACAGACAGATAGGGAGAGAGAGACAGAGGAGGGGAGAGGGAGAGAGACACACACAAAGACAGAGAGACAGAGACAGATACAGATGGGGAGAGAGACAGACAGAGAGAGATAGAGAGAGATGGGGAGGAGAGAGGGAAAGACACAGAGACAGACAGGGAGAGAGAAATAGATAGAGAGAGATAGAAAGAGACAGAGACATAGAAACAGAGACAAACACAGAGAGAGAGACAGAGAAGGGGAGAGGGAGAGAGACACACACAGAGACAGAGACAGAGACAAAAAGAGAGAGACAAAGAGACAGAGACAGAGAGAGATGGGGAGGAGAGAGGGAGACAGAGACAGACAGGGAGAGAGAGAGACAGAGAGACAGAGACAGAGACAGACAGAGACAGAGACAGAGAGAGAGTCAGGGACAGAGAGAGAGAGACAGAGAAAGAGACAGACGGTCAGTCTTGCCTTTTAGGAAGATAGCCAAGAGAGGATGGACTGGGGTGGGGGAAGATTTGGGGCAGGGGGATTAACCAGAAGGCTACTGTAAAAACCCAGGCATGAATGGATACATTCATCAGTCCCCACAGTCCAATGAAGCATTTACATTGTGGGACTCCTTAAGAAGGCCAGTGAGTTCCAAATGCTTGTTGTTACATTCATTTGAGGAAAGCACCACCATTCCATTGCAATCAGCCTCTCCTACCCCCGCCCCGGGTTGTGCTGCCAGACCTAGGTTCTTTCCTCTCTGGGGAGTTTAAAAACTTCTGGGGTTTCTTTACCCCTTGTGGCTCCTGTCTCCCATGATTTTTCAGTCTTTCCTTCCAGCATGGAAACCCCCCCCCCATATACACATAGAAAGAGCTCATGTTTATAGAGTGCTCTGAGGTTTGCTGTTTATAGACATTGTATCACCTGAGTCTTCTAGTATGAGGGAGATGCTGTTATTATTTTGTAGATGAGGAGATGGAGGCTTGTGACTATCACACAGCTTGGAAGTTTTAGAAGTGGGATTTAAACCCAGCTCTTTCCGATTCCCAATCCAGCACTCATGTATATCCCTTTCCTTCGGATTCACTTCAGTTTGTCTGGCTGCCTCTTCAGCGAGAGGTCCATCAGCGAACAAAGTACTCCAGATTTAATTTGATTCAGGCACAGATCCCAGGGTCTATCTTTTCCCAGATGCCAGATTTCTCTAAGGAAACAAATAATTACACTAGCTTCTTTGGAAGTTTGTGAAGGGGCCCAGTCCAGAATGAGTCTGTGGTCACCTTTCATTGGTCCCCTTCCCTTTCCCAAGAAATAGCTATTAACCCAAATGAACTCCACACAATAGTTATATAACTGCCTACACACACACACACACACACACACACACACACACACACACACACCCCTAAATAAGGAAATTTAACACTGGTTAAGTTTTATTTTAGTTTGTCTTGGCTTTTTAATTCAGAATCACAGAATTTCAGAGTCAGAAGAGAGTTCCATAGTCATCTAACCCAATCCAATTCTTTCATCATTTTAGAATTTACAACTTAGTCAAGTGGTCATTTGGTCTTTGTTTGAGTACTCCACCCCCCAGTGAAGGGGACCCCAATCCTCAAGGGAGCCCTTTCCACTTTGGGGATAGTTCTAATTATTAGTGAAGTTCTCCTTCTCACTTCCAATGAACTTACCAACCCTCTTAGACACAGAATACCAGGAATTATTATCCTTATTTTGCAGATAGAGAGTCCAAAGCCAAGAAAGGTAGAAGGAAATTAAGAATCGTCTATTCCATGGGGCAGCTAGGTGGCATAGTGGATAGAGGACTGGCCCTGGATTCAGGAGGACCTGAGTTCAAATGTGGCCTCAGACACATAACACTTACTAGCTGTGTGACCCTGGGCAAGTCACTTAATCCCATTGCCTAACAAAAAAAAAAACAAACCAACACCAAAAAACAAAACAAAAACAAAGAATTGTCTATTCCAACCTCACACTCAGTACAGGAATTCAGCCTTTCCTTGAAGGCCTCCAGTGAGGGGGAACGCAATATCTTCCAAGGTAGACCACTAAACTTCTACACTACTTTGCTACTTAATTCAGACAGGTTCTTCTAGGTTTCTCTGAATCCATCCCTTTCACGATTTCTTATGGTACAAAAATAATTCTATCACATTCATATACCACAACTTGTTCAGTCACTCCCCAGTTGATGGGCACCCACTTTGGTTTCCAGCTCTATAAATATTTTTGTTCATATGAGTTCTTTCCATCTTTCTTTAGTCTCTGTTGTCTCTTTGTGAACAAATTGTGGCATCACTGGACCAAAGGGCAGACACAATTTAGTGACCTTTGGGTACAGTTCCAAATTGCTTTCTAGAATAGTTGAACCAATTCACATTATCAATACACATTACTGTGCCTATCCTCCCACAGCCCTTGTGACATTGTCATTTTCCTTGTTATTATTTTTTGCCAATCTGATGTTTGTGAACCTCAAAGTTGCTTTAATTTGCATTTCTCTTACTGGTGATTTATAGGTTGTTGTTGTTAGTTTGTTTTTTAACTATGTTCATTGATGGCTTGCATTTCTTCTTTTGGAAACAGCCTGTTCACGTTTTGACTATATATCTATTGAAAATGACTCCTGTTCTTATAAATGAGACGAAATGATGGCAACGATCTTCAACTCTCTCACAAGGAGGGCCCAGGAAAGCCTTCAGTCTGGATGGTGGTGTGGTCTAGCCAGACATATTCCTCTTATTCTAGCCAGGGAGCATCCCGGGGCCAGTCCTCTTACTACCGTGGAGTTTGTTACTTCGGGAGAACAAGGGTTTGCTGAGTTGCCCAGGTTTACACCTGTAAGGACCATCTTCATGTCGCAAGAGCAACGTGGTTGTTGCACCTGTGGAACATATACTATTCTGAGATGTAGAGTTACCTATGTGCAATCTGAAACAAGAATACTAGACATTGTGGTACAGGAGAAAGGACCCAATATTTGGAGTTTGAAGACTTGGGTTTGAATCTTAGCTCTGTCGTCTATGTGCCAGGTATGACCTTGGGCATAGTTGAAATGTTGTTTAGTTTTGCTGAACAGCTTCCCCTCTTTCCTTTAGCTATCTACAGTCATATAAAAAATGCTCTAAATCACTATTGATTAGAAACATGTAAATTAAATCAACTCTGAGATACTACCTCACACCTATCAGAAATGACAAATGCTAAAGGGGATAAAGAAAAACAGGTACACTAATAAGCTATTGGTGGAGTTGTAAACTGGTCCTACCATTCTGGAGAACAATTTGGAACCTTACCCTGCAAAAACTTGTGCATACCCTTTGGCCCAGCAAGACCACTACTAAGTGTGTACCCCAAAGAGGTCAAAGAAAAAGGAAATGTACACACACACACACACACACACACATTTATAGCAGCTATTTTTGTTGTAGCAAAGAATTGGAAATTGAGGGGATGCCCATCAATTGGGAGAATAGCTGAATCGGTCATATGATTATGATGGAGTACTATTGTGCTGTAAGAAATGATGACAGGGGTGGTTTTAGGGGGAAAAAAAACATGGGAGGACCTATATGAACTGATGCAAAGTGAAGTGAGAAAAACCAGGAAATCATTGTGCACAGTAACAGCAATGTTGTGATGACGATCAACTGTGAAAGACTTCACTATGATCAATATGATGATCGGAGACAATTCCAAATGACTCTGATGAAGAAATGCTATCTACCTTCAGAGAGGGATCTGATGAATTCTGAGTGAAAATTGAAATACAATTTTTTGCTTGCT
Source organism: Vombatus ursinus (assembly GCF_900497805.2). Lineage (NCBI taxonomy): Eukaryota > Metazoa > Chordata > Mammalia > Diprotodontia > Vombatidae > Vombatus > Vombatus ursinus. Next base: position 12,105,918 of record NW_020954546.1, on the reverse strand, counting down.
TGCTTTTTTTGTAATATGATTAGTATGGAAATATTTTTTGCATGATTTTACATGTATAATTAATTGATATCATTTTTCTTGCCTTCTCAGTGCATGAGGGAGGAGTGGAAAGGAGGGACGGAATTTGGAACTCAAAATTTAAAAAGAAAGAATGCTTAAAAATAATAAATTTTCTGTACATACCCTTTGACCCAGCAATAGCACTTCTAGGTACGTATCCCAAAGAGATCATACAAATGGGAAAAGGACCCACATGTACAAAAATATTTATAGGAGTTCTTTCTGTTGTGACAAAGAATTGGAAATTGAGGGGATGCCCATCAATTGGGGAATGGCTGAATAAGTTGTGGTATACAGAATGTAATGGAATACCATTATGCTATAAGAAATGATGAGCAGGTAGACTTCAGAAAAACCTTGAAAGACTTGTATGGACTGATGCTGAGTGAAGTGAGCAGAATCAGGAGAACACTGTACACAGTAACAGCTGCATTCTGCAATGACTAATGTTGATAGACTTAGCTCTTCTCAGCAATGCAAGGATCTAAGACAACTCCAAAAGTCTCATGATGGAAAATGCTATCCACACCCAGAGAAAGAACTATGGAGTTTGAATGCAGATGGAAGCATACTATTTGCTCTCTTTTTTTCTTCTGTTTTGTTTTGTTTCTTCTTTCTGGTGGTTCCTCCTATTGGTCCTAATTCTTCCTTACAACATGACTAATGTGAAAATATGTTTATTAGGAATGTATATGTAGAACCTATTTCAGATTGCACACCATCTTGGGGAGGGAAGGGGTGAAAAATGTAAAACTGAAAAGCATATGGAAGTGATTGTTGAAAACTAAAAATAAATTAATAAAAAAATGATACATTTTCAGAACAACAAAAATTTTAAAAACTGTTAACTTGGAGGGAACTCTCCAGTGGGGGGGCTCGGGGTATCTGTGCTTGGCCCTGTTCCATTTAAGATTTTTATCAGTGATTTACATAAATGCATAGATAGCTTGCTTCTTTATTATGCAGATGAAATGAATCTGGGAGGGAATAACTAATAAGATAGATGACAAGATTCAAATAGACTTTAGGTCAGATCATTAGACTGAATCTAATAAGATGGAATTTAATAGGCACAAATTAAAAGTCTTTTACAGGTTAAAAAAAACTACCTTCACAAGCACAAGATGAGGGTTGATAGTAGTTCATCTGGAAAATATCATGGGATTAGGGGCAGGTAGGTGGTGTAGTAGAGACAGCTCCGGCCTTAAAGATAGGAGGACCTGAGTTCAAATCCGATCTCAGACACTTGACACTAACTAGCTGTGTGACCTTCAGCAAGTCGCTTAACCCCAATTGCCTCACCAAAAAAGAAAAAACAAACAAAAAAAATCATAGGATTTCCTTGGACTGTGAACTCGACATGAATTGAAAGTGTGAGATGGCAGCTAACATAATAAATACAATCTTAGACTGCATTAAGAGAGACATTGCTTCTAGGAATAAGGAAGTAGTTCTGGGGAACCGTGCTCTGGTCAAACCACATCTGAAACAACCTTCTGGGCATTATGTTTTAGGAAAAACAGATCAAAGAGAGATAATATAAGAATTGTTGGACTACCTGAAAGGCATGATAAAAAAAAAAAGGAGTCTAGACATTATACTTCAAGAAATTATTAAGGAAAATTTCCCTGAAGTTTTAGAATTGGAATGTAAAATAGAAATTGAAAAAAAAATCCTTTACACACTGCCTGAAAGAGATCCCAAACCGAAAACTCACAGGAACATCATGGCTAAGTTTCAAAGTCCCCAGGTCAAGGAGAAAATATTTGAAGTAACTAGAAACAATTCAAATATTGTGGAGCCATAGTCAGTATAACACAAGATTTAGTAGCTCCTACATTAAAAGACTGAAGGAGGGATTTCTGGGGGGCAGAGCCAAGATGGCAGAGGGAAAGCAGTGACTGTCTTGAGCTCTCTCCCAAAGCCCTCCAAATACATGGCTCTAAACAAATTCTAAAGCAGCAGAACCCACAAAAAGAGAGAGTGAAACAAATTTCCAGCCAAAGACAGCCTGGATGGTTGATTGGAAAGGTATATCACGCCGGGCGGGAAGAGGAGTGCAGGTTGGCATGGGCACACAGGCCACAGCAATCCTGGAGCAGGCCTCAGAGGACTGAATCTCAGGCAGCTGTGGTGGTTTCCAGACTTCTCAACCCAGGAATGCCAAAGACAACATGGAAGGTCAGTGGGAAAAGTCTGTGACTGCGGTGAGAGAGGAGCTAGGTCTCAGTCGCAAGTCTTGAGCGCGGCCTAGGGCAGCAACTGTTTCCTGAGCTTCCAGCCCACAGACTGAGGGGGAATCAAGTGGCTGATCAAAGGGGGATTGCAAGGATCTCTTTGCCAGCACTGAGGCAGGATTCTCTTGCTTTACCTGTTCTTGGATCTGGGTCACAGTTCTGAGGGGCGGTCCTGGGGCTAGGAGGAACGCTGGTGTGGTGAAGCTTGTTGTGGCTGTGGAGAGGAAACACCTCGCCCCTTATCATACCACCTTGGAAGAACTGAAAATTTACAGGTCCCTAGAAGTATCTCTGAAAACAGCTGTACAAACCCCTGAAGCTTGGGACAGTGCACTCTTCACATTGGAAGCAGACTTTTACCTTAACAAAGAGTTTAAAGCTCAAGTAATTGGCTGGGATCATAAGTAAGCAGCACAAAAAGAATCAGACTATATTATCTTACTTTGGTGACAAAGAAGATCAAAACATACAACCAGAAGAAGACAACAAAGCCAAAGCTCCTACATCCAAAGCCTCCAAGAAAAATATGAATCAGTCCCAGGCCTTGGAAGAGCTCAAAAGGGATTTTGAGAAGCAAGTAAGAGAAGTAGAGGAAAAACTGAGAGTGATGCAAGAAAATCATGAAAAACAAGTCAACAGCTTGCTAAAGGAGACCCAAAAAAAATACTGAAGAAAATAACACCTTAAAAAATAGCCTAACCCAAATGGCAAAAGAGGTCCAAAAAGCCAATGAGGAGAAGAATGCCCTAAAAAGCAAAATTGGACAAATGGAAAAGGAAGTCCAAAAGCTTACTGAAGAAAATACTTCCTTAAAAATTAGAAGAGAGCAATTGGAAGCTAGTGACTTTATGAGAAATCAAGACACTGTAAAACAAATTCAAAAGAATGAAAAATTAGAAAACAATGTGAAATATCTCATTGGAAAAACAACTGACCCGGAAAATAGATCCAGGAGAGAGAATTTAAAAATTATTGGACTATCTGAAAGCCATGATCAAAAAAAGAGCCTAGACATCGTCTTTCAAGAAATTATCAAGGAAAACTGTCCTGACATTAGAACCAGAGGGCAAAATAGAAACTGAAAGAATCCACCAATCTCCTCCTGAAAGAGATCCCCAAAGGAAAACTCCTAGGAATATTGTAGCCAAATTCCAGAGTTCCCAGATCAAGCAGAAAATATTTTAAGCAGCCAGAAAGAAACAATTCAAGTATTGTGGAAACACAATCAGGGTAACACAAGATTTAGCTGCTTCTACATTAAGGGACTGCAGGGCATGGAATATAATATTCTGGAGAGCAAAGGAAATAGAATTACAACCAAGAATCACTTACCCAGCCAAACTGAGTATAATCTTGCAGGGGAAAAAATAGTCTTTCAGTGAAATAGAGGACTTTCAAGCATTCTTGATGAAAAGACCAGAGTTGAATAGAAAATTTGATTTTCAAATGTAAGACTCGAGTAGAACATGAAGAGGTAAACAGGAAAGAGAAAATCATAAGAGACTTATTAAGGTTGAACTGTTTACATTCCTGCATGGAAAGATGATATTCGTAACTCATGAGACCTTTGTCAGTATTAGGGTAGTTGGAGGGGAAAAAATTATATGTATGTATATATAGATATAGATAGATAGATAGAGGGCACAAGGTGAGTTGAAAATGAAGGGGTAATATCTGGAGAATAAAATTAAGGGGTGAGAGAGGAATATACTAGGAGAAGGAGAAAGGGAGAGGTAGAATGGGGTAAATTTTCCCACAAAAAAAAAAACAGAAAAGAAAAGGCTCTTACAGTGGAGGGGAAATGGGGGAAGGTGAGAGGGAATGAGTGAATCTTATTCTCATAGGATTTGACTTAAGGAGGGAATACACACTCATACATACACATACACACTCAATTGGGTGTGGAAATCTGTCTTACCCTACAGGAAAATAGGGGGGGAAGGGGACAAGAGAGTAGGGGAATGATAGAGAGGAGGGCAGATTGGGAAAGGGAGTAATCAGAAGCAAATACTTCTAAGGAGGGACAGGGTCAAAAGAAAGAATAGAATAAATGGGTGGGCAGGATAGGATTAAGGGAAATAGAGTTAGTTTTTCACAGCATATCTACTATGGAAGTGTTTTGCATAACTGCACATATATAACCTATATTTAGTTGCTTGCCTTATCAATGAGGGTGGGTGGGGAGGGAGGAAGGGAGAAAATTTGGAACCCAAAGTTTTAAAAACACATGTTTAAAAAAAAATGTTTTCACATGCAACTGGGAAATAAGAAATACAGGAAATGGAGTACAGAAATCCATCCTGTCCTACAGAAAAATTGAAGGGAAGGGGATAAGAGAAGCAGGGCAGAGATAGAAGGGAAGGCAGACTAGGGGAAGGGGTATTTAGAATGCATGCCATCTTGGGGAAGGACAAGAGAGGGTGAAAATTTGGAACTCAAAATCTTGTGGAAGTAAATGTTGAAAACAAAAAAATAAATAAAAATTACCATAAAAGAAGAAGAAAGTTACCAAGGTGTTGAGACATTGAATGACATGACAATAGTCAATCACACAGAAATACCTGAGAACAATTCTCCTCTTCTTGCATATGCTGATTGGTTGTGTATTCTGCAATATTACAGACAAATATAATTGTGTATCTTTTCTGAAAGCCTACATGCCTTGAATAATCAATCAATAAACAAGTTTTTATTAAGCACCCACTATGTGCCAGGAAGAATAAATTATCTATACTCAGTAAGCTTATATTCAATGGGATCAAAGTTTTAAAAAGATTAAAAATAACAATCCATGGTGAAATTAAAAAAAAAAAAAGACTGAAGGACATAGAATAAGATATTCCAAAGAGCAAAGGAGGTGGGTTTGCAAACAAGAACAACCTACTCAGCAGAGCCGAGTGTAATCATGCAAGAGAAAAATGGATACTTAATGAATCAAAGGATTTTCAAACATTCTTGAGGAAAAGATCTGAAATGAATAGAAAATTTGACTGTCAAAAACAAGAATCAGGAGAAACATAAGAAAGTAAACATGAAAGACTAATCATAAGAGATTAATACAGTTAATACAGTTAAACTGTTCACTGTGTATAAGAGAAAATAATATTTGTTAACTCCTAAGAATGTTATCATGATTAGGGTAGTTAGAAAGATATACATAGATAGAGGGCTTGGGATTGAGCTGATTATGATACTAAAAAATAAAATTGAGTAGGGAGGGATAAAATGAAGCAAATCATCTCATACAAAGGAAATGCAAATAGAAGAATATTTATAGTGGAGGATGTGTGTGTGTGTGTGTGTGTGGGTGGGTGTGGGGGTGGGTGTGGGTGTAAAAGTCTTCTTAACTTATAGAGAAATAGGAGGGCCAGGAGATACGATAAGGGAGGGACTCATAGAAGGGTGTGCATATTAGGGAAGCAGTAGTCAGAAGTAAATTAGACTTCTGAGAAGGAATAGAGAAAAAAGAGAGACAGAAGGATAAACGGTGTTGGGGGTAAATAGGAGACAGGGAAATAAACAACTATTAATTACAACTTTGAAAGTGAATGGGGGGGGCCGCTAGGTGGTACAGTAGATAGAGCACCGGCCCTGAAGTCAGGAGGACCTGAGTTCAAATCTGGCCTCAGACCAAACACTTGATACTTACTAGCTATGTGACCCTGGGCAAATCACCCCCAATTGCCTAAAAAAAAAGAAAAAGAAAGTGAATGGGATGAACTCATCCATAAAATGGAAACCAGTAGCAGAATGGATAAAAAACTAGAACCTGACAATATGTTGTTTACAAGAGGCATATTTTAAAATGAGAGACACATATAGAGTAAAAATAAAGGGCTGCTTCAGCTGATGTGAAAAAATCAGGGGTAGCAATCATGATTTCAGGCAGAGTTAAAGCTAAAATAGATTTTTAATTAAAAGAGATAAGCAGGGAAATTACATTATGCTAAAAGGTACCATAGATAATGAAGTAAAATATATATCAAACATATATGTACCAAATTCTATAGCATCCAAATTTGTAAAGGAAAAAGTAATTGAATCATGGGTGGAAACAGATAGCAAAACTATAATAGTGGGGGACTTCAACTTTCCCCTCTCAGAACTAGATAAAACTAACAAAAATAAATAAATAAGAAAAGGAGTCAAGGAGATTGATAGAATCTTAGGTAGGGTAGATATGATAGACCTCTGGAGAGAATTGAATGGGAGTTGAAAGGAACATACATTTCTCTCAGTTGTACATGGCACTTTTATAAATATTGACCATATATTAAGACATAAAAGCTTAATAGTCAAATGCAGAAAAGCAGAAAAATTAAATGCATCTTTTTCCAGATCATAATGCAATAAAAATTACATTTAATAAAGGATCATGGAGACACAGATGAAAAATTAATTGGAAATTAAACAACCTAATGTTAAAGAATGAGGGATCAAAGAACAAATTATAGAAACAATAACTTTATTAAAGAGAATGATAATAATGAAACAATACAGCAAAACCTATGGAATGCAGTAAAAGTGTTAATCAGAGGAAAATTTATATCTTTAAATACTTACATGAATAAAATACAGAAAGAGTAGACCAATGAATTGAGTATGCAATTTAAAAAAACTAGAAAAAGAAAACAAATTTAAATCCCCAATTAAACATCAAATTGGAAATCATGAAAATTAAAGGTGAGATAAATAAAATTGAATGTAAGAAAACCATTGAATTAATAAATAAAACTTGACACTGGTTTTATGGGGAAATAAACAATAAAATAAATAAACCATTGGTTAATATGATTTTTTTTAAAAGAGAGAAAAGGAAATCAAATCACTGGTATCAAAAATGAAAAGGGTGAATATACTACTAATGAAGATAAAATTAAAGCAATTATTAGGAGTTATTTTGCCCAATTACATGCCAATAAATTTGACAATTTAAGTAATATGGAAGAATACTTATAAAAAATAAATTTACTCAGATTAACAGAAGAGGAAATAAAATATCTCAATAAACCTATTTTAGAAAAAAAAAATTGAACAGGCTATAATGGAACTTCCTAAGAAAAAGCATCAGGATCAGATGGATTTACAACTGAATTCTACCAAACATTAAAAGATCAATGAATTCCAATAAATTATTTGGAATAATAAGCAAAGAAGGAGTCCTACCCTTTTATGTAACAAATATGGTGCTGAGACCTAAACCAGGAAGTGTAAAAACAGAGAAAGGAAATTATAGACCAACTTCACTAATGAATATTGATACAAAAATCATAAATAAAATACTAGATAGAAGACTACAGAAATATATCACAAAGGTTATACATTGTGACCAAGTAGAATTTATACCAGGAATGCAGGGTTGGTTGAATATAAGGAAAACTATTAACATAATTTATTATATAAATTACAAAGCAATAAAAATCATATGATTATGTCAATAGATGTAGAAAAAGCTTTTGATAAAATATAACTCATTCCTATTGAAAACACTTGAAAGCAGAGCTATAAATGGATTTTTCCTTAAAATGATAATAAGGATCTACCTAAAACCATCAGAAAGCATTATCTGTAATGGGGATAAACTAGAAGCCTTCCCAATAAGATCAGGAGTGAAACAAGGATATCCATTATCACTAATATTACTCAATATTGTATTGGAAATGCTAGCAACAGCAATAAGAGAAGAAGAAAATTGAAGGAATCAGAATGGGCAATGAGGAAAAAATCCTTTTTTGCAGACAACATGATAGTATGCTTAGAAAATATAGAGAATCAACTAAAAATTAGTAGAAACAATCATTTTAGCAAAGTAGCAGGTTATCAAATAAATCATCAACATTTCTAGATATCACCAACAAAGCCCTGCAAGAAAAGATAGTACAAGATATTTCATTTAAAATAACCGTAGGCAATATAAAACATCTGGGACTATACCGATGAAGACAAACCCAGAAACTATATGGACATAATTATAAAACACTTTTTATACAAATAAAGTCAAATGTAAATAATTGGAGAAATATTAATTGTTCATGAGCAAGCAAGTCAATATAATAAAAACAACAATTCTATCTAATCTATTTATTCACTGCCATCCTAATTAAACTATGAAAAAATTATTTTGTTGAGCTAAAAAAAATAAAAACAAAATGCATTTGGAAGAGCAAAAGGTCAAGAAAATCAAAGGAATTAGTGAAAAATGTATAGGAAGTCTAACAGTATCAGATCTTGTATTATAAGGCAGTGATTATTGCAACTATCTGATGCTGGCTAAGAAATAGATTTGTGGATCAATGGAATAGAGCAGGCATACAATACAGAGTAAAAAATGATAATAGTAATCTCATGTTTGATAAATGCAAAGATCTAAGCTTTTGAGATAAGAACTCACTATTAGGTAAAAAAAAAAGTTGCTGGGAAAACTGGAAAGGAGTCTGATAGAAACTAGATACAGACCAATATCTTACACTCTTTACCAAGATAAGGTCAAAATGGATACATAACTAGTGATAAAGGAAGATCTCATAAGTAAATTAGAAGAGCATTGAACATATCACTTATTAGACTTATGGGTGAGAGAAGAATTTCTGAATGAACAAGAGATAGAGGGTATTGTGGGATAAAAAGTAAATAATTATGATTACATTAAATGAAAAAGATTTTGTACAAATAAAACCAATGTAGCTAAGATTAGAAGGAAAGCAGAAAATTGGGGTGGAGGGGGTTTATAGCCAGTTACATGGATAAAAGTCTCCTATCTCAAAAGTATAGAAAATGGAGTCAAATTTACAAGAATATGAGTCAGTCATTCCTCAGTTGACAAATGGTCAAAGGATATGAAGAGGTAGTTTTTGGAGATAGAAATCAAAGCTATATATAGTCATATGAAAATGCTCTAAATCATTATTGATTAGAGAAATGCAAATTAAAACTGTGAGGTTTTATCAGATTGGCTAAAATGATAGAAGGAGAAAATGACAAATGGAGGGTAAGTGGAAAAATTGGGGCACAGATACACTGTTGGTAGAATTATGAACTGATCCAATCTGGAATTATGTCCAAAGAGTTATAAAACTGTGTATACTCATTGACCCAGCAATACCACTGTTAGGTCTGTTTCCTAAGGTGATCGGGGAATAAGAGAAAAAAAGCTATATGTTGTAAAATATTTAGAACAACTCTCTTTGTGGTGGCAAAGAACTAGAATGTGTGTGTATGTATCCTTTGCTAATGCAGAGTTGAGAGGGAGAGCGACAACTCAGAACTCAAATATAACACAAAAGAAAGAAAAAAAGGAAGAAAGCAACATTTAGTGGCACCTTGCTTGCTCAATACTCACTGTCTTTGGGAGAGGATCCCAGGGTGCTCTGAGTTCAGTCATTAATTCAGCCAGTATTTATTAAGCACTGGCTATGTGCTAGACTAGAGGTGATGTAATTTTGAAGGCATTGTGGGTATTCCCATCAATGTGATTAGATCCACTAAAATATTGAAGTATCTGCTTTCAGGAGGGAGGGAGAAAGAAAGAGAGGAGAGAAAGATGAAGAAGGAGAGGGAGAGAGAAGGCGGAGAAAGAGGAAGAGAGGAGAGAAGAAGAAGAAGGAGGAGAAGGAGGAGGAGGAGAAGAGAGAGAGAGAGAAAGAGAGAGAGAGAGAGAGAGAGAGAGAGAGAGAGAGAGAGAGAGAGAGATGAGGTTTCTTTGGTTGGTTAAAATCAGTAATAATAAAGATGAACTGTCTTATTTTTTCATAACATTATACATGAAAATAGAGGCAGCTAGGTGGTGCAGTGTATAGAGTGCCAGGCCTGGACTCAAGAAGATTGAGTTCAATCTGACTCAGACACACACAGTGTGGCTCTGAGCAAGTCATTTAACCCTGTTTGCCTCAGTTTCCTCATCTGCAAAATGAGCTGGAGAAGGAACTAGCAAACTACTCCAGTGTCATTGCCAAGAAAACCCCAAATGGGGTCATGAAGAGTTGGACATAACCAAAATTACCAAACAATAATATACATGAAAATCAGCTGGAGGAAGTCGATACTTTTAGTCAAGGGAAAAGACAATGCCATCAGGTTCTGTAGAGGTAGGGCCAGGCTGGGAGCCATCTGGCCTCCAGAGTCCTACATACATCACCCTTCCCCTTCCTGCAGCTGGGAGAAAACACTCAATACCACTTGAACTGCGTTACAGTCAAGCCCAGTTCTCTTCCCAAGAGGTTCTCGGCCTTGGCCTATGAAACCACAACTCACCCACAAGGGAGTAGCCTCCTTGGACCAACACAAGATTCATAAGCTTTTTGGGGTCATGGACTTCTTTGGCAGTCTAGTGAAACCTATAGACTCCTTCTCAGAATAAGATTTTTAAGTGTATAACATAAAATAATAGGAATATAAAAGAAATGAATTATATTGACATATAGTAATCAAAATATCACACAACTGATAAATGTCGGAAGGAGGGTTTGAACCCAGGTCTTCCTAACTGTAAATCCACTTCACTATCCTCTACCCATCAAGCCTCTCATCTTGGATAGATACCCCAGGAAAATAGTGAACTTCTAATATCCATAATATGCAAGGAATTGATTCAAATACCAAAGGCCAAGGTCCACTCCCCAATAGAAAAGATATGAACAATTAGTTTTCAAAACAAAAAAAAAGAAATCCAAATGATCAATAACCATATTTTTAAATGCCCCAATTCACTAACAACAGCAGAAATGAAAAAACAACAACAACAACAAAGTTTCACCTCACGCCCACCAGAGGATTGGAGATTTTAAGTTGGCAGACACCTCAGAGGCCATTGAATCCAAGATGTTCATTTTATAGATGAGGAAACTGAGGCCCAGAGAGATGGAGTGAGTTTCCCATGGTTACCCAGATGAGGCAGGATTCCCATCCTGGTCTTCCTGACTTTAGATCCTGCAATCTATCCACTATATCACACTGCTCCCCTGAGATTGGGAAAGATGACAAAAGATGAAAATGGTAGATGTTGGCAATACTGTGGAAAGACAAGTAGGTACCCAGAACCACTGTGGTTGATGCTATGAATTAGTCTAAGAGCTCTGGAAAACAATTTGAAGTTATACTAAATAAGAAAAAAATCGATAAACTATAAATATCCCTTGACTCAGCCATAACACTAGTAGGCATATAGCCCAAAGAAGTCAAAGACAGAGAGAAAGGTCCTATTCATACAAAAATACTCATATCAGCATTTTTTATAGCTGCATGGGGGAAGATGTGCCCAATGGTTAGGGAGCAGCTGAACAAATCTGGGCAGATCTTAGGATCATAGATTTAGAGCTGGAAACAACTCAGAAGTCAGTGAGTCCAACCCCCTCATTTTATGGAGGACAAAACTGAGGTCAAGGGATTTGCCGAAGGTCACTCAGTTAGTAAATGGCAGATCCCAGATTTGAACCCAGGTCTTTGGAGGGTATCACCCGGCCTCCTCTGAGTGAATGTTGTGGAATATTATCATGCCATAAGAAATGAGAGAACATTGCACATACTGTCAGACATGGTCTAACATGTTGGTTGTCTTTGCCAAGCTGTTTTCTCCCTTTTTCATGCATTTTCTTTACACAGGATCATTATAAGGGATGACTCGATGGTTGTGAGAGAGGGATATATTTGGAAATATAAAGTGCTGTAGAAACAAAATTCATCAATTAATGATGGTTGGAAGAAAAACAATAGCAAATATGAAGTCAGAGATATTTGTACGGACTGATAGAGAGAAAAGTAAGCAGAATCAGAACAAAAATATAGAGGAAAACATTGAATGACGTCTGAACCCAGATTAGTGCAGGGGCCAATGGTGACTTCAGAGGACTGGTGAGGAAGTATGGCTGCCCCCTCTCTACAGAAAAGGGGTGGGCAAAAGATGCAGCATAAGCATCTTTAGATCTGACCAATGCATTGATTTATTTCGTCTGATTACGCTTGTTAAAAGGGATGGGAGTTGGGGCATCATCAAGAAGTCATGGTCATGCAAGAGATAGAAAGAGAAATTCCACTGAAAGTTACTGTAGGCATTATAAAATATTTGGGAGTCTACCTGGCAAAACAAACCCAGGAACTATATGAACACAATTACAAAACACTTTTCACACAAATAAAGTCAGATCTAAATAATTGGAAAAATATCAGTTGCTCATGGGTAGGTGGAACTAACATAATAACAATGACAATTCTACCTAAATTAATTTACTTATTCAGAGCCATACCGATCCAACTACCAAATAATTATTTTATAGAGCTAGAAAAAATGATAACAAAATTCATCTGGAAGAACAAAAGGTCCAGACTATCGAGGGAATTAATGAAAAGAATTGCAAGGGAAGGTGACCTAGCTGCATCAGATCTTAAATTGTATTATAAAGCAGAAATCATCAAAACTACTTGGTGCTGGTTAAGAAATAGAGTGGTGGATCAGTGGAATAGATTATGCATGCAAGAAACGGTGGTCAATGACTATAGTAATCTACTGTTGGATAAATACAAAGACCCCAACTTCTGGGATAAGAACTCGCTGTTTAACAAAAACTGCTGGGAAAACTGGAAAATAGTATGACAGAAACTAGGCATAGGTCAAAATTTTATACCTTATACCAAGATAAAGTCAAAATGGGTACAAGATTTAGATATAAAGGCTGATACTATAAGCAAACTAGGAGAACAAGGAATAGTTTCCCTGTCAGATCTATGGAGAAGGGAAGAATTTATGACCAAACAAGAAATAGATAACATTGTAAAATGCATAATGGATGATTTTGACTACATTAAATTGAAAAAATTTTGTACAAACAAAGCCAATGTAACCAAGATTAGAAGGGAAGCAGAAAGCTGGGAAAGAAATTTTACAGCCAGCATCTCTGATGAAGGCCTCATTTCTAAAATATATAGAGAACTAAGTTGAATTTATAAGAATACAAGTCATTCCCCAAATGATAAATGGCTAAAGGATATGAACAGGCAGTTTTCAGAGGAAGAAATTAAAGCTATCTATAGTCATATGAAAAAATGCTCTAAATCACTCGATGAGAGAAATGCAAATCAAAACAACTCTGAGGTACCACATCACACCTATCAGATTGGCTAACATGACAAAACAGGAAAACTATAAATGTTGGAGAAGATGTGGGAAAATTGGAATACTAATGCATTGCTGGTGGAGTTTTGAACTGATCCAACCATTTTGGACAGCAATTTTGAACTATGCCCAAAGGGCTACAAAACTGTGCATACCCTTTGATCCAGAAATATCACTTCTAGGTCTGTATCCCAAAGAGATCATAAAAATGGGAAAAGGACCCACATGTGCAAAAATATTTATGGCAGCTCTCTCTGCGGTGGCAAAGAATTGGAATTTGAGGGGATGCCCATCAATTGGGGAATGACTGAACAAGTTGTGGTATATGAATATAATGGAATACTATTGTGCTATAAGAAATGATGAGTAGATAGACTTCAGAAAAACCTGGAAAGACTTATATGAACTAATGCAGAGTGAAGTGAGCAGAACCAGGAGCATGTTGTACACAGTAAAAGTCATGTTGTGCGATGACTAACTTTGATAGACTTAGCTCTTCTCAGTAATGTAAGTAATCTAAGACAACTCCAAAAGACCCATGATGGAAAATGTTATCCTCATTCAGAGAAAGAACTTAGGAGTCTGAATGCAGATGGAAGCATACTATTGACTCTCCTTTTCTTTGTTGTTTTGTTTTATTTCTTCTTTCTTGTGGTTCTTCCCATTAGTTCTAATTCTTCTTTACATCATGACTAATGTGAAAATATGTTTAATATGAATGTGTAAGTAGAGCCTATATAAAATTGCATTCTGTCTTGGGAGAGGGGGAGGAGGAGAAAATTTAAAACTCAAAATCTTATGTAAGTGAAAGTTGAAAATTAAAAATTAATTAATTAATTAAAAAAAGAAATGAATAGAATAGGAAAAAGAAGTCATGGTGATATTAAAAAAAAGAAATAAGCATCAATAAAATATTTTAAAAGAAACTATTAGGTACTAAATCTAGAGGGGAAATAAAGAAAAGAACAGAACTCTGTTGTTTGTTTCTAGTTCACATGAGGATTCTGTCATTAGGAAGTTCAGTGTGGGACACACTAAGAAGCCTTAGCCCTCAGCAAGCATCATCAACCACCAGCACTCGGTCTTTTGTTGTTTGACTAGTACTGGGTGGGCTCGGTCTTGATGGCATGGAGATACCAACGTTTCTTAGAGGACAAAAACTCTTTCTTCCTCAAAGCATCTAGTTTCTTCCTTTATGGGAAGAGTCTCCTATCTACTATGAGTTCCATGGTCCTCCTTATCTTACTTTTTTAAAAAGGATCACTGTCCAATCTCCTGACACAAGTAAAGACTCCTCCTTGCTTCTTTGAATTCTTTTCCCTCTTTGCTTGAACTACTCTTACTCTTTGAAGGTACACTTCTTTCTGGTAAGTGACAAGTTCCAATTAGAGAGTATTCCTCCAATTCTTTCATCTTCCCTAGGACAGAGTCCAATCTGCATTTTTTTTTTAAATACAAGGAGTCATTGAGCATATAGCAGGAACTCAAAAAATGCTTGTTCAATAAACAGGTAGCATGGGCCCCACAGGTCTCTGGGATGCCTTGCCATGCCAGGTTCAGTATGGAGATAGTTTGGGCAACTGTAATTGTAATTGTTATTCCCCCTTCATTCTCAAAGAGGACCAATGACATCATGAGGGTGATGTCTTGACTTATGAGTGAACTGGATTTAAGTGAGGCAGAGTCATCAGCCTCACTATCTCCTCTATAGTCATGGAAGTCCAGTGGCAAGACAAAAAGTCAAGATGACTGACAATACAAATACAGATGAAGCTCCCATTCTAGGACAATCTCTACCAATAGACCAGGCATGAAGCATAAGTCAAAAAAGCAAAGCTCTTAATTAGAAAGAATAGAAAAGCAATAATAGGGGGCAGCTAGGTGGTGCAGTGAATAGAGCACTGGCCCTGGATTCAGGAGGACCTGAGTTCAAATCTGGCCTCAGACACGTAACACTTACTAGTTGTGTTATCCTGGGCAAGTCACTTAACCCCATTGCCTAGCCCCCCCAAAAAAAGCCATAGTGATATTCACTAGTATTTATATAGCACTTTAAGATTTGCAAAGGGCTCTACAAATATTACTTCACTGTATCCTCACAACAACCCTGTGTGTGATAGGTGCTATTATAATACCCATTTTACAGATGTGGAAAGTGAGATGGAAAGAGATTAAATGACTTGTCAAAGGTCACAGAGCTGGTAAGTGTCTGAAGAAGGATTTAAACTCAGGACTTCCTGACTCCAAGTGCACCACCCTCTACATTGTACCACTTAGGGAATAAATATGAAGGGAAAATCAAGTTGTAAGGTTCCCCACCCTGCTCTCTGGATCACAGGATACACTCTCTCACAGATTCCCACTCCAATGGGAAAGAGAACACTTTTCAGACAACCTTGCCTTTCTGGGGCTATTCTGGAGCTCTTCTTGTCCTTCCATTCATTTCTCAGGCCCCAGCTGCTGCCGGCTTCCACCTCCCTTCCAACCATCCCTTTCTGCCTGAGAAATGGTCATTCACCGATGTTCCTCTGCCCTCCTGCTGCCATCTGCTGGTATGATCCAGCTGCACTGGCTTCACCGTGGGGCTTCACTGTACAGCCTCTTCCTAACCAGCATGTGTTAAGATGTTATGGAAATCAAGTCCACAACCATGTCTACTTCAGGCATACAAAAGGGCCCTTCAAGTATTGGCAAATTAAAAAAAAAATTAGTCAGTCTCTGGTGGAATTTCCTCAACTCTCCTTTCTAGCTGGATTGGGATGAATAATACCTCTCCACTCCTTTATGACCCCAGTAGTTAGTCTGGATCAAGAAAATCACAGTGAGGCTTCTATAGACCTCTAGAAAGCACTCAGGCAATGATGGAGCTAAGGAGACTCCGAGATGGTAACCTTGGCCCTATGTTGCTGCCGCCACAAGTTTCCTTGTTCTCCTTACAAATGAATGAGCTAAGGAACTCAAATCTACTGACTCCCTTTTGTTATAGAGCATGGAAAGAATTTCTGGAGAATGGAAATAACTAGCAAATCTCTGTCCGTTAGTATTAGGGAATAATCTCCAAATCTCTGGAGATAGGGAAACTGAGACCCTGAGAATTTTTGTCTCCAGGAATTGGGGAGTAATTATCTAAGCCCCCCATAAAACCCTTCCACTAATTGTGAGCTAAGCATGGACAGGCATGACTATAAAAAGGAACAATTTTCTGCTGTGGCTGACAGTAATCAGTATCCCACCTGAGTCAGAGGTGCTGAGTTTGAATCCCTGTTTTGCTATTTGTTACCTGTGTGACATTGGGCAAGTCATTTAACCTAAAGGGGCGTCAGTTTCTTCCTTTGTAATGCTAAAGCTATTCTATGATCAGTGAGTGAGGGGATAGTGTGAGAAATTCAGTTAGTGCTCACATGTTTCTAACCTGGTTCTTAACCTGGAGTCTGTGAACTTCAAAAAAATTTTATTTTTGTGATAACTGTGTATCAATGTAACTGGTTTGCTTTGTAATTCTATGTATTTTATTTTATGAAAAGGGGTCCATAGGCTTCACCAGACATTGCCAAATGAATCCCCTCCAAAGGAGTCCATGACATAAAAAAGAACCCTGTTCTAGACTGATGCTCAGACTTCTGAGTGACTTAATAGTGAGAGCATAGCCAGCAGGGTGGTGTTGAAAAATCCGAGGCGCCATGTTCCTGATTAGGAGGTATAGGCAGCTTCACTAATACACAGCACCCCCTGGTGGTTATATACATATATATAGATTAAATAAAAGTTTTATTCCATTTGTAATGACTGGCCTCTGAGAGTAACACCAGAAGTAAAGGGTGCAAACTTCAGAGGACCAGATTTAGGTTTGATGTCAGGGAAAACTTACTCATAGTTGGAGATGTATTTTAGTAGTAGTAATAGCAGCAGCAGCAGCAGCAGTAATAGTAGTAAT
Organism: Vombatus ursinus; assembly: GCF_900497805.2. Classification (NCBI taxonomy): domain Eukaryota; kingdom Metazoa; phylum Chordata; class Mammalia; order Diprotodontia; family Vombatidae; genus Vombatus; species Vombatus ursinus. The sequence continues at coordinate 12,088,583 of NW_020954546.1, read as the reverse complement.
ACCATTTATCTAATGCTCTAAGGTTTGCAAATCACTTTACACATTAATCAAACATTTATTAAGCACTTACCATGTGCCAGGCACTGTGTTAAGTTCTGGGGAAACAAAAAGAGGCAAAAGGCAGTCATTTCCCTCAAGGAACTTGCAATATAATGAGGAAAACAACATGCAAATATACACAAAGCAGGCTATCTATCTATCTATCTATCTATCTATCTATCTATACACATACATACACATATGTAATAAATAGGAAATAATAAACAGAGAGAAGACACTAGAATTAAAAGGAGTTGGCTGTTATCTCATCCTCAGAATTATCCTGAAGGGTAAGTCTTATTATCTCCATTTTACAGATGAGGAAAACTGAGGCAGGCAGAGGTTATGCAACTGGTCAATGGTCACATGTCTGGTAAATGTCTGAAGTCCTATTTGAACTCGTCTTCCTAATTCAAGACCCAGAGATTTCTTCATTATACCAACGAGTTAAAGTAGAATGAATTACCTAGGGAGCTAGCTGATAGCTTTTCTCTGGACATTTTCTTAACTGTCTAGTCACTCCTGAGTCTCTTTTGTAAGGTCATGGGCTCATCATGCCTCCTAACTGTAGGTATTTGCCAAAGATCTGTGCTCAGTTTTGTTCTCTTCTCCCTTTAAACTCTTTCCCTTGGTAACTTCATCAGGTCCCATGAATTTAACTCTCATCTCTATGCCCATAACTCCTTTATCCATATAGACAGTTTATTTCTTCCCTGAGCTACCATTCCAGATCACCAACTACCTAGTGGACATTTGTTGGACAACCATATTAAAATCACCAGTCTAAAACTGAACTCATTATCTTTTCCCCAAACTCTCCTCTTTTCCAAACTATTTTATTTCTGTCACAGGTGCCACCATCCTCCTAGTGTCTCAGGTTCATGATCTTGGCATTATTCTGTATTCCTCACTTTCTTTCACTCCAAGCATCCAATCACTACCTCTATAACATCCCTCCCATCTGACCTCCTTCACTCTACTCACACACCTTTTTTCGGACTCTCATTGCTTCTAACCTAAATTATTGCAAAAGTTTCCTAACTGGTTTCGCTGACTTGAGTCTCTCACCACTGAACTCTGCTACCAAAATAATTTTCCTTAAGCACAGACCTAACCTTGTGATATCCCTTCTCAGTCAGCTCCAATGGCTCCCTATTGCATTTCTAGGATCCAATAAGAAATTCCTCTATTAAGCTTCTAAAGCCCTACAGGACCTAGCCCCAACTTAGGTTGTCATCGTCATTGGATGTCACACTCCTCTCATGCCCTCTTCAATCCAATCAGACTGGTCTTTGTTTTTAGAACATGGCGCTCTGGCTCCCATGCCTGGAAAGTACTCCCTCCTTTCTTCCACTTCAGGAAATCGCTCTCTTCCTTTAAGATGCACCCCAGGCACCATGTTTCCTGATCCTCTACCCTCACCCCCATTGCCAGAGCCCTCCCTCCCAGACTACCTGGTATTTAACGACTTTTTATATGGAATTTATTTAATTATTAACTTTATACTGGATATATTTTCATATGTACTTGTCTCCCCCATTAGAAAGGAAGCTCCTTAGGGTAGGGAACATTTCTTTCTTTGTTATGCACATCCACAACTCCTGGCACACAGTAGGCACTTAATAAATGCTGGTTAACTGGATAATCACTTGTCGGGGATATGGTGGAAGAGAGGCTTGTCCACTTATGGGACATCGTATGTTAATTAATGAATATTCTTAATATTAATAATATTCAACTTTGAGATCCTGGGATTCCATGGAACAAAGACCCTCTCTACCCGCCCTCATAAAATCTAGCCAGCCCAGAGCCCGGCCAGCTAGGCCGGCCCTCGAGGCTGCCGCTAGAGGGCGTCAGGTGCAGGTGGAGTTCGTGCACAGCGGGATCCGCAACTCGCCCCAAGGGAGGTGTTCCGCAGGCTCCTCTTTATCCTAAGGCACAAAGCCGGTTCTCTCCCCGACCCCCACCCCTGCGCAGGCGCACCAGCTCCCTCAACATACACAGCTGCAACGTTTCCAGCCAAGCCCCCTGCGCAGGCGCACCAGGCTACGCTGGTTGGGCGAAGGCTCGCAGAAGCAGTTCGTGCGTAAGCGCCCCAGCCTGCCTTGCGCGCGCCGCTCCGGACCCAGGGGGCGGGGCTTCAGGGTGGCTTCCCCACCCTGGTCGCCAGGGCAACGGGCCCGGCTGCCCGGAAGCGGACCGAAGGACTTGGAGCCGAAGACGGAAGTGGTCGCGGCGCGAGCTTGGGGAGAATGGCGGCGGGGGCGGCGGTAGCGGCGGGGGCGGCTGCCGGGGCAGGCCGGTGCCCCGAGGTACCGTCCGCCTCCTTCCTCACGGCGCTACTGTCGCTGCTCGTGTCCGCGCCCCGACTCCTGCTGCCGCCCCCGCCACCGCCGCCCGGGGAGCCCGAGGTGCCGCTGCCCCCCTCAGGCCTAGCCCTGCGGCCTGCGGCCTTGCGGCGAGACTGGGAAGGTGAGAGAGCTGTCGCCCCTGGCCGGGCTCTGGGCCCTGCCCCGCCCCGGGGGGGGGGGTGGAATCCGTGACCCCCTCCCCCACCCCCGCACCCCCCCCTACCTCCGAGCTCCGCCCTTCCCCCACCCGCCATTGACCATCCACGCCCCGCCTCCCCAACCCCACCCCGCCACCGCAATCCATCCCCCTCCCCCATCCAGCCAATCACGTCCCCTCGCCCCTCCCCCATCCTGCCATTCAGACACCCCAGCCCCTCCCCCACCTGTCATCGGCACATCGACGGCTCCCACCAGACCACCTGCACATCCCCGTCCCTCCCCTGTCATCCCCCACATCCCGCCCTCCCTCTACCCAGGCACCACCTCATCCTTGTTCTTCTCCCATTCCCATTAACCCTCTCTGTCCTTGTCCCCCTTTGCTGCCCATTGTCACCCTGTCACTCATTCCCCCTTTCATTCATTCCCTCCTTCTCTCCCTACCGCATCCTTGGTCCATCACCCTATCCTCCAATCCTCCTGCCTGTCACCACTTAACTCCTGCCCTTCATTCCCTGTTATCCCCTTATCCGTGCCCCTCCTTTATCCTTGTCACATCCAGCCCCACCCTCACCCTCTCCATCTGTCACCCACATCATCCCTCCATCCTTGTAGAAATAAGAGCTAATCCTTCTCTTCATCCCTCTCCCTCCATCTTACTCTTCCCTTCTCCCTCCCCCACCATCCTTTCCAGCTAGCCATGTCACTCCAACCCAGCACGCCTGTCTCCCCATAGGAAGTCCACTTCATTCCCGTCTCTCACGAAATCATCACTGCCCCTTCCATTCTCTTGCCCATCCTCAGCTCTGAAAGGACTGAATGAGTAGGAGCCCATCTTCATCCTCTCTTCCTGTGCAGGTACCTGTTAACCATTTCATCCTAGAGGTAGGCAGCACCACTTCACCTCCTGGTGCAAAGCACTAGCCTAAGCTCTTCTGCCCTTTCCCTAGTTACAGTTCACAGCTTCAGTTTATTAGAGGAAAGGAGAGTTTGGGTTTAAAGACAACCCCCTGGGCAGGAGGTTGTTGGAGGGAGTAAAAATGTGTAGGCAATAGGGAATTCTTGGTGGATTTTAAGCTCCTACTTTCACCGAGGCTCTTTGAGAAGGGCATTGTTTGCTATCCCTTCTCCACATAATCCTTATCCTAGCAAGGCCAGTGGACATTAGCAAGACTGGACCAAGTACTCCAGGAAGATGTGTAGTAGCCCCCCCTATATCATTCATAAGTATTTCTTTAGCCTTGAGAGCTGCTACATTGTCATTTTTATGGTCATTTTTTTTCTTCCTTAAACAGCTGCTATGTGAGGAGAGGGCAGGATAACCTCAGCTGAGAAGGGTTAAATGACTTACCCTCTCAGTACACCCTGAAGCAATCATAATTAATTCAACCTCCTGCCCCTGGGAGGTAGGTCAGCATCAAAACTTTAAGGAAAAAAAAGAAGAGGGTGAAGCCTATTGCAGATCCAGAGTTCCTTATGCTAAAAATGTGGTTTGCCTCACTGGAGGCAGTTGAGATGCTTAGAGATGAAAGACTTGCTAAGTCCAGGACAGAGGAGGGCTTAGAACTGTTGTGCCTCTGCCTTCAGTCCTCAGTCACAGTTGGGCCATTGCCCTTATCTTGATTCCTGATTATCCTTATTGCCCACCTGCCTTCCTGGGTGGGCTATAACCTGGCTCCCCCACTTCCAAATAGCCCTGCCCCTGTCTTCCTAAACCAATCGCCTTCTCAGTTTACAGGCTGATAACCTACATTTTGGTCTATGAGCATCCCCTGTCCTTGCTCTCTGGCCTCGTCATCATCTGGCGCTTTGCTGGCAGCTTTGAGAAGAGTGTGGGCACTGTGCGCCACAGTTTCTTCACCTTGGTCTTCGCTTTCTTTTCTGCCCTTCTCTTCGTCCTGCTGGAAACCCTCTGGGCTTTGGCTGGCTTTGGAGGAGTAGAAGACCCTAGGGGTTTCACTCCAGTGGCTTTTGCCATGTTGGGTGTCAGCTCCATCCGCACTAGAATGAGAAGAACTTTATTCTTTGGGGTCCCCGTCTCTGCCTCAGTGATACCTTGGCTCCTGTTATTTGCCTCCTGGTTTATTCCCCAAACCTCTTTCCTCAGCAACATCTGTGGACTCTTCATTGGCTTTATTTGTATCCTTATGAAAGGGGGGCTTAGTGAAAACTGGGACACGCCAGCCTTGGTCTTGGTAGGCAGGGTAGTGCAATTGATAGAGCCTGAACTGTGAGAGAGTGGGCTGGATTCTCTGATTGACTCTTAAGTGTGTAGCCTGGAGTAACTCCCTTAGCCTCTCTAGCGCAGTATTTCACCACCTGGAAGACAGGCTTTATAGGGAATTGATGAAGGTGACTGATGTTAGGAGGAAGGATGGGAGGCAGATCTGAGGGAACGCCTTTAGAGCTGCCCTGTCAGTAAGTATTTATGAATCGCCTCTTAACTACCAGTGCTAGGCACTGAAGATAGACAAAAATGAAACTGTCCCAGTTCTCAAGGAGGTTCCGTTCTACTGGGAGAGACAACGCCTACCCAAACACGTGACTGCCAGGAGATGGGTGCCAGTGGACAAAGGCATCAGGAAAGACATTTTGGAGAAGGTACTGCTTGAGATTTTCAGGAGGGGAGCCCAGCGAGTAAGGAGGGCATTCCTAGGCTAGGGCATGGCCCATGCAAAGGCCTAGAGACAGGAGAAGGGAACAGATCAGTGGCAAGGCAGGAGCCAAATTGGACTGGACCATAGAGTGTGTTTGCGGGTAATCTGGAAAGAGAGCCTGGAGGGAAGGTGCGAGGGACCTCGAATGCCAACCAAGAGTTTGCATTTGGTCCTGGAGGTAGAGAGGCACTAGAGCAGGATCAGACCCATGCGCCAGGCTGATCACTTTGGCACTAGCGTCAGGTCATTCAGCTAGCATTTATTAAGTGCCTTCTGTGTCTGTATTTGATCCTGAGGGTAACTGGAGTTGATTGGGGCTGGGAGGACGATGGGCAGACTTGCACCTTTGGAAGACGGGCTTGACAACTGCATAGCGGATGGATTGGAGTGGGAACAGGCCTGAGGCGAGCACTATTGCGGCATGAGTTGATTGGGTGGGGGCCTCCTCCAGGCAGAGAAGAGGGCGTGGATGAGAGAGTTACCAGAGGTGGAAGTGGCATTATGGGACAGCTGAATGAGTATGGGGGCAGCGAGGGAGGGAGGAGCTGCAGCCTATCCCTGGCTTCAAGGCTGAACGCCCAGAGGGTGTCGGTGCCTTCAGCAGTAATGGGCAGAGGGAAGGGTTTGGGGAGAAAGGCCCCGAGTTCGGTTTTTGATGGGTTGAGTTTAATTAAGATATCTACTGGGCATTCAGTCTTGGCAGTTGGAGACATAAAACTAAAGGTTAGGAGAGAGGTTGAGAACTAGATCTAGATTAGAGAATTCTCAGCATAGGGGTGATAATTAAATCTATGGGGGATGATAAGATTGCCAAATGAGCCAGTATAGAGGGAGAAGAGGAGAGGGCGTAGGACAAAGCTGTGGCCAGCACTCAAGGTTAGTGGGCGTGACTTGGACAGAGGTCCAGGAAAAGAAACCCGGAAGGAATGATCAGACAGGTGGGAGGAGCATCAGGAGGGAGTGGTGTCACAGAAAGCTGAAGAGAAGAGGGTGGCAAGGAAAATGAGGATAGTTGGTCGTGTCATAGCTGTTGAGGCCAAGCATTGAAAAAAGGCCATTGGATTTGCTTAAGAGATCATTGGTAAAGTTGGAAAGGATAGTGATGAGGTGTAGTAGAAAAAGGAGTGATGAGATCAGGAGCCAGAATCCATAGAGTTATAAAGAGAATGAGAGCAAAGGAAGTGGGGGCATCTGTTGTAGATGGCCTTGGCGAGGAGTTGAGCCATTAAAAAGAGAGATGTGGAGCCACAGTGGAGCTGGGTACATCACATGTGGGTTTTTCAAGGCTAGGGGAGACTTGAGCATGTTTATAGGCAGTAGGGAAGCAACTGGCAGAACAGGAGTGATGGAAGATTAGTGAGAGAGTGGGGACGATGGAACGGCAGTCTGCTGGAGAATGGGATAGTATGGGATCATCACTTGCCTTGGCAAGGAGAAGGTCTGCTTGGGGATGGTGGCAGGAGACATCTGAGTGATGCAAGGTAGAAGGGGAGAAGAGAGAACCGTGGAACGTTTGAGGAAGGATAGTGAACGGGATAGTGAACTGATTAAGGAGGTATAGAAGGATTGCCTGGTTCACATGATGTAACAGCAATGTGTGGTGGACCCAGTTAGCACAGTTTTGTCCATTTCTGTAGCTTGGGTCACATGTGGGCATGTGAGCAGGGACAAAAGCTGAGAATGGTGGAACCAAGCTCTTCGCTAGGATAGAGAGGCTGGGGACGTGGAGAACGTTGTCCAGTGCACTGGTTCAGCAAGGGGCTAGGGTGGGGAAGAGAAGGTGGAGCCAGCAGCAGGCTGATGGCCTGGGAAGAAGTGAGAGCCAGAGGGATTGGAGGGCTGTGAGGACCAAGAACAGGGCTTCGAGTTGAGAGGGAGAAGTGGAATAACAGCATTATAATAGATAAAGGAATTTCAGAGCCTGCGAACGTGGATGTGGGACGGCCAGATCAAGGGTGTGGTCTGCCACCTCTGCGGAGCTGTGGTGGGGTGGAGGAGCAGGGCATAGGAAAGAGTTCCAGTTGAATTGGGAAGTTAGGATGTTTGAGGGAGTATGTTGAGGTCGCCTAGGATGAGGAGTATAAATTGCAAAAGGGAGAGAGCGGATGTAGGGAGACTGATGAGGAGGCTATTCAGATAATCCGGGTGAGAGGTGATGGGTAGTCTGAACTGGGGCGGTAGCTGTGTGATTGGAAACAAAAGGACAGATGCAAAAATTGGTCAGACTTGGCAAGTTGTTGGATGGATGTAGGTGGGAAAGAAAACAGAATTGAAGATGATACTGACATTTTAAAGCTGGGAGACCGGAAGAATGGTGGCCTTCTGCCGAAGTTAGGGAAGTTAAAATGAGTTCTTTTGGGTCAGGTGGAGTAGGAGATTGCTCTGCAACATGCAGTTTGGAGTGTTCACTAGGCAGCTGGCTGTGCAGGGCTGGCTGTTGAGCTGAGAGTCCTTTCTAGGGAGATGGTAATTGAATCCATGGGAGCTGATGAAATGACAAAGAGAGAGAAAGAGAGATAGAGACAGAGGCCAGACTGGAAGAAGAACCCAGAGAGATCAGTTTCCCAAAAACTCAGGGGAGCGTGTCCAAGTGGGAGAGGAGAGGCAGCAGTGTCAGGCTGCAGGGAAGTCAAGAAAGATGAGGCCTGAGAAAAGCCCCCGGCATTGGCAGGAAAGAGATCATTGGTAACCTTGGCTAGAGCGGCTTGAATTGAGGAAGGAGGGGCCAGAGCAAAATTTCAAAGGGTCTGGGAGTGAATGAGAAAAAAGCACGAAAAAGCAACAAGTATCTAGTGCTTTTTCCAAGAATTTGACTGTGAACAAAAGGACAGAGAGAGGATAATGGCTTGAAAGGATGATGGGGTCCAGGGAGGATTTTGGAAGGGTGTATTTATAGGCTATAAGGATAGAGGAAGTTATTAGCAGGAGAATGATTGTGAGGGCAGCCTGCCACAGGAGATGGGAAGTGATGAGATCCTCCTATGGAATTCTTTTTTCCAAGGCCTTTCCCTCTTAGAAATCTTCAAAGCTCATTGCAGATTCAAGGACAGAGCACGGACAAGCCTCTGCTTCCCCCTCCTTGGCCTCTAGGAAGCCTCTCAACAGTTGAGTTGGCCAAATTAGGGTCTGGATGTTCCATTGCCCTCAGGGGAATCTGACTGAAATAACCAAACAATGTCCAGCTTCTTTATTCCTGGTTTTTACTTTTCCTCTGTAAGAGAAGGACTGCTTAGGAAAAATGTCTCTCTGGAGGCCAGTCATTCTCCAAGTATTGTGTGGGGACCCCTTGCGCTCCTGAAGTCAGCTATTTTCATAATAATACTGAGATGTTTTAATTGCCAGTTTGATAAAGATCAGTAGCTGTAATTCACATAAACAAAAGCTCTTTGAGGGTCCTCAGTAATTTTTAAAAGCTGAAAGGGGTCCTCAGACCAAAAGGTTTGAGATCTGCTGTTCAGGTTGAGTCCCAACTGCCCGATAGCTTACAGATTTTGAAGGGATTAATGGGGGGGAGAAGGGGTGGGGAGAGGTGCCTCTGCACAATACTTATAGCCACTCTTCCCTCTTGTACTAGCGTTTGCTCTCCTACTGCCTGATTGAGCAGGGGGCCTTTTATCTGTGAACACCAGACTCTGGTAGCTGTAGACCATCCTGGTTCTAGGTCATCTCTCCCCTGTTCCTCGCCCCTTATAGTTGGGAGAGGTCAAAATTATGCAAATAAACTTGCAATCTAGTTGGGAGGACATACCCACAAATCATTTTAGTACAAGTTAGAGGGGCAGCTAGTTGGCATAGTGGATAGAACTCTGGCCTTGGAGTCAGGAAGACCTGAGTTCAAATCTGGCCTCAGATACTTACTAGCTGTATGACCCTGGGCAAGTCACTTAACCCCATTGCCTCGCTAAAAAGCAAAAAAACAAAAAAAACAAGTTAGAACATAAATGGCATGGCTCAGTGGATTGAGAGCCAACCTAGAAGCAGCAGGACTTGGATTCGAGTCAGACTTCTGCCATACTGCCCTTGGGAGACCCTGGGTGTGTTATTCACCAATACTCAAAGATGCTAAGTTGCAGAGAAGTCACCAAACTGATTCTCCATCTGGAAGCACTCTGTCCCAGTGAAATCACAGGTCTAGCCCCTGTCCAGAGGATGTGGGAGAGATAAATGGCATTTAAAGAGACTTGAGAAAGGAGATATCAGAGAATGTGCACACAGGTGAGAGCCCTTGAAGAATGTTTACAGCTAGAAATGGGGAAAAGAGCAGGCGTGCACGCCAAGTGTGCAAGATCGCCAAGTGTGTGAGATCGAGGAAGTGGGAAAGTCAAGGCAAGTACCAGGGATGGTGAGCAATGTGATTTGGCAGGAGTGGGGGAGGCAGGAAAGGGAAGGGAAACAGAAAAAAGCCTGGAGGCCCTTGGGGGAGGCCTGCAGTGCTGAGCCTGTAGGGACCCTTTCTTAGGTAATTGGAAAGAGCTAGTGTATATTGATGAGTAATTAGAGAGAATCATTGGAAAATTTACTCTCTGTCAATAAAACATTTAAAAAATACACCGAAGGAAACAGGAACGTAAGCAGGCAAGGCACTGTTGAAACTGCCATGTTAAATGTAATATATACTTTTTTAAAAAAGCTGTATGGAACAGTGAGTCACATTTTCACATGCAAGCCTCTTTCTGTGCTTTGCACATGGAAGTATGTTAATGTTTATCAAATTTATATTAAAAGAGAATTTTTAAAAGACTTCAATAATAGCGGTGTTTAGGGAGAAACCAATTAGGTGCCTTATAATAGACCAGGTGAGTGAGATGATGTTGAGTGGGAATGGAGAGAAAGGATTCACAAAGCTTGGAACGGGTGTACCTGTGGGGCAGAGGTGGGGGAGGAGTCCAGTGGGAATTAGCACTCCCCAGTACCCAGCGGGGTGGTGCGGGAAGTTAAGACAAGGGGCATTGTGGACATGTGGAATTGGGTGTTGCCAATGGGGCTAGCCAGGTGGAAAGGTGTCCATCCCGGTGGAGAAGGTTAGGGTGTGGATTGTGTGCTTAGGGAGAGATTAGTGCAGGGATGCCAACTTGGGAGCATCTGTATAGAGGTAATAGTTGAAGTTAGTGGAACGAATGGAGATTATTGAGAGAGAAGCTCAGGGCAATCTTGGGGAATCACCTGCATCCTGAGTCAGGAGAATGTCTTCACTCCCTGCTGTTAGCACCTTTCCCTGTCGCCCACGTCTCTACACCTGACACAGCTGAGCAGAAGCATGGCCAAGACACCTTCCTCTCCTGTGTTCCAGCCCAGTTAAATCCTAGATGTAGACGTGAAAGGAACCTCGCAGACGATCTGCTCCAATCTTCTCATTTCTAGATGAGGAGACTGAGGCCCAGAGAAGGGAATGGCCTCCCCAGGGTCACCTGGCTCAGGGGATCCAGCCCAGGCCCTCTGATTGTACACTCAGCAAGCGGTGCGGCCCGCTGTGCTTAGCCAGCCAGCATTTCCTGTTACTTGTTCTGCTGATCTGTGTCCCCCTCCTCGGATTGTCCCCCAAGGCAGCGAGCCATAAGTCATAACTTTTTAGAGAAGGGCTTTCTGGCCGGTTGAGGTGGATGAGGCAGCCCCAGGTTGGGTCAGGAGCGGGCAGCTGAGTGGGAGTGCAGTGCCATGGTAACTGGGCAGCAGCATCAGAGGAGCACCCCCCCTGGCCTGTACCTAGAGGAGGTGGGTTCTGGTGCGTTCTGGAATGGTTCAAGTCCATTTAAAGATGGAAGGGTTTCAGAGCCCAGGTGTTTCCTGCTCCACTTGCCATTTGTTTCATCTAATGTTGGCTTTATTGTATGACGTGGTGAGGGGATAATGGAGCCCAGAGAGGTTGGCGGTCCATTGGGGGCCACGCTGAGTAGTATTGTTAGGAAGGGGAAGCTTCCATCCTCTCCCTCTGCCCTGCTCCACACCCTCACACATGATTCCTGTGCCAGCACTTGGGGGAGGCGGGGTCCAAGCCAGAGGAGTTTTAGCTGGTTTTGTTGAGAGAAGCCATCCCTTGTAGACTCAGGAGTCATAGCACTTTGTAAACCTTGAAGTCAGGATGTCTGAGGATCTAGAATTTAATCGTGTGCTGTGAAGGTGATCATCGGACCAAGCATGGTAAATAAACTCTCTGAGGAGACCTGCCCAAGGCTCCAGGGGATGGTGGCGGTCAGAGATGGAACTTGGACCCCCAGGTCTTGCTGACTTCAGGCCAGGCCTAGCCCTCTATCTGCTTTTCCAGTGAACTTGAAAACACTAAATCAGGGTGAGTGATTGTCCTGGGATGGGGAGCATTTTAGGGCCTCCACTAGATGCTTCCACTATTCTTAACCTGCTGCTTCAGATGGTCTTGGTTACTGTTCGTGCCTTGATCTCTCCGAGTCAGTTGCACTGAAATTAGATCAGAAGTTCCCCTTCAGTCTGTTGAGGCGGGCCACGGTGCTCAACTATGTTTCAGGATCTTCAATTGAAAGAAGAACTATCCAGACCAGGAAGTAAGTACCTGACCTTCCACTGCTGCTCCTAGAGGGATTCCTGAGGTCACGGCTTCCCAGGGTGTGGTTGGTATGGCCTCAGGCCAAGGGGAATGGGGATGGATGGGGAATATGGGGATTGGAGAGTTTGGAAAGCTGTACGAGGATGTCTCAGCCTCCAATGAATGTTGTGAAAGCACTGGGAGAAGAGGGGGGATATCAGAAACGCATGAGTGCGATCCGAAACAAACCTGAAGGCGGACGAAGCAGGAAAAGGCCAGGATGAGGTTTGTGCTGTGTCTGCCTTCTTCCGGAGCTGCCTCCAGCCCCTTCAGCTGGGCCCTGAGGAGGAGAACAAAGCCATGGGTTTCAAGGCAGGTGAGGGGGTTAGCAGAGTAGATCCCAAGAAGGGGGGCTTTCCCAACAGCTTTCTTCCTCCCCTGTTTTGATGCTTTCTGGGCTAGAATACGTGGGGAGTTTTTCTTCTGTCTCTCCCCAGCAGCAGCTCTTTTTTCAAATCCTGCTGAAAGAGCCAAGAAGGTGCCACTCCTCCTCCTGGGCCCGCCACTTTGGGCTGTGGAGGGGCCTGTGGCCGGCTGCTGGAGCCCGGACTCCAGCACCCTGGCTGAGCTGGGGCCTCCTCATTCCTCATTGCCCAACAGACTTTGGCAGCTCCTGGAGCCTTTCCCGGGTGTGGGCCATGAGACCATCTCCCTGTGGGAGCTGGGGAGGGGGATAAGAAGAGCAGAGCAAACATGTCCATTTTACTTCTGGTTCCTAACTCTAGGAATAGGCCTGGAGGGAGGAGACCGATAAAATGGCCAGCTCCAGTTAGGTTTGTAGCTGAATTTTTGTTCCTGCTCCTCCTTTTTCCACAACCGGAATCTCTGGCAGCATGTTGGGAGGTTGAGCCTCCGAATGGTCTCAGATTCCATTCTCCTTGACCCTCGTCAGGTATTGGGGTTCATCAGCTTAGTCACAGACCCTAAATCCAGTGACCTGCCAGTCGCTGTTCCACCACTGACTCATAGGACCCTGAGGAAGCCACTACCTTCTCTGGGCCTCTCTCCCCTTCTAGAGACCACCTGTTCTCTACATTTGGCAATGAAGAGTAGTCAGTAAAACTCTATATTCAGCAAAACATTATATAGATGTAGATATAGCTATGTATATCTATGCCTATATATTTATATAAAAGCCCTTGGGTACTGGCGCATATATATATATGTATGTGTGTATATATATATATACACATATGTATATATATACACACATACACATACACATATATATGTATATGTGTGTGTTAAACCTGAATATATATCCTAGTACCCAAGGGCTTTTTTCCCTTTTCTTTTTGGAGCTGTTTGTACTTATCAATGTCAAATGTAATGACTACTTCTTTCTCTTGGCCCATTTTAGGATTAATCCAGTCTCAGGATCCTATCCTACACAGAGTTATCACTCTTACCCCATGCCGACCCTCCAGGTCATTCAGATGCAGCAACATGACAACACCCAGAGAGTGGGACCCAGGCCAAACCCTGATCCTAGGAGCTCACCTGCCCCACCTCCCTACCAGCCAGCTTCTGGCCAATTTTATGTACAGAGCCCCTTCGGCATTGGTCCCGTCTCCTCTAACTTCTACCCCGCTGTCTCCTGCCCTTCCCAGGGGAGCTGCCCGCCACAGCCTCCAGTCTGCCAAGGGCCAGGGCAGCCGACCCTGGGCGACAGCGCAGCCTCAGCGCCCACGGAGGGGTCAAGGGTCCAGATGCAATGACGGACTCTCGAGGAGGGCAGCCTCGACCCACCACATCTGAGTCCTTGCCCAGTCCACAAGGAGACGTCGTGGGTGAAGCCACCACAGCAGCCTGTCCCTCCTGGGCTCAAACTCTTGTGTGGCCACTGGTTGCTTCTCTCTAGCTTTTCTCTTTGATGTTTTGCGTAATAGCCCTTGTGTGTGTGTACCTTTGCCCTTCATTTCTCAGACTATCACACCATGTTCTCCCAACTTTTTCTGGCCTAGAGCTAATGAGCTAGGTCAGCGTAAATTTTATAGTAAAGCATGATCCCTGGGAGTTTGGACCAATGTACTGTGTTAATTATTTTTTATTAAAAATATGAAGCTCCAACACAGACATTTGACACTTGGTTTTTTTTTTTTTTAGTAGAGAGGAGGGCTGGAATGCTGAGCCCTGGCCAGTGGGCACAGCCTGCTTTGAAGGGGCTGGACTAACACGCACAGCCCTCTCTTTCTGCTAGGCATCATTACCAGGATTGCAGTATACAAGTCAAGTACCCAGCCTTAAGAAGGGGGTGCTTCTCTGTTTGCTCCAGGCTTTGCCAGCTGCAGTTGTATCTTCAGGGAAAGACTGGGAATAGCAGGGATCCATGCAGGATGCTTTCCTTTGGTTAATTCAGACTTGTTTGTCTTATTAACAGGTGGTTTTCTTCTCGTCTAGAGAGGACGTTCTTGCAGGGTTGGAGGAGGGAGGCAGAGAGGGGCAACCACAAGCTTCTAAGGGTTGAAATTGGGCGGTGGAGCCCATTAGCTGAGACATCTGCCGAAGCAGAGGGGTTTCCATCCCGCCTGGCTGCAGGGTCTGTTCTAGCTTCCAGAACGTGTGATAGAGGGCCTTCTGGGTAGAGCTCTTGGATAAACAGCTTTCAGTTCCCTGGGCTGACTTGCTTCAACACAGATGAGCTGGAGTGGGTTCCTAGTCGTCTCCATATGGATTCCTAATGAGCCTGGTGGCTCTATTGATGGGGAGAGAACACTAGCCGTGGTGGGGAGAAACCAGGCTCCTCAAAGAGACCCACCTGAATCTGCCCTGTGCTAGCATGAGATAGCCCAGATCTAGTTGCATGTGAGGCCACTTCCTCCTAGAGCAGAGATTTAAGGAAAGGCCAGAGGCCCTCTCCAAAAAAAGAAATATTAGCAGGGGCTGGGGCCGGGGCAGGGGGGGGGGGGTGGTCAGGGCTAGGGTTCCCTAGGGAAATAAATGGATCCATTTCAGGGGAAAAGCACACCTTACTAAGGAGAGGAGTTGTCTGCCGCTGTCCCCTTCTCTCCCTAGGGCGTTGCCAATTGAGGGAGCAGAAAGAGATATGAAGATGGGTCTTTGGATGCAGCAGACAGGAAAATGTTGTTGACTCGGTTGAAAGGAATCAAACTTTTTGCCTGTTTTATTGATGCTTTTTCCCTAAAAAACATCCTTGTCATGTGCCCATTTCCCCCAAGTAGAACTGTCTTTTATAATATAAATAGAAAGAAGCAGATCTGAACTCTTTAGCCCAGGGGTGGGGAACACGTACAGGCCTTCTAGGTCCTCGAGTGTGGCCCTTTGACTCAAATCTGTGAAGTTTGGCCTCGAGGGCAAAGGTTCCCCTGCTTTATCCACTTGTGAAATGTCTGCTCCTCCTCTCTGCCCAGAAGCCAAGGGCTGCTTCCCCAGCACCAGTTCCCAGCCTCAGGATCGGGCACTGCATGGACCCCACTTCTGAAGTCTTTCAGCACTGGTTTCCTTGACATTATTGTAGATTTCTCAACTTTGTTCTCCTGGTTCTGCTTACTTGGCTCTATGCGGACAAGTGGTCCCAAGCTTCTCCAGATTCTTCATATTTCTCATTATGACCTAAGATTCCATCACATTCATGTGCCACCATTTATTCTACCTTTGGCTAATCAGCCTTACCCACTTGGCCTGTACTTTGCCAGTGCTGAAGTGCTCACTGAATGATTGAGGGAGGGGATATGTATGTTGATGTATCTGTATCTATTGTTCTATCTATCTATTACCGTTCCCTCTGTCTTTGACTACCTAGAAACATGTACCTCGTATAATTACAAATTTTCCAAAATAGTTGGGCTAATTCACATGGCTCTCCCAACAGTGCATGTGTGTGCCTGTCTCCCACAGACCCTCCAGTGTTTACCATTTTTGTCTTTCTTTAATTGACCAATATGGAGTTTTCAAAAAATCATTCAGTTATGAATGACCTTGAACACACTACTCATACACCTTCCCAACCCTCCCCACTGCTTCCTGTTGCTTCAGAATCACTAGACTAGGAGAACTCGAGTGTCTGATGCCTTGACCTCATCTCACCCCTGCCACTGATTTCTCAGAAAAGCAGATTCACAGAGAATGTAAGGAAATGATCCCCTCCCTTCCATTTTTGGAGGCTTGCTACCTTACCCTGTTTAAGCTCTGAGCACACTGGCCCATGTTGGTGTTAGTGGCTAATGCTTAGCCAGCCCAGGTTGAGGAAGCTTACTGCCTGGACCAGTCCTAGTTGATAAAGGTAAGAAAAGGCTTTCTCTGCTAGCTCTGATGTCTACCAAGGTGGATCACAGTCTGTCCAGGTTGTCTAGTTGAGCATAAAATGACCTTCTTTTAATAAGACAAACAAGTTTGAAAGTGCGGAGAAGATGGCCAAGACAGCCACGAAAATGGAATCTAGTGACAAACAGTGGGGGTTGGCCACCTGGCTCTGGGGGTTGGGCTATTTCCAAGATGCAGTACGGCAAGTGGCCTGTAGGGGGAGGCCACTGCCCAAAGATCTGGCTTCGGTGTCATGTGGGGACTGCGGCCTTTGGACCTTCCTCCTCCCCTCACCCTGCCTCCCTGTCTCCTAGACCATTTGTCCCCCGCACACACAGAAGCCATTGATTTGTGTTCATTTATGTTTCTTGTCTAAGTTGTGTCTTTTTGAATAACTTCTCCATAAGACCGGGAGCTCCCTAAGAGCAGACATTTATTAAGCACCTACTATGTGCCAGGCACTGTGACTTCCTCCACCAGCCCAGGGGCTCCTTGAGGGCAAGCTGTGGAACCTCCAGCTTGAAGAACTGGCCCCTCCACACTGGAGGCCCCCCCAGACTTTTCCCCTTACGCTATTCTAGACCTGCAAGGAATTGTCAGTACTCAACAGTCCTTGAAGAGAGGCAGGGCTTCTTGGGAAAAGGGAAATTCTGATGGAGGGATGAGAAAAGAGAAGAGGGAGGGATGAATCGGTGATGGGGAGCAGGCCTGGAACGTGGTGGGAGTGTTAGAGGCATGGAGGTGAGAGTAAGGATGCCACCGAGGCCAGGGCTTGGAAGGAAGATGCAGGGTTTTGGATGTGGCGGTCCCAGAAGACCTCAGCTTCCCCTCCTCCCCCTCTCCCCCAGCCTCAGGACCAGAAGGGCTTTAGGGGCCTCCTAGGCACTGGAACCAGCACAGGGCCCAGGTACCTGGCCAAGGACCACTGCCCCTCGGCTCTGCCAGTTACCTTGTCCCTTGAAGGTCCGGGGCATCGTGGGCCCTATTCCAGGAGTTCTGAGTTCCCGATATCATTAGAGTCCAAGCTGGGTTGTAGGACAGTGGAACTTGAGTCCTAAAATCCAAAGTTAGCTTTTAGTACAGTCCCTAGTGTACAGCACGTGCTTAATAAATGCTTGTGTGCATGCCTGATCTCTCAGGAAGGCCCACTGATTTCCACCCAGCCAACCCTGTTCAGCTTAGCCCTCATGCCATGGAGCTGGTAACAGAAAATCAGAGCTTGTAGAGACCA
Organism: Vombatus ursinus; assembly: GCF_900497805.2. Lineage (NCBI taxonomy): Eukaryota > Metazoa > Chordata > Mammalia > Diprotodontia > Vombatidae > Vombatus > Vombatus ursinus. The sequence continues at coordinate 12,071,330 of NW_020954546.1, read as the reverse complement.
GAGAGGCCCAACCCCTTTATTTTACAGGGAAGGAAACTGAGGCTCAGAGAGCCAAGGTTACATAGTATACAGCAGAGTCAAGAATCACACCTGGCCCACGGACTCCAAACCCAGCATACTCACTACTACACCAGGTCCTCAAACTTCTAGCCCAACATTTCCTCTCTATATCATTGGCCCAAAGATCAGGCTTGACTAATAGCACACGTGAATGGCCGAAGGCCGCAGACCTAGGGTGTCAGCTCAGATTCCCTGAAAGCTGACTGGTCAAAAGCACTGGGGCCTCAGTCAGGAGTGTCTAGCTCTCCAGTGGGAGAGGCTGCTGGTGGAGGAGTCCAGATCCAGAGAGAAACCTGTCTGGAGTCCCCTTCTGGGCTCAGGACTCCCTAGGGACAGAGGTGGTGTTGGCACTTTGGAGAATGCCAAATCCTTTCATGATGGCAGGAAACTCAGTGAAAAAAACCAGGAGGCTTTGGTCAAAGTGAGGCCAAGGGAAAGTGATCTGTCCTTAGAGGGCCTATACCCAGGAGGCTGAGGTGGGAGGCTGAATGTTGGGTCTTGGCTCTTTTCCCACAGGGCCCACAAAACTGGAACCCACTCATGCCCTGTTGTCTTCTGAGGGAGTTTTCTTTCTGGGGAACATGAGTGATATGGGGACTGAGCCAACATCTCTGATTCTGAGCCCCCATCCCTAAAACCCTGCCCAGGCACTAGACCCCCAACCACAGTCACTCAAGCCCTATTCACAGCACTGAACCCTCATCTCCAAATACTGCTCCACGCTAAAGGTCAGGGGCATCAAATTCGTATCTACGGGGCAACTGAAGGTTCAAGGGTACTCCTTCCCCACATTTCGGGCTCTAAGGCTAGCCACCTTCCCTTTTTCCTTGACATCCCTCCCCACCCAGCCCTGCTCTGCTCCTTACCTAGGAAATACCTGAGTAGGGTGAGGAGGACAGTCACCAGCAGTAGCAGACAGGCCCCACTCAGCACCTCCACGAAGCAGCAGCAGCATCTGCAGCCAGGTGGACACCAGGTGACCTAAGGACAGAGGACCTACTCAGGGGACAACCTTTAGGTCGGAATGGAGAGCCCTCCAATGGGGATCCACTGAGTATTTCTGAGATTCTGACTTCTAGTCTTTTCACTCTCCCCTTTAGATTATCCTGCTCCTAAGGGAAAGGAAAAAGAAGGGAAAAGAAGGAAAGGGAAGGGAAAGGAGGAAGGAAAGGAAGGGAGAAGGGGAGAGAAGAGAAGAAGGAGGAAGGGGAGAGTAAGGAAAAAGAAAGTAAGGGAAGGGGGAAAGAGGAAGGGGAAGGGTGTCTCTCAATGATCTGTATGTAGATGACTATCACATCTGTGTTTTCATCCCTCATCTTTCTCCTTAGCCTTAGTCCTGTGTCACCAATTGCCTACTGGATATTTCCAGCTGTGTGTCCCATAGACTGTTTCAAACTCAACATGTCCAACGCAGAGCTCTTATCTCCACCAGCCCCACTTTGCACAGCCCTCCCTCACTTAAATCCAGCTTCCCTGGAGGTCATGACATCCTCTTCGAGAAGGAAGGACAAAGCGCACAACCACCACCCCACCCCACAGCCAGATCTCTGTCCTCCAAACTTCCACGTTTCTTGTGAGGGCACCACCGCTGCTCCCTTCACCGAAGTTCGTGAGCTCAGAGTCATTCTGAGCGCGTCCTTCTTCCTCATCCCCTACCCTCGTGGCCAAGCCCTCAGTTCTCCCCCCACGTCCCTTCAGTCTGTCCACTCCTCTCCACTCACACAGCCACCCCCTACTTTGGACCTTCATCATCTCTCACCTGGACCGCTGGGAGAGCTTTCTGCCAGGTCTCCCTGCCCCCAGTATCTTCCCCACTCCAATCCATCCAAAATAACCTCTCTACAGCACAGGCCTGACCGTGTCACTTCTCTGCCCAAGAATCTTCTGTGGCTCCCAGTTGTCTCCAGCCAGTCTTGTTCCAGTTTGCCTTTGATATCACTCCCCTTCATAAGCTTCTTGGCCTTCCTGCTATTCCCCAAACCTGGCATTCCACGTCCCACCTCCCTGACTTTGTCCGGGCCACCTCTGTGCTTGTGAGTGCCTTCTCTTCTCACATCAGTCTTAGCATTTTTCAGGACTCATCAGCGCCGCCTCCTACAGAAAGACTATTGAGATTCCTGCACTTGGCACCTCTGTCTCCCCTCTGAAGCGAGCTTGCCTTGTACGTGTGCATGTTGTGATACCCTAGAAGAATGCAAGCCCCTGGAGGGCAAGGATGATTTGGTTTGGGCTTCTTTCTCCTCCAGCGCCCAGCATAAGTGCCTGGCATAGAGGAAGGGCGAGATCAATATGATTGGAGAAGAGGGGGCAGCTGGGTGGTGCAGTGGATAGAGCTCTGGCTCTGCAGTCAGGAGGACCTGAGTTCAAATATGACCTCAGACACTTGACACTTACTAAATGTTTGACCCTGGACAAGTCACTTAACCCCGATTGCCTCACCAAAAAGCAAAAAACAAGTGCAGAAAATATGATTGTGGAATGAAGGAAGGAATCCAGTTCAATCCCCGAATTTGACAGATGAGGAGAAGGAGGTTGAAAGAGAGGCAAGGTTACCCAGAGAGTCGGTGGCAGGCAGGATCCGAACCCAGGGCATTCTGGTTCACATGCTGCCCTGCAGCATTTCATTGGATGATGCTCTAAGTATTTGTTTGGGGCCTCCTTATGACGGGCCCCACAGAGTAAGAACAGTAGGAAATACGAAAGAAGGAATTGGAACACTCCCTTCCTCTCCCCTGGCACTCGGGGTCTAGCAGAGGAGAGAAGGCATTGATAACAGGAGGGGTTTAGAAAGAACGCAAAGCATCCTGAGGTGTGTCCTGGGGAGAATAAACAGCAGCAAAGAAGAAGGTGTACAGAGTAACACCCGAGCAGGGGAAGCAGTCCAGTGTAATGGAAAGAACCTTGGACCTGAACCCTGGAGTACTTGGATTTAAATACCACCTCAGCCATCACTACCTTCTCACCTCGGGCAGCCAGGTGGTGGATAGAGCGCTGGGCCTGGACTCAACTTCCTGAGTTCAAATCCAGCCTCAGATACTTACTAGCTGTGTGAACTTGGGCAAGTCACTTAACCCTGTTTGCCTCAGTTTCCTCATCTGTCAAATGAACTGGAGAGAAGGAAATGGCAAAGCACTCCAGTATCTTTGCCATGAAAGCCCCAAAGGGGTCGGACATAACAACAGTAACACTCTCTGGGCCTCAGTTTATTCATTTGTAAAATGATAGGATCAGCTATCTCTCTCTAGACAATATATATGCCTGCTGCTTTTTTCTCATCTTCATGTCCACCCCACCACCACCACCACCCCTTCCACCAGGCTCTCCCATACCAGCCTTGGGGTCCCCAGCTCCTAATAGGTGAGAGTTCTCCATGATTAGCCCAACACAGACCCTCCTGCAAGATGCCTGATGCTCCTTGCTCACATTCACGCCTCAGTGCTGCAGGGAAACCCTCCTCTCACCCCAGCTTCCTATGCCCGACTCTAAGAGCCATAACCAGATCAATAAGTCCATTCCCAGGAAGGATGTAACAATCAACTGTCCTATCATTCCACTCACCTTCCCTGTGACCTCCCAGTCCAGAACACCCCCTCCGTGGCATATATGTATATGTGTGTATATATGTGCATGTGTGTTTGAATACATACACACATGTGCATGTGGGCCTATACGTTGCGTGCAGTTTGCATGCATACATGTGTGTATATGTGCACATGTGTGTATGTGTGGTATGACACATATACTCCCATATATATATATGCTGTCTCTTTGAAGGCAAGTGTTGCCTTGATTTTTGTATTTGTAACCTCAGCACAGCACAGTGCCTGGCCTGTACATTTTTTTAATTCATTCATAGATTCATTCATTCTAAGGCTCTTTCTGGCTCTGACCTTGTGATCTTAAAACAAAGGCTTAGAGGAAGGGCTGCTGAGTTCAAACTCAATGTCACAACAGAACAGTCACAGGAAGGGAGATGTGGAAAGAATGAGTTCAAGGTGAAAGCTCAGAGATAAAGGAAACACGAGACCTGAAGTCTGGAGCAAAGCTGAAAAGAAGGAAGATAAGGGACTGAGCCTTAGGGAGTGTCTTTGGTACTTTGAAGGAGAAGCAATCTAGAATGAGAGGGAGGGAGGAGTCAGAATGTCACCGCATTGCCAAAGTTGGAAGGGACCTTTGACACCATCTAGGCCCAGAGAAGGGAAGGGCCTTGCTCAGTGTTGCATAGGGAGTCCTAGGCAGAGTCAGGATGGTGGCCTGCGCCTCCTGACCTTTAAGGATCCAGAGCTCTCCAGGGCCTAGGGCTCATCTCCCCAGATAGATTTCAATCTCTGTGAGGGTGGGAGGGCCCACCGTACCCCAACAGCCCTTCGCGCTAGAAACATGAGCATTTCCTAGTCAAGCACCATTTTTCAAATCTCAGAATCTCCTCATCAGGTAGGGGTCAGGGGAATCTAGGGGGAGTGGTCAAGGGGGGTTCCAGGGTTAGGGGGTATTGTGGCTTAGAGTAAGGTCCGAATATCTCAGGGTGAAGAAAATCACTCAGTCCTGGAGATAAGAGCAGGAGGAGCTCTTGGCTGGAACAGGAAAGGCCTCTCGAGCCTAATGTCTGGCACTGTCTGGCACTTACTGATTCAGTACATTTTTGTGGGATGAGTTCTATTCCTGCTGCCTCAGACAGAAGAGGAAAAGCACCAGACAGCTGGTCAGGGCTCCTGTGCCCACTCCCACTTCTGCCATTTGGACCTTAGCCAACAGCCCCACCATGTATGTGCGATGGGACTGGAGGGTACCTACATAACATCTTGGGGCCTCGAAAGAGATGGGGATGATAAGGAGCACGGGTACCAGTAGGTGGTAAGCCTGGGGCCCAAGGAGTTCAGAAGACCTTCCGAATGCTCTTACAGATCGTCTGGCCCAACTAGACAAGGAAACTGAGGCACTTAGCCAGTCAATGACAGGAAGAATAGGTCCCTTTTTTGAGCCTGTGTAGGTGTAAGGGTTTTGAGTAGGTGTAAGGATTAATGGAGGCTTTCTCTGAGGACCTGTGGGGTAGAAGTGAGCAGACATGTGAGTGGCCTGTCACTCTCATTTCTTCACAAAACCTGGAGCATTCCTGTGGTTCTCTGTCATTAGCTTAAGCTCTTGATCCTACTATTTATTTGTTTTTCTCAAGGCATTTTGGTGTGGCTGCATTTTACACACACACACACACACACACACACACACACACACACACACACACACACACACCATGGATTCCCTGCCATCTGGAGTCGGATGGAAACTAGAACTCCCAGCCCCTAGGAGGGAAGTACTGACCACCTTAGAAGTCTCATGGATAAATGATTAAGCCCCTCCTTTCTTGTTTCCCCCTCTTCCAGCCAAGTTCCTCTTTGATTTGTCGATGAGACATCAGGATTCTCCTCCCACCCATCTGACAGCTCTTTTTCAGTCTCCTTTGCAGATTCTTCATCGATGTCAGACTCACTAACAGTGGATGCCCCCTAAGACTCTATCCTGGGTCCTCTTTTCCCTCTCCTCTCTCACTTAAGCTCATCAGCTCTCATGAGTTCAAATGTGATCACTATGCTGATGATTCCTAGACCTGGTCTCTCTCCTGAGCCAAGGACTCACATTACCAACTACATTTTGGTTGTCATTTAAACTGGATGTCCAGGAGGCATCTTGAATTCAGTATAACCCAAACAGAATTCATTATCTCCCTCCCATGCTTCCTAACCCCTCCCCTTTCTCTTCCAGACTTCCCTCTTCCTGCATAGAGCATCGCCATCTTCCCAGTAATTCAGGCTCCCAACCTCAGAGGGCATCATCCCTGATTTTTCACTCTCACTCCCCTCCAGATCCATTCCTTTGCCAGATCTTCTCATTTCTACCTTCCTGGCATTTTTTATCTTTGCCCCTTCCTCTCCACTCACACAGCCATCACTCTCATTCAGACTCTCAGCCCCTCTTGCCCAGTCCATTGAAATAGCTTTCTAACTGGCCACTCCAAGTCTCTCCCTGGTCCTGTCATCCTCCATACAACTGCCAAAGTGATTTTCCTGAGTGTAGGTCTGCCTATGGCACTCAGTAAACTCTAGTCAGAATCATGGATGAGATCCTTTGTTTGGGCATTTAAAGTTCTTCATAACTCACCTTCTTCCTACCTTTCCAGTGTTTCCCACAATGCACTCTTTAATCCACCTCCTATCCAGAGTGTTCTGCCTCACCTCTGACTCTTGGTTTCTGCTTCTTCCAAGTCTTCATTCAAATCTCACTTACTGATTCAGTAAATTTTCTCTCACTCATCTACTTTGTATGTCTCTTGTATGTACCTATGTAATTTGTCTCTCCTTATTAGAATGTGAGTTCCTTGAGGGTAGAGACTGAATTTGCCTTCCTTTGTATCGAGCATTGTAGGTGCTTAATGGATCCTTGTTGACTGCTGATTGATCAGGGAAGCAATATGGCGCATGGAAAGAGGAGATCTGAAACCAGAGGACCTAGGTTCAAATTCCCACCTGTGTGACGTTCTATCCTCTACAGTATTCAGTTTCTGCATACATTAAATGAGAAGGTTGGACTCAAAAATCTATGTCCTTCTATCAGTCTCTCCCTGCTCTTGGATTCTGCCAGAGGGTGAAAAGTCCCTAAGATGTCCTTGGTGAAGAGCGGAATGTGGGGGGTGAATAGTGAGGAGAAAAGGGGAAAGTGGTGAAAACTGAGCCTGAGTCCAGCCTCCATCCTGTAAGGGAGACAACCTGTAATAGCTTGCAGGTGTCAGATCTAGTTACACTGTCTCCTTAGGGAACAAAGGAGGAGGTGGGGAAGTCCTGGCTAATGGGGCTGAGGAAGGAGCCAAGAAGGGGGGCCCCACCCACCTTCTGGGGCCTCTTGGCACAGGAACCAGCAACAGGTCTTTAGCCGGGCCTCCTGGAGACAGGATGAGAAGCTCTTTAACAGTGCCACCCCCCAACCTGCTTCTCTTTGTCCTGCTGCTCTCCTCAAAGAGAAGTGTAAGGAGTGTGTAGGACAGGAGCACCCTCTGGGGAGTGGTGGTTGTGTGTGCCCGTGTGTATCTGTGTGTGTGTCTCGACACAAACTTGTGTGTATTTGTGTCAGTGTGAACTTGTATAGTTGTATTTGTGTCACCTTGTTAATCTGGGTATCCATGTAAACTCACGTGTATCTGTGTGTTTGTGTGTCTTTGTGTCCATGTAAACTCACATGTATTTGTATATCTGTGTGTCCATACAAACTCATATGTATCTGTGTGTCTGTGTCCATGTAAACTCACATGTATTTGTGTGTCTGTGTGTCCATACAAACCTATATGTATCTGTGTGTCTGTGTCCATGTAAACTCACATGTGAGTTTGCACGTCTGTATCCATGTGAACCTGTGAGGATATGTATGAGCCGCTGCGCATGTCTGTGTAAACCTATGTATTGATGTCTTATGAACCTGTGAACTTACATATGTGATTATGTAAACTGTATTTGTGTCTGACCTTGAGTTTGCATGCATGCGTGTATATAGGTGGCAGCTACATAGATAAGGGGGCAGCTAGGTGGCACCAGAGTGCACAGGAGTCAGTGAGATTCGTCTTCCTGGGTTCAAATCTGGCCCCAGACACTTAGCAGCTGTGTGGCCCTGGGCAAGCCCACCTCCCAACCACCCAGGGCCTCCCTCAGCCTCCCTTGGCAGCAGAAGGGAGAGTAGAGTGCCTTGTCGCCTCCCACCTGTTCCTGCACATCAGGCTCCCTTCCCTCTGCCTTGCCCCAGGCCTCCTCCCTGCCTCAGCCAGCCTACTAGGCCAACCTTGGTTATCCAAGCACCTTAGATGGATTAGGCAGCCCTCCCCTACTTCTCCCACAGCTGGGAGGAGAGGTCAGGTTTCTTGTGGACAAAGCCTCACCCAGGAGATCGGGTTGCTAAGCAGCCGGTGGGAGTGGGTGGCAAAGCTCAGATTTCTGGCCTGGCCTCTCTATGGGTGGTTCCCCATACTGGGTTGGCCAGAGTCTCACCGGGTCTACAGGGCCCAGCCTGGGGGGTAAACAAGAGGAAACAGACCAGCCCAGCCTTAATCCTCAACCCAGGAGGACTGGACTGGGAATTAGAACTGGCTTCCTAGGCCTCCTCATTTAGCTTCCTGGGTCAAATCGTGTACATGGGTGTCTCTGATTCAGACTCTCAGCCCAGCCTACCAACACCCAGCATAATTTCTAGTACACAGTAGGCACTTAATAAATGCTTGACAACTAACGGCCTATTTCATTTGTGCTTTAGGAATGAGATGAAAAATTGAGAAGATGAACTGGAAAATTAAATAAGTGTCCCCATAAGGACCAGGGACCAGACTGCTTAAAAGATTGGGCGAGGGAACAGGGAGGGGGGAAGCTGGCCAGGTAGACTCTCTGTGTAAATAACCTGAGCCTCCCTGAGCTGCAGAAGGAACGGATTCCTGAACTCTTTGGAATTTAATGGTCCTTCTTCCATTCCTGACAACGAGCCCGCCTTCCTGCCAGAAACTGCATTCTCAGACCATTCTTGATATGGTTTCTGCGTCCCTATCACTGAAATCTCAAGGCTGACATTGAAATCCAGCCCCCAACTCTGATATCAAGCCTCTAACCCTTCTCTGCAATTCTCATCGCCAGTCCTGGGCCACCATCCCAGACCCGAAACTTCCAGCCCAGGAGCCAAGCTCCCATTCCTGATGTGGAACCCCCATGCTTGACCCTGAACGAGGAGAAGGGAGGAGATTCAAGGCCACCTCCGCCAAAAAACATAATGACACTACTGTTGAATCTTGCAATTCCGGAGAAATTCTCACACTTACTTTCGAATTTCTAGGTGCCCAATTCTTTAGGGCCAGGGTAGGGAAGCAGGAAGGGTTACCTCTTTGGAAAGCAGTTCTTGCTTGATGGCGGTCTCTGTGTTTGCTGGAGAATCCATGAGGGACCTGCCTAAGGATAGAATAACTAATGTGTTGTTCCCTAAGGCAAAGATGAAGAAGGTCAGGTGGCAGGTGCATGGCACAGTGGATAGAGCGCTGAGCCTGGAGTCAGGGAGATTCATCTTCCTGAGTTCAAATCTGGCCTCAGACACTTACTAGCTGTGTGACCCTGGGCAAGTCACTTCACCCTGTTTGCCTCAGTTTCCTCATCTGTCAAATGAGCTGGAGAGGAAAAGGCAAACCACTCCAGGATCTTTGCCAAGAAAATGGGGTTGCAAAGAGTGGGACATGACTAAAAATGACTGAAAAAAGATGAGGAAGCTGCAACTCAGGGGGTAAGCTAGTAAGTGTCAGAGACACAATGTTATCCCAGGTCTCTCCAGACACCAGGCCCACTGCAGCCCCTTGTTTCTCTTCTGGAGGGTTAATAGTCCTAGAAATCGGGGACTCAATGCAGCCCAGCCTAGGCTGGTGCCTAACTTACCCAAACAACCCTAAATTCTACATCAATCAATCAACAAGCATTTATTTTTCTTCTACTGTGTGCCAGGCACTGTGCTAGGCACTTATACATATATAAGTATTTACAATCACAGTGCATTGGATAGAGTGTCCAACCTGGAGTCAGAAAGACCTGAGTTCAAATCCAGCCTCCAACACTTACTTGTGTGACCCTAACCTCTGTTTGCCTCAGTTTCCTCGCCTATAAAATAGGGATAATGTCAGCATCTCTCTCCAGGGTTGTAGTGAGGATCAAATGAGATATTTGCGTATATAAATATTAGCTATTATCATTACCAGGCATTATGAATAGATGCAAAAAAAAATGCAAGATGATTCCAGGGAGGGAGAACCCTAAAGCTGGGGGGCTAAGAAGATACTCTTGTAAGAGGTGGTAAATGGGGGACAGCTAGGTGGTACAGTGGATAGAGCTCTGGCCTTGGAGAAGGGAGGATCTGAGTTCAAATCCAGCCTCCTGACACTTATTAGTTGTGTGACCCTGAGTAAGTTAATTAACCCCAACTGCCTCACAAAAAAAAAAAAGAAGTGGTAAATGGGTTCAGCTTTGAAGCTAGGGATTCCAAGAGGTGGGAGTCAACCTGTGCACACAGGGGTTTGGAGGTGGGAGATGAAGAAAGTAAAGGAGGTGAAGAGCATGGAATGGCAGAGTGGAGGTGACAGAAAAGAGTCAGTCAGTCATTGAGCATTTATTAAACACCTACTATGTGCCAGGCAGCATGCTAAGTGCTATGCATAAAGAAAGGCAGTAACAGTCCCTGCCCTCAAGGAACTCACACTATGATGGATATATACAAGAGATACAGAGTATAAATAGAAAGTCCTCACAGAGGGGGAGGGAGATTGGGAAAGGTCCCATGCAGAAAGTGGGATTGGGGCTGAAGGAAGCCAGCAAAGCCCAGAGGCAGAGCATTCCAGGAACCAGGATGACTGGGGCAGATGCAGTGTGTGTTTGAGGTACGATGTTCATGGACCACAGAATGCCCAAGAGTGGCCTGGGAGCCAGGAGTTACACCAATGCCTCCCTGGGGGAGCCCCTTCCCCTCTCTAGGCTTCTGTTTCAGGGAGGGCCTTGGACTGGACGGTCCCTTTCCACCCAAATATTCTATGACCAGAATGATTCTGTCCAGTGGCCAGGACAGGATTGTTGGGGGACAGAAGGCAGAGGAAAAAAAAAAGAGGCAGAGGAGTCTTCCTTTGGTAAACATGAGGCAATTTAATAGCACAGGTGGCCTAAAGCAAACACCCTTACTGTCTTTCTGATAGCTCGTGGAGCCTGCAAAGTCACTCAGGCTGAACTACCGGGGACCTTCAGTTGCTTTTGGGTCTTCAGGCTTGGATGTTCCTAACTTCTGCCTGCTCCTTCCCCCAGGTCCTATCGACTTTGAGAGAAGTCTAGACCCTGCGGGAACACACAGCCTACAGGAGCCAGTGACCAAGCTGGTTGCCCCTCCAGCCCTCTCTGCCAGGCTCATGTTCTGAAAGCACTGCTCTGTGTCTCTCAGTTCCGCTACTTAAGAACCTTTAATGGCTATGGGGCAAAGTCCAAATTCTACTTTACTTTAGTATTCAAGTAGCCTTCTAATCAGAACCCAACCTGCTTTCTCAGTCATAGCTCCTACTACCCTTTATGTGAAACCTCTATTCTGGCCTGGCCAGTCAAGTCCTAGCTTTGCCACTTACAACCCTGGGCAGGTCACTTAGTTAGTCTGGGCCTCAGTTTCCTCATCTGTATAATGAAGGAGTTGGACCAAAAGGCACTCAGATCCTTTTGAGCTGGAAATCTATGATCGCTGAATTTCTCCTGGAAGTTATGCCAACTTCCACCCCTTTGTTCATGCTGTTTACCACCTCTGGAATGACTTCTATTATCCACATCTTACCTAGAATATACCCATCTTTCAGGGTTCAGCTCAAGTCCTGTGACCTTTCCTGACTGCATCTCTCCTTTGAAGCTTATAAAATTGGGTTCTAGTCCCCCACCAACACCCCCCTCCCAATTTATTTTCTCTGTAATCTAGGACAAGTCATTGAACTTGGGGATCAGTTGCCACATCTGCACAATGGGAATAATAACAAAGCCTGCTAGATGGGGGTTGGATCAGAGAATTTCTTGAGGTCTTGCAAATCTGACTGCACTGAGAGCACTAGTTTCCATCCCGGGCAGTATATTCTAGGGAGGACTTGAAATATGTGGAAAGGGTTAAGAAGAGGGTGACCAGGGTTCTGAGAGAAAGAAGCCATGCCATACCAGATGGAAAAAATCGAAGGATGTTTAGGGGAGAGGAGGGGGGAGGAAAAAAGACTTAGGGGGAACATGAAGCTGAAGGGCTGGCACATAGACGGGGGATGCCAGAGAGAAGTGGGAGCAAGGAGAAATCCTCGATTTGCTAGAAGAAAAAAACCTATCACTCAGAGATGTGCCAAAGTGGAAAGGGTTGATTTGGGAGGGGGTAGTTTCCTCTTCTCAGTTATGCTTGCTGGGGTGTTCTTTACAGGGATGGATTGGGCTAGATGGTCTCATTAGTTCCTCCCAGCTCTATGATTCTACCCCGCCTCTCTCCAGTAACTGAACAATTCTGTCTTGTGATGTTGCTGATGTTTTTAGCATGGCTCTTGTCTCTCCAACTCTCCTCAACCATACTGTAGCTCCTTCTCCTTCTCCTTCTCCTGCATACCCCCACCCCAGAGCAACCTTAGTAAAGAAGAGCTGATAATTGCTAAAGTACAGTTGTGGCCAGAGACAGGGGACTGAAGGAACCCTTGGCATCCTTTGGAAGCTGGCTGCCAAGCCCAAGCTTCACATTAAGGTATTGTTGTTATGCATTCTAAGAGAGGAGTTGATCTTGTTAGCCCCATTGTATGGATGGAAAAATCAAGTCCCAGAGACTCATTTTGTGCTCTATCCATTGCTTTTCCTCTCTCTCTCTCTCTCTCTCTCTCTCTCTTTCCTCTCCCCTCTCCAAGTTTCTCTCGCTTCCCTGGTCTATTGGATCTTTGGTCTCAGCCTTGTCAAGAGCCCCTCAGACCCTCATTTCCAAGAGGAATGGCCAACAAAGCCAGCTTCAATTGCTGGGCTTCCCTACTGGGATAATCCTGGGCCCGTCCTAGGTGGGATAAATGGGCCAGATCTTTGCTTCTATCCCCTGGGAGATAAAACCAGTGAGGGAAGCTACTTGCTTTTTATAGGGAAACAAGTTTGATGTAACAGCCACAGGAGAGATCAGTGCAGCAGAGTCAGGCAACCCCCTCCACCCCCCAGGGTGGTGTGGGGGCCCCAAGAAACACCAACAGCGATAATAACAATAGCTAACATTTCTGTAGTTCTTTAAGGTTTACGAAATGCTTTCCATAGGTTATCTCTTTTCATCTTTACAATAATCACGTGAGACAAGTGCTATTATTATCCTCATTTTGCATATGTGGAAACTGAGGCAGAGATGAGCAAATTGACCTGACCAGAGTCACAAAGCCAGTGGATCCCCGAATCAGGATTCTAATTTGTGGTTTTCCTAATTCCAGGTTCAGCATATAATCCACTATACCAGGGAAGGTAGGCAAATCTGATGATCAAGATCTTTCCCCTGGCCAGGAAGGCATTATCTTGATGATTGAACGATCCCCAGGATTGTGGACATCATGGTGCTGACTGGACAGTTCCTGACTCTCAGCCCTTGTCACCCCAGCTAAAACTTCTTAATCCTATCACTAAGCACTCATCCCATGCAAAGAGTATCTCGTCCCTTCTCCTAAACCAGACTCTCAGCTTCAGCCGTGAGCCCTCATTGCCGGCAGCCATCCCTAACCCTGAGGCACAGGGGGTAGTGGTGAAAAGTGTGCTGGGTTTGAAGTCAGAGGAGTTGAATTGGAATCTGGCTCTGCTATTTACAAAGGGTGATTTTAGGCAAATCACTTTCACTCTCTGGGCCTCAGTTTCCTTCTCTGAAAAATGAGGGAATTTACTAAGTAATCTCTACTCTATGAACCTATGAATCTACTTAGTAATCTGCTAAGGTTCCTGGCAGCTCTGAATTATGATCCTATGATTCATCCCTGACAATTAGCCTTTGGCCCGGGCGCTGAACCCCAAAGGACGCCTTGCCCTCAGAGCCTATTCCCCAATTCCTCCCAAAGATACTATGGTCTGACAACTTAGAGTCTGGGAGTCAGAATGATAGGGGTGAGAGGAGCCTAGCAATGGCTCTCCAAGTCTATCTCTTCCAATGGTAACTTACTTTTCCAAAGGGCGCTGCTGTTGTAGACTCAGGCTGCTCTCCTGGGGTGGGAGAAGCCTGGGGATTCTCCCTTCTTGGCCCTTGATTCCCTTGTTATGGTGCTCCCCAGTTTCCCTAGGAACAACACGAGGCCCTTGGGATTGTGTTCATCCCTGGAGGTAGAATTGGCCCCACCCTGGGCTGGGCAAAGAGGGACTCCCAGTACCAAGCTTCTGGGCTTAGCCAGGTGTGCATACACAGGTGTGGTGGACAAAGAACGGGGCTAGGTAATGTGGGTCATGGCATGGCTTTTTCTAGTGCCTTCATAGACAGGAGATCAGAGCTGCTGCACCCTCCTCCCTCCTGTGAGAATAGAATGGAGATGAGGATTATTGTCCCCACCTTCAGGAGACTGACATGTATATGTTTGAATATTTGTATGCTATGCAGAGGAGACAAAGTCAGAGGCAGTGTGGTACAGCGGGAAGAATGATGGTGTTGGAGTCTAAGGATTTGGGTTCAAATCCTGCCTGTGATACAAGTTGTCTGGCATTGAGCAAAACATTTAATCCTCACGGGCCTCAGTTTACTCATTTATAATGTGTAGGGTTGTGGAACAGCAAGTAAGTCGGTATGGCTGGACTGTAGGATATGTGGGTAGTGGGGAATAGAATATAAAAAGACTGCAAAGGTAGGAAAGGGGCCAGGTGGTGAAAAGCTTTAAAAGCCAAACAAAGGAGTTTATCATTTGATCCCATTGAAAACAAGGAGCCACTGGGCTTTATTGAGTTGGCAATGGTAAGGGTAGTAATATAGGAGAATCTCTGCTTTAGGAAAAAGTTAAGTGGAGGGTGGATTGCAGTGGGGAGAGCTTGAAGTAAGTAGACCAATGAAAATGTTTCCATCAAGGGCTCAGTTTAGTTTCACTCTATACTCCAAGTACTTAAGCCTTCCCCAGGATAAGCCGATCCCCTGAAATCAGCTTTTGATACTCAATACCTTCTCCGCCCCTTCAGTTGTCTCTCCACTCTGGTTGGAGGGCTAGAGGGAGGAGCATTAAATTCTCCATTTTCCATCAGCAGCTCTGCTTCATTTATTGATTTCCACTGTACTGAACATCATGACCCCTCACCTGGGTGGTTACCCCCTTTGTATCCCCTCTCCCACCTTTCCAGCTTCCTTCTGTGTATCCCCCTGTTAGATTTTGAGCTCCTTGGGGGCAAGCACTATCTTTCTTTTTTAAAAACTATATTCTTAGCCTTTAGCACAGTTCCTGGAGCATATGAACTTAATAAATGTTTGTTGAATTGAATTATTGCAACATAACAGAAGGAAAGTAATAAGGGCATGAACTTGGGTGGTGACTGTATGAGTGGAGATCAGGGGACACGTGTGAGGTACATTGTGGAGAGAGAAAAAACAAGACTTTGGCCATTGAATGGATATGTAGAGTCAGTGGGAGTATGGAGTCATGGATGGCAGTGATGTTATGAACCTCAGTGACCCGAAGGATGCCTGTGTCCTCATAGTACTAGGTAAATTCAGAAGAGGGGTAAGTTTGGAAGGAAAGATAATGAGTTTCTGGTTTTTTGGACATGTTGAATTTGAGGTATAATTGGGATATCCAGTTTCAAATTTGTAATAGGCAGTCAATGATTTGGGACTGGTGAGATACTGGGGTTGAATATGCAGATCTGGAAATCATCTACCTAGAAATGATCATTGAAATGGTAGGAGCTGATGAGATGACCAAGTAAGATAATACACAACAGGAGTTCTGAAACCTTTCTTGGCTCATGGACCCTTTGACATTCCAGTGAAACCTATGAACCAGTGAAACCTTTACCTCCACTCAGAATTAAGGTGAAATGCATAAAATAAATCACACATTGGATTGCAAAGGAAACTAATGCTTTGGAGAGGTCAAGAAAAGTGAGAATGAGAAAGGGCCACTAGATTGGCTATCAAGAAACCATCAAGAACATTAGAGAGAGTTGTCTCAGTTGAATGATGAGGTCAGTTCTACCCCCACAATATTTCCTGAATCTGTATCTTCCTTTTCATCCCCATTGCCTCCTTTACATTCCCGTCACCTCTTGCCTGGGCCGGGGCAACTGCCTCCTAACTAGTCTCCCTGCTTCCAGTGCCTCCAATCCCTCCTCCACACAGCTGCCAAGTCGGCATCCCTAACGTTTTGTGCTTCCTTCTGGCCTCGATGATAAAGTGTAAATATCTTGCGGGTGACTTCAGAATCCTCCTTGGAACCTGGCTCCAACCAGCTTTATTTCACACCACTCCCATTTGTGTAAACTCTGTTCCACCAAGCTGGATTACCATTTTCTGTTCCTTGGCTGTGTCCTATTAAATCACGTCTTTGTCTTTGGGCCAAACCAAAATACCCCTTCCCAGGCACCATCCCCTTGTATGAGTTATCTTTTTCCTATTAGATCATAAGCTCTCCTCATAAACAAATTTAGAAGCTCGGAAGAAAATACCTTTTTTAACTATGGATAGAGGGAGCTTGGTGGTATAGTGGATAGAATGCTGGGCCTGGAGTCAGGAAGATCCAAGTTCCACTTACTAGCTCTTACTAGCTGGTCATTTACCTCTGCCTGCCTCACTTTCCTAATCTATAAAGTGGGGATAATAGTAGCACCTATCCCACAAAGTTGTCAGGATCAAATGGCATAACATTTGTAAAGCACTTAGTGTAGTGCCTGGCACATAGTAGGTGCTATATAAATGTGTTTTTCTCCCCTCTCCTGGATAGGGGGAAAGTTCATACCCAGGCAAGGGATAGAGAAGGTCACACAAGAGAAAACAGGCAATTTTGATCACATAAAAATTTGTACCAATGAAATCAATGAAATTAATTTGTACAGATAATTAGAAAAAAATCTGTGCAGTAAGTTTAACTGTTCAAGGTCTCATATCCAAGATATTCAAGGAACTGATTTAAATTTATAAAAACAAGAGTCATTTAAGAGACCAGCCAATATGGCAGAGTAGGTGAATGCACTACGGCTCAGCTCCCCAACACAATTACTCCTCGAGGACCCAGAAAATGAATCAGACTGAGTCCTGCTGAGAAAACTCAAGGGAAAATCATGAGTTATTTTTCTAGCCCAGGTTGGCATAGAAAGAACAAGCATGCTCTTCAAACACTGGGGATGAAGTCTAATCAGGAGGGCACCTCACAGAGTGTTCCAGAATGGGGCATGAACTGGGTACTGAGGGTGTGTACTAGGGCAAGAAAAAGTCCACTATACAGTACAGAGGGGCCTTACTCTGTGAAGGGACCAAAAGGAGATGCCATCTGGCATCTCTATGGCTCATCCCCTAGAGGTGAGTTACACATTTAATTCAGACTAAGGAGAAGACCACTGTCTAAAGACAGTGGACCAGGGCAAGAAGTAGTCATGTGTCTGTGTATTGGCAAGGAGAAGGAACAGAAATTAACAGCAATTGTGTGTCACTGACCCTGAAAATGGAGAAGGGTCTCAGATGTAGCCTCCAACCCAGTCTGAAGCAGAATAAATAGGTCAGGGAGCTCAGACCAAGCAGGATCCCTGCAGTCTGAATTGGTAGAGACTTCTAGCTTGCTAACTATTGCCAGGGCCAGCAGCAATAGAATAAAGTTCCCACTAGGGGCAAGCCCACTGTTGTATTCCACAGACCCAGATCCAGATCAGCAGCTTGTAAAGCTCAGACCAGAAAGGCAGTGATCAGACTTCACACTGATAGCTTTCAGTGGAAAAAGCAGAAGCATGACGCAAGATAATATAAAACAAGACAAATGAAGGCCCCGACATTGTCTCCAGAAGTGCATAGCACCTGGCCCTAATGGAAAATTTGAATTTGGGAAGTAAGGCTGGAAGAATTGGTAAATAAAAAGAGAATTCACCGTAAAGAGCTGTAACAGTGCCAGGGACCTGTGAGACACAAGCCCAGAAAAGGAGAATGATTCCAAAATATCTAACGAGCAAAGCCTCAAGGAAAAATCATGGAATCAAGTTCAACTAGAATTCCTGGAAGAAATGAAACAAGAATTAAAACTCACTTGATAAGAGAAAAGAGGGGCAGCTAGGTGATACAGTGGACAAAACACTGGCCCTGGAGTCAGGAGGATCTGAGTTCAAATCCGTCCTAAGACACATAACACTCACTAGCTGTGTGACTCTGGGCAAGTCACTTAACCCCAATTGCCTGACCAAAATAAATAATTGATTAATTAAAAAAATTTTTTTAAAAAGAGAGCACTAAAGGAAAGGACTGGGGAAAAAATGGTAGAAATGGAGGAAAGACTTGGAAAGAGGATTAACAGTTTAGCACAAAAAGCAAAAGACTCCTTTAAGAGTAGAAAGGACTAAATAGAAATTAATGACTCCACGAGAAATATTAAAACAAAGTTACAATACTGAACAAGTATAAGTAAATATGAGGCATAGCTTCAATGAAATGAAGAACTTCCAAACATTTCTGAAGAAAGAAAAGACAGAGCTAAGTGGAAATTTCAAAATATAAACTTAGGAACCAAGAGAACCTGAAAAAAGTCAATAGAAGCAAGCCATTACAAGGGCAGCTAGATGGCACAATGGAGAGAGTGCTCAGCCTGGAGTCAGGAAGACTTGAGTTCAAATCCAACCTCAGACACTTACTAGTTGTGTGACCTTGGGCAAGTCATTTCACCCTGTTTGCCTCAGTTTCCTCATCTGTCAAAGGAGCTGGAGAAGGAAATGGCAAACCACTCCAGCATCTCTGCCAAGAAAACCCCAAATGGAGTCACGGAGAGTCAGACACTAGTGAAATGAGAGAATGACCACAAAAACAAAAATTAGGAGGGACTGAACACGTATGAAGTGGAGATGATATAAGTGTTCCCTCAGAACTCTAATATAGAGGGAGTCTAATTAGAGAGAGGGCCTGGGTTTTGTTATGCTTTGACAATCTTAAAAGAAGAAAGAAAAGGGAAGGGAAAATGAATGGGGGAAAGGAAGGGGGAGCCAGAGAAGGATGGAGGAAATTATCTCACATAATCAGGGTGTGAAAATAGAGAATTATATAAACTAAACAAAACAAGAAGAAAGGGGAGCAGGTGACACTTGAACCTCCCTTTCATCTGAACTGGTTAGAGAAGAAAAGAATGCACACACAATTGGATACAGAGATACATTTCACTCAACAGGGAAACTGGAAAGAAAGAGGAGATGGAAGAGAGGTAGATTCAGGGAGGAATTAGTCCTAAGTGAAACTTAGGGTAGATCAAAAAGATGTTCAAGAGAAAGACAGGGTAAGAATCTGTGATCGGCTCTAGGTGAGAAAGAGAGAAGAGGGGCGGGGGAGCAAAGATAGATTGCGTCAAACCTGAAGCCGTCACTCCTCACTCAGCACCCTCTTCTTTGTAAAGAGGGAATGGGAAATAGAAGAACAAGTAGAGTCAGTCCTCAACTTTTGCATGCAATGTTCCTAGAAAATGGCTCAGAAATAAAAAATGTGAATGTAGATACATTGAACTTATAGGAAATAGAGAGTTAAGTTCCTGCAACCACCAAAAACTAATCTTTCACTAGAAATTAATGAAAATACACTTTTCTGCATATAGTTGTTTATAATAAAACATTAATTCTGATGACAGGCACTTTTCCTAACACAGTAGCCATGAAATAACCCATAAAATGCAATACAGGAGATTCAATTGGCAACAGCAAAACATTTTTTCTTGCTAGTAATTCCCTAGAATTCTGTGGACTTTTGTGCTAACATCTCAAAAACCAAACAAAACATTGATTTCAGGTAATACTCACTTTTCATAATACATGAAATCTACAGTACCATAAATACTTTCCTCCTTTTAGCAGATATAGTTTAGTTCAAGGGCGGGGAACCTACAGCCTCAAGGCCACATGTGGCCCTCTAGGTCCCCTTTGACTGAATCCAAACTTCACTGAACAAATCCCCTTAATAAAAGGATTTATTCTGTGAAACTTAGACTCGGTCAAAAGGCTGCATCCAAGGACCTGGAAGGCCACATGTGGCCTCGAGGCCCTACCCCTGGTTTAGTTGTTTTTCGGTCATGACTGACTCTTCAGGACCCCATTTGGGGTTTTCTTGGCAAAGGTACTGGAATGGTTTGCCATTTCCTTTTTCAGTTCATTTGACAGATGACAAAACTGAGGCAAACATGATTAAGCGACTTCCTCAGGGTTACACAGCTAGTGGGGGCCATCTCCAGTTGTCCTGATCTGTATCTTGCTACTGAACCTAGACGGCTCAGGAGGAGAGAGTGAGGCCCAACCCTCCTTACTTAAATCCAATTCACTTGCAAGTCATGGAATCACCTTCCTGATGTCATGGTCCTCTTTGAGAATGGAGGAGAAACAACAACCCGTGAGTAGTTGTAGCTGCCCTCCTGGGGACCGAACTGGCCAGTTCCGATTGTACAACGAAACTCCTTGATCTCTCTTTCCTACCTTCCTTCCTTCCCTCCCTCCCTTGCTCCTCTCCCTCCCTCCTCTTCCTCTGTCCCCATAGGGAATCATACATACCCTTACCTATTGATTGCTGAAACCTCACAAGATATCTTGGGGTTTATGGGCTAGATTTTTCTTAAAGACCATGCCTTAAACCCAAATCACTCTGGTTCTCATTGATTGGCCAACAGTAGGTCCCAGCCCAAGCCTCACTTGGTCATTGTTTGGGCCCTGATGTCTCAGAGTGAGTGTAAATCACACGAATGCTTGAATATGAGAGTTGAATGCACAAATGGTTAGGATTAACTGTATAAGAGAAGAGGATGGAGGGAAATACACAACAATCATAACTGAGAATGTGAATGGGATGAACTCACTCATAAAACAAAAGAGGATAGCCGACAGGATTAAAAAGCAGAATCCAATAATATGTGGTTTATAGGAAACGCACTTGTTTAACTGTGTATGTCACCTTTATAAAAACTGAACATATATTAGGGCATAAAACCCTCACAGGCCAATACAGAAAGGTAGAACTATTAAACACATTTTACAGATCACAATGCAATAAAAACATATTCAATAAACAGCTGCTGGAGGAACCATTAAAATTAATTGTAGATTAAATAACAACCTCAAAGAGTGGGTGGGTCAAAGAATAAATCAAAGAAACAATAAATAATTTCATGACAGAAAATGATAACAATAAGACAATATCACTAACTGTGTGGCCCTGGCCACATCAATCTTATCTTTTGATTCCTTTCCTATGGCCTTGAACACATCCAAGTCTGTCCTTCACCAGCCCCAGTCGTATGTTGGTAAATATTTACCAAACAGCTTACTGGGAAAAAAATGTACAGTGGAAATACTTTAAAGTTTAATCTGCATTATTAAAATTTTCTCCATCACTTTCTCAAGTCTAGATAATCAACAAAACAGTAAATCGTGCTCTCATTTGTGGCATTCGATAATTTCTGAGGTAAAATGCTCACACTAAAGACATAATAATTACTCTCAGTTGATTCCGCTGACTCCAGCACACCCCTGAACTCCAGCATTCTCTCAAGCTATTACCCAATATCTTTTTTCCCTTTCTTGGCCAAACTCCTAAAAAAAAGTGTCTATACTCATTGCTTTCACTTCCTGTCTTGTAACACACTCCTCATCAATGTCATCATTTGATGGAAACTGTTCTCTACAAAAAACCCAATGATCTCTTAATTGCCAAATCTGATGATTTCTTCTCAGATCTTACTCTTCTTGACCTCTCTTCTGTCATGGCTGTTTTGAGCACTCTCTCCTCCATATCCTTGACTTGGGGAGTTTTCATGGGATTATTTTCTCCAGGTTCTCCTCCTAGCCATCTGACCATTCCTTTTCAGCATCCTTTGTTGACTTATCATCCATGTCATATTCACTAACTGTGGGAGCTCCAGAAGCCTCCAATCCAGGCTCTCTCTTCTCTTTTCTTTCCAACTCTCAGTAACCTCATCAGCTGCAATGGGGTTTAATTATCCTCTAGGCAGATGACTCACAGATCTAGGTATCAAGCCCCAGCCTCTCCCCTAGGCTTCAGTCCTGCATCACCAACTATTAAACAGTTCAAACTGGATGTACAAGTTGTTGCTGAGTCATTTCAGTCATGTTCAACTCTTCGTGGCCCTATTTGGATTTTTTTTTTTGGTCAAAGATACAGGAGGATGCTAGGTTGCTGATCTAGGAGAATTGTGATGGTATGTAAGGGACTCATCTTTGAGAGACAGCCTATGGAGCATGCAGAGACATCCTCTAATTGGTTCTGGTTAGCTAACCATGTGATGAAAAAGAGGCTTCGTGACTGGCTACAGAGTCACTCATAAAGGGCCTGCACCTTCAGTCTCTGCCTCAGTGACTATTAAAAGTAGTGGAACTTACAACTTTGTTGAGATCAAAAGATCCAGAGAGCTTCTCAGCATCCTGTCATTGCAGAGCTCAGGTTTGTAGCCAGTACAGCACCAGTGCCTGACTCCCGGGAGCAGCCTTCGGGAGTCCAGTCCAGTGGTAGTGAAGACACAGGCTCTTCCAGCACTCATACAACTTGGTGGGATCAATGCTACGCAGGAACCAAGCTAAGTTTTGAGACTAATCCCCACTCCACTCCAAACCAACATGGTTTGGGGAGATTTATGCCCCTGAGGTAGTGAGGAAAATGTGAGTACATTGTTCTTGCTATATCTTTGAAGTAAATATGCTTTAGTAAAATGAATCCAATTTTAAGTGGGTTACATGGAACTGGAGGTGCTAATCACTGGCCTACAGTAGGGAGAACACGGCAATGGGGGCTTCAACTGATGGAAAAGAAAAGAAACACCCACTCTTGAAAGTATCCTAAAACTTTAGGGGGGAGATATAACAGGCCTGGAACTCCAGTCTCTTCTATCCCAGCTATTTCTGTATTCAGACCACCTGGAAACTCCATCAACAATCTGAGTTTTAGTCCTCTGGGCCAATCAAATCTAGAGGACAGTTTCAATACCTATTAAGGAAAATCTAGCATAGCCAGCAGGGGCAAAAGACCCTAGAAAGTGTTAGATCATTGTGCATGGCAGGGCCCTGGAGATTACTGCTCCAACCATAACCCCCAATATCCAGGGACAAACTCAGAAAATGTCACCCTCTATCACTGCAGATAAGAAGAACGGATTTACCATGGAGAGGATTAACCATTCATAGACTACCTTCCCAAAAGAAGCAAGCCATCACAAGAAAAGACCCAATAAGGCATTTAAAAAAATACACAGAAGAAAACCAAAACTTGATTAGGGGGCATAAACAAATAGAACAATTTGGGTACTGCCTTTTAAATTTGATGTGTACCTTTTAAAAACAAACTCTATATGAAAAAACAAACTATAATTCAGAATTTCACATACAACTCTCGTTGCTTTGTTATCAAAATGTTTTTTGTTTGTTGACGATTGTTTTGTTCCAAATTTTGAGAAGACAATTTAAAACAAATAAGAGACTCCTCAGGAAGCTAGGCTTCAACTCTGCTCTCACCTCAAGGAAGAGGATCACCAGTTTCACCCAAGGGGAAATTCTCTGAAGTCTCGATTGTGGTAAGACGGGAGTAGGATCACGGCTGAGATGGCAGCTTCTTCCTGAAGTCTTTCTCTCCCTCCAGGGCCTTCTTCTTAAAAAGAACCTGGGAGGAGGGCATCCTCTCTTGAAGCCAGGAAGCCAGAAGAACAAGAGTCTCATCTCTTCCAAGCTATCAATTTCCCCTTTCATACAAGCATGGGATATCAAGTGACCATTTTCCATCAATGAGTCTTAGGCAATGGACTTGAGCCCTGGGGTTACCTTTATGTAACTGGATACAAACTAAATGACTTATCTCCAGAGATCAGGACAGGCAATCATCTAAAAGATGGAGCTTGGATGAGGCCTTGAAGGAAATTAGAGACATAGGAGACATAAGGGAGGTAGGAGGGCATTTCAGTCATCAGGGACAGACAGTTTGAAGACACACAGGTCAAAAAGGAATGTCATCCATGAGGAATAGTAAGAACGCCAGCTTGGCTGAATTGTAGAATGCATCGAGGGGAGGAAAGTGTAACAAATTTGGAAAGAAAAGTTGGGACCAAGTTGCAAATAGAGAAATTTGTATCTGATCTTAGAGGTAATAGAAAGTTCTTGAGCAGGGGAGTGACATGGTCAGACCTGTGCTTTAGAAAAATAGTTTTGGCAGCTTTGTGTAGCATGGATTAGAGAAGGGAAAGGCTTGAGGCTAGGAGACCAATTAGGATTATTGCAATAGTCCAGGCCAGGTTTTCACTAATACTTGGGAGGAGAGAGAAAACCCCGACCAGACAATGTACAAACTTAGTTAACCTGGCAAATAAAAAAGTTGGACTTACCTGCTGAACTCAGGCTGGAGGTAGAAGAGAGCTGGCTTCGAATCTCACCTTTCTCCCCAGTGGAGTTCTTCCCAGATTGAGGAGGAAAGCTTGAGACCCAACAGTGACAAGAGGTCTGAACTTGGGAGTCCGGAGGCCTGGGTCCAGGTCCCAACTCTGACTTCTATTAGCTATCTGAATTCACTCCCCCATCCTCAGTTTCCCCATCTGCAAAGTAGGGACAGTAAGTCTTGCCCCCCAGAGTTGTTGGCAGTAGAGTGCTTTGCCAAGCCAGAAGTGTCAGAGAAAGGGGAGCTGCTGGTTGTACAACAGTTTTTAATAAAAATGTTCTCTTTGAATTTGGGACTGAAAATTTTAGAAATGAATGTTGAAAATTGTTTTTACGTATAATTGGGGAAAAATAAAATACTAAATAAATGATTGAAAATAAAGCAATTTTGAAAATGCTCTCTGTAAGCTGAACCAGAGCCTTCTCTTTTTATTTCCACGCAGTTATTTGTTCTCCCATCCTGTCAAGGCCGATGTGAATATCTAGTCTATTTATCAGGAATTCTTCTCCATGTCAATGATTAAATTGGCATTCTGGTGCCAGTCCATTCTACATGAGTTCTGAGAATAGCACGAGCCCTTCTCCCCCAGGAGCCCTAAATCTGAGTCCTCATAATTAAAGTGAAATCCAAGGTTACAGACAAACATTCATTAAGGTCCTTCCTCTTACTGAGGTGTTAAATAAACTATTTCTGGGCTGAGGGAGCCAAGGCCAAGAATTGGCTCTGGTCCCAGAGAATGCACCTGGTGGTTTAAGAAAAGGTAAAGGAGCCTCTGTTAGGTAGGGAAGATGGCAACATTCTGGGAATCCATTCATTCAATAAACATGTATTAAGCACCTACTGTGTACAATCCTTCTTCCTGCTGGGAAAACAAAGACAAAAATAGAATAGGCCCAGCCCTCAAGAAGCTTATGTTTTACTTTGTTGATGCAACATCACGTGTACACAGCTCAGTGTATATGTGTGCATGTATATGTGTATATCTATATATACATATATATACACACACACTGTATATACATGTGTTTATATGTATATATACTGAGTGAATATATAGATTATACAGTGTATATCTATATATAGATATACACTGTATATATATATACACTGAGTGTATATATACACACATATACACACGCATATACACTGAGCTGTGTACATGTTATGTTATATATATGGTGTTTATGTACCTTATATATTTATATAATCAAATTTACCTCAAATATGATACTTAAAGAATGAGAGAGCTGTAAAAATTGGGGGGTGGGGAGGCAAGGTATAGCAGTCCTTGAGGAAAGTGTTGTGTGGTAGAGTAGAAAGAACCCTGGCTCCAGAGTTAGAGACTCTGAGTTCAAATCTTACCTCTGATGCTTGGGGATGTCACTTAAAGTCTCTAGGCCTCAATTTCCTCATCTGCAAAAATGAGGGAATTGGAAAAGATGACCTACATCTTTGGTCCTATGACATCATTCTGACAAACTCTTTTAAGGTGTATCCACCCCCAATTTGTTAATCTCAGACACTTCTATTTTTCACTAATTCACACTCCCATATCAGAAGAAACCTTAACTTCAGTAAGCTAGGACACCATGGAGGCTGACTTATTTCTTCTTTGTTTTCAATTGCCCTTTTTAATTTTGAACTTCGTCTTCATCGTCACGTGCAAACATTTCAGGGTTCAAATCCTGGCTCTGTGATTTGCTACCTGTGTTGCCTGGGACAGATTTTCATCTTGGGGCCTCCGTGTCTTCATATGTGAGATAAGAGGGTTGGACCTGTCAAGATATGAGGAGACCCCCTGTTTTCCAGGCCCAGCATGCAGTCTGTGCCCTGAACTTGGCATAACAACAATCCTCTGCACTCATCCTCCCGATGATCTCAGCCATAACAAAGTCCCAGAATTGTTTCGCGTAATCGTTGTACTGCTTTGACCAGCACCAGGTGTTCTCCGAGCTTGGACAAACCCCAGCTGTATCCACGTTCTGGTCATGAAGCCCTTGGATGAATCAAACTTGTCTCATTGTTGCTTTTACCCCTCGTTGTCAGAGTTACAGCTCCCCATGCCACCACTGGGACAAGTCAGGGGTAGGGAACCTGTGGTCTCAAGGCCGTATGTGGCCCTCTAGGTCCTCAAGGACTACCCTTTCACTTGCGGACCTAGAGGGCCACAAATTCCCCACCCCTGGTATAAGTATTGAGATCTCCCCACACAGTCTTGGGTCCCTCCACAAGGGGTGGGGCTCCAGTATATGTGGCCTTCCTTGCAAGCCATTTTCCTCACTTTGAAATTAAACTTCTGTTTGATTCCTTATTCTCTTGTCTCTAGCCTGCTGTATTTGGCTTTGGTCATCCGCAAGTTAGAGACCTGTTCTGCCTGGATGACAGACCAGAGGCCTCTGAGTCTCCTTTTGGCTCTAAATCTGTTCTCTGGCTTGAGTTTGAATTCTAACTGCAATTTTATTCCTCTACATTGCACCTTTGTTCTCTATAGCACCCTGAGCAGGTCACCTCACCTCCCCAGACCTCAGTTTTCTCATCTATAAAACAAGGAAAGGTCTGACTAAATGATTATAAGACCATTTTCAGTTTTCAATCTATGATCCCCTGACTTCATTTTGGAATTTCATCTCCCCCAAACCTAGCCCAGTACCTGGCATGGAGCAGGGGCTTAGTAAATGCCTGTTAATTTATGAATCTTGGGGTTACTGCTGACTAAAAGAGAAGGTTGCTTTTGGAGGAGATCAGAAAGCAAGAGGCCTTGAAAACATCATGTCAAGAAGAATTACAGTTATTGCTAAGAGATAAAAGGAAGCTGGGTTCTGGAGGGAGGGGGGTTGGAGAATGCAGCACGGACACACTAGAAGGGGGACAAGTAGGGGAGGAGCAGGGGATCTACTCCAGGAGAAAGCCAAGGGAGTGTGGAGAAGGAACAGCAAGGAAGGCAGCTTCACGGAGGGAGGGAGAGCGACAAGGGAGCTATGACAAGGGCAGGTTCATGGTGGTGGAATGTGGAATGCTCTGGCCTGCCCCCAGAATGCTGACCCTTAAGTGAATGCTACACCCATATGGAATGTCTGTGTTAGCAGCCAACCTCAGCAGGTGAGGCCTGGTCCTACAAGTTACCTCCCATGTCATTCATTCGTCCCTGTGCTTGGTCAGGTGAATACACAAACACTCCCATGAATAGGTGATATCCTTGACTGGGAAGTTCCCTCCCATGGTGCCGATTACATCCCATCCATTCCTGCCCCTAAGCTTGGCACTGGGGCTCCACCCAAAAGTCTGGAGGCCAGTTTCCATTTCTCCCAATATTCCAACACTGAGAGAGCACCAGTCAAGTCCTCTGGCTGCCCACCTTCCATCCCTTGCTTTCTATCTTTTCTGCTGGGGACTATCTCTCGTCATCCTGATCTATATCTTGCCACTGGACCCAGGTGGCTCCAGAAGAGAGAGTAAAGCTGTGATCTTGCACAAC
Organism: Vombatus ursinus; assembly: GCF_900497805.2. Lineage (NCBI taxonomy): Eukaryota > Metazoa > Chordata > Mammalia > Diprotodontia > Vombatidae > Vombatus > Vombatus ursinus. The sequence goes on along the minus strand of NW_020954546.1, from coordinate 12,043,681 downwards.
CCTCCCACACTTAAACCCAATTAATTTGCAAGTCATGGCATTATCTTCCTGGCGTCATGATCCTCTTCAAGAATGAAGGACAAACAACAATATATTTTCTTCCTATCCTGGATTTTTTTAAAATTAATAATTTATTTTTAGTTTTCAACATTGACTTCCACAAGATTTTGAGTTCCAAATTTTCACCCCATCTCACCCCTCTCCCCACCCCAAGATGGCATGCATTCTGAATACCCCTTCCCCTAGTCTGCCCTCCCTTCTATCTCTCCTCACCTTCTGTTATCCCCTTCCCCTTCTATTTTCCTGTAAGGCAGGATAGATTTCTGTACCCCATTTCCTGTATTTCTTATTTCCCAGTTGCATGTGAAAACATTTTTTTAAATGTGTTTTTAAAACTTTGGGTTCAAAATTTTCTCCCTTCCTCCCTGCCCACCCACCCTCATTGAAAAGGCAAGCAACTCAATATAGGTTATATATGTTCAGTTATGCAAAACACTTCCATAGTAGATATGCTGTGAAAAACTAACTCTATTTCCCTTAATCCTATCCCACCCCCCCATTTATTCTATTCTTTCTTTTGACTCTGACCCTCCTCAGAAGTACTTGCTTTTGATTACCCCCTTTCCCAATCTGCCCTCCTCTCTATCACCCCCCTACTCTCTTGTCCTCTCCCCCCCCCCCATTTTCCTGTAGGGTAAGATAGATTTCCATACCCAATTACACGTGTATGTTATTCCCTCCTTAAGTCAAATCCTATGAGAATAAGATTCACTCATTCCCTCTCACCTTCCCCCATTTCCCCTCCACTGTAAGAGCTTTTTCTTTTCTGTTTTTTTTTTGTGAGATTATTTACCCCGTTCTACTTCTCCCTTTCTCCTTCTCCTAGTATAATCCTCTCTCACCCCTTAATTTTATTCTCCAGATATGACCCCTTCATCTTCAACTCACTCTATCTATCTATCTATCTATATACATACATATAATTTTTTCCCCTCCAACTACCCTAATACTGACAAAGGTCTCATGAGTTACAAATATCATCTTTCCATGCAGGAATGTAAATAGTTCAACCTTAATAAGTCTCTTATGATTTCTCCTTCCTGTTTATCTCTTCATGTTCCACTTGACTCTTGTATTTGAAAGTCAAATTTTCTATTCAGCTCTGGTCTTTTCATCAAGAATGCTTGAAAGTCCTCTATTTCACTGAATGACTACTTTTTTCTCCTGAAGGATTATGCTCAGTTTTACTGGGTAGGTGATTCTTGGTTGTAATCCTATCTCCTTTGCCCTTCGGAATATTATATTCCATGCCCTGAGGTCCCTTAATGTAGAAGCTGCTAAATCTTGTGTTATCCTGATTGTGTTTCCACAATACTTGAATTGTTTCTTTCTGGCTGCTTGTAATATTTTCTCCTTGACCTGGGAACTCTGGAATTTGACTACAATATTCCTAGGAGATTTCCTTTGGGGATCTCTTTCAGGAGGAGATTGGTGGATTCTTTCAATTTCTGTTTTGCCCTCTGGTTCTAAAATATCAGGGTAGTTTTCCTTGATCATTTCTTGAAAGATGATGTCTAGGCTCTTTTTTTGATCATGGCTTTCAGATAGTCTAATAATTTCTAAATTCTCTCTCCTGGATCTATTTTCCAGGTCAGTTGTTTTTCCAATGAGATATTTCACATTGTTTTCTAATTTTTCATTCTTTTGAATTTGTTTTACAGTGTCTTGATTCCTCATAAAGTCACTAGCTTCCAATTGCTCTCTTCTAATTTTTAAGGAAGTATTTTCTTCAGTAAGCTTTTGGACTTCCTTTTCCATTTGTCCAATTTTGCTTTTTAGGACACTCTTCTCATTGACTTTTTGGACCTCTTTTGCCATTTGGGTTAGGCTATTTTTTAATGTGTTATTTTCTTCAGTATTTTTTTGGGGTCTCCTTTAGCAAGCTGTTGACTTGTTTTTCATGATTTTCTTGCATCACTCAGTTTTTCCTCTACTTCTCTTACTTGCTTCTCAAAATCCCTTTTGAGCTCTTCCAAGGCCTGGGACTGATTCATATTTTTCTTGGAGGCTTTGGATGTAGGAGCTTTGGCTTTGTTGTCTTCTTCTGGTTGTATGTTTTGATCTTCTTTGTCACCAAAGTAAGATAAGGCCCATGTTGAACTGCATTGTACCTTTCTGATTAACCATCCAGGTTGTCTTGGGCTGGAAATTTGTTTCACTCTGTCTTTTTGTGGGTTCTGCTGCTTTAGCATTTGTTTAGAGCCATTTTATTTACAGGTATTTGGAGGGGTTTGGGGGAGAGCTCAAGCAAGTCACTGCTTTTGCTCCACCATCATGGCTCTGCCCTTCCCCCTCCAGATTTTCTTTATAACATTCTTTTCCCCTGTTCTTTTTGGGGCAGAGATGGTTGTGTTCCACATCTTGCAGATAGTAGCTGTCAGATCTCAGTATTAAAAAGATAGGCTGGGGGTAGCTAGGTGGAGTAGTGGATAGAGATCAGCCCTGGAATCAGGAAGACCTGAGTTCAAATGTGGCCTCAGATACTTGACCTAGTTTTGAGACCCTGGACAAGTCACTTAACCCCATTGCCTATTGAAAAACAAACAAACAAAAAGATAGGCTTCCCAAAGAATATAAATGGAGGTGGGAGGCCATGGGTGTGGAACATTGTACGTGATGTTAGACTCAATATATTGACTAGTGTTGCTGAACTTTTTTTACTTACTCTGTTTGTATTTATTATTATAAAGGCTAGTAATCTGGGGAGGGTTCTAGAGGGAAATATAGGTGCTATAAAAAAACCAAAATAATAAAATAATAAAAACAGTTTTAAAAAATGTAAGTCTTTGCTTCTGGGAAAAGGATGAATTTTTTAATGGAGCTTTACAGTGTCCTGAAGGTGATCCAGTCTGCTCTCCTCTCGCTTAGTTATTATATAAAAATGACAGACATATATCATATATATGCCATCAATATATATCAGCATGTCAAGATATATACTGCATATATAGTATGTATATACACAGTACATGTATGTCTATACATAATATACTCATATAATGCATGTATGTATATGCAAATACATGCCACATGTATTACATCAACTGATACTACTAATATATTAGTATAAGTTAAGGTATATATTATACATTCATACACACACAAACACACTGTGAATATGTATACAAAACCCAATATAATGCAGAATGTGTTATGTATAACATGTTATACGTGTGTAAGTGTGTATATATGCCACATGTGATGTTAGTATATATGATATCAGTATACATCAGCATATGTCAAGATATATGTTGTATACACACATATTTAGTATATATATACACAGTGTATAACATGTGTAGTGTGTGTATTTATGCATCTCCATATACACACATAACATATGTTATTGTTATTCAGTCATTTTTCAATCATGTCTGACTCTTCATGACCCCATTTTGAGGTTTTCTCGGCAAAGATACTGAAGTGGTTTGCCATTTCCTTCTCCAGCTCATTTCACAGATGAGGAAACTGAGGCAAACAGGGTGAAGTGACTGGCCCAGGATCACACAGCTAGTAAGTGTCTGGGGCCAGATTTGAACTCAGGACGACAAGTATTCCTGATTTCAAGCCCAGCATTCCATCCACTGCACCATCTACATATATCTAGATGTTACATATATACATGTGTGTGTGTTTACACATAAAATAGTATGTGTGTGCATGTATATGTATATAGATATATTCAAACTGTATAATGTTATATGTGTATACGTACATACATGTACACACATATATGCCATCAAGAAATATTAGTATATGTTAAGATATATTATATGTATAAGTATACAGTATATATACCTTCTGTATATGCATAATGTGTGTATGTGTAGATATAACATGTTATGTACACACACAAAATATACATGCACATACACATACACATAGACATAGACATGCCTCTACCTATATCTTTACCTACGCAAACTCATATGGATATACACGTGTGTGTGTGTGTGTGTGTGTGTGTGCATGCATGCTGTAATGCTCCAGCTCTACAGGGTGCCTGTCTAAATACACATTGTCATCTCATAGAATTGCAAGGACCAAGTACAACACCCTCGCTAGCCTAGAGCAGCTGCTGTTGACTCAAGGCAGCGGTCATTACTTAATAATAGCTAATATGTCCATTGCACTTCCAATGTGCCAGGCACATGCCAAGCACTTTATAATTATTGTTTTATTTGATCCTCACAACAGCCCTGGAGGTCAATGCTGTTATGATCCCCATTTTACAGATGGAGAAACTGAGTCAAGTAGCAGTTAAGTGACTTGTCACAGAAGAAGTAAGCATCAGAGGTACAATTTGAACCCAGGTCCTCTGACTCCCAACACAATGGTTTCCCCATTGTACCAGACTTCCTCTTTTCCATTTTAAGAATCAGAAGCCCCAGAATATCTGTGCTGAATGATATTCTGAGAACATTGGAGATCCCTGGAGGTCATCTAGTCTAACCTCCCCATTTTTTTTTAGAAGAGGAACTGGGGCCCAGATAGGGGAAGAACAGGAGGCAGAAAGCCTGCTCTGGCAATTACTCCCACCCTCTGTCCTCTTTTCCTTTCTTTTGCCCTGCCCAGTTCTTCCCTCCCCACAGCTCACACATCTAGTTTCATTCTGGCTGGACATGAATTCGCTCAAAAATCATTTATCTGGGCCCTTAGTGGAGGTGCCTCTAATCCTGGTTCAACTCCAGACTGTATGTTTTTCATTCATGGGCTTGATACTGGGGCCAGACTATTCTGTGTCTCAGGACAGCTCTGGAACCCCAGGTTAGGACTTCCTCATCTGCAAAAGCAGACAGATCAGTGCAATCATTCCTTCTATCTTCACGGTGTCTGTGATCTCATTGATGTGGCTCCTTTCTCCAACTGGGGAGGCCACAACCATTGGAGCCATTTCATCTTCAGAAACTCTTGTCTGTGTCTTCCCAAAACCATCCCTAGGGATCCACCCAACATGTTGAGGGTCTTCCAGAGCTCTTCCAGAGGTCCCAACAGAGCACGATGGCGGCCCATTAGTCATCCCACCCCACCTTACTGGCCAACTTCCTCTTCCAGGGTTACAAATCTTTGTGGCCAGTATTCCATAGTCTATTCATGCCCACTATGTCTATTGCTCTTTGGGTGACTTTAATTCTTCATGGCTTATAGCATCAGTAGAAAAATATCAATGTCCAAAAGATAGGTCTTTGTTTCTGAGAGAATCTGGAGTTATTAAAAATGCTGCACAATTCCCCCAAAGCAAGCTAAGCCCACCTCCTTTCCTCCTGTTCAATTCTGGGTCCAACAGAACGATCCATTTTCAGCATCTGTCCAAAATACACCAACTGAAGGGTGGTGACCCAACTCTTTGAGTCATCCAGCCAAGATCATATCATGACCTGGATGATAGACTTTCTTCATTCCCTTGGTTTTTCCTGTGTTGATAGTCAAGCTGGACTCTTTTGAATGATTATAGATCTCAACTAGAGCTTGGATATAATGTAAGCCATGTAAATGTTTGAATGGAAATTCCCTGAAGACAGACACAGTTTGTTTTTTGCTCTTTCTGTCTCCTGTTTAAACTGCTGCACTGGCCGGCACATTAGTATACTTCATAAGTGCTTGTTGTATTCTGCTGAATTAGGAGGCTCTTAATAAGAGCTAACATTGTTATGAGTCTGATCTGGGTTTCCAATTCCTCCTCTGACATTGGCTGTGTGACCTTGGGTGAGTACCTTAAGGACCCAGTGCCCTAGGGAACTCTATACATTGCAGAGAAGGAGCTGACCTGCACTAGGTGAGGAGAGGAGTTCCCAGTTCAAGGAATTCAGAGACCAGTCCCTACTTGGAACATTTGGAGTTTCAAAGCACTTTAATGATTACGAAATGATGTTTACAATTCACTTTACATATAATCTCATCTAATCCTCACAACTGTCCTATGAGATAGGTGGTGCTATTATTCCCACTTTACAGCTGAGGAGACTGAGGGCCAGAGAGGCTAAACTAAGGTTACATAGCTAGTAAGGGTTGGAGTTGGGATTCCTAATTCCCAGATCTTCCTAATTCTGAGTTCAACCCTTTCTTTGCTGCAAGAGGCTGCATTCTCTCTCTTCCCTCAGGACTTTGATGCAATTGGCACAAAAAGCCAGAAAGGATTTTGGGATTGCTTAAGAGGAAACTTGTCCTTCTTTCTGACCCTCAGGGAAGATAGGAATCGGACTCTTCCTTACAACAGCTGGGGCCTCTGGGGCAAGGCAAGATAGGCTACCAAGTGAAAACTCTCATCTATATAGTTCCCATCTATTTATCCCAGGTTGGTCACATCTATCCTAACCTGGCTAAATTGCCTAACAACTAGGTCCTACTGGAATGGGGGGTTTTGATAGGGGAAAAGGAAGGAGAAAAGTGTAGAGAATGGTCCAATTTAGGAAGATAAGACCAACTATGAGATGAAGGGAGTCAGGGAGAGAAGGGAGTCAGGAGAAGGCAAGGTACCCCAAACAAACTCACCTCCTTTTACAGTGTTATTAGGTCCTGGTTTCTTTAACTTGAGTCACTACTGCTGGCAGTGGGGATATCAGAGAGGCAGCCTGGTGTGGTGGAAATAATGCTGTATTGGGAGTTAGAGGTCCTGGGTTCTATGCTGCCTCTGACCCTTCCTACTCATGTAACATTGGGCAAATCACGTTGACTAAGCAAAAACTTGGTCCCAGTTAGAACTATTTTTCATCAGTGGAATGGGCTGTCTTCATTATAGTGGACTCTTTCTCACTGGCAGGGTTTCAGCAGAGCTTGGATGGCTCCTCCTCAGGTATTCTGTGGAGGAAATTTCTGCTCAGGTGCAGTTTGGACTGGATTTTGACAGCCTTTACGAGCCTCAGTTTTCCAATTTGTAAAATGAGGGATGGACTGAACAGTCCCTAAAGTCTCTTTCAGTTCTAAAGCTATGATCCCTTAACCTCTCTGGGCCTCAACTTCCTCACCCATAAAATGATGGAGCTGGACTAGAGGTCCTCCCGGGTCCTTGCTAGCTGTAGATTCTATGAGGACTGAATGGACTGACCCAAGGTCACATGGGGAGTAAGCAGCAGTAAAGGCTCTTCCTCATACCTATGGCTTTTCCCACTCTGTCCAGGGTCTTGAGGCCCTGGTTGACTGACCTTTATCCAATAAGGCCAGATCCCTTGCAGGCCTCCCATCTCCCACCCCTGAGGCATTCAGCCCATAGTTCTCCAGGAAACAAAGTCTCACTTCTTGTGGAACCTCCTCGCTGTCTTTCCCCTCGATCCAGTGAAACACTCCCCAGTTCTTCCTCTCTCAATTCCAACAGCTTTCCTCGGAGCTGGAGTGAAGGGAGGAGGAGAAAGGGGAAAGCTGATTGGCCATCACTGGACAGTCAATGTCCCTGAAACTCAAGGGGTGTTGTTCAGGGGCACAATGGGCCCAGCCGGTGGCTCCTGGGAGAGGAAGGGGGAGGAGAAGGGGCTGGCCTGGAGAGTATAATCTCTACTAGTCCCTCCCCTTCTCCTCCAATAAAAGGGCAGTCAGAGGATCAGAGACTGGAAAAGACTGGAAAACTCAACTGAGCCATCCCTGTCAACTGCTCCACTCTCCTTGGTACCACCCCTGCCACCTAAGTCCTCAGCAGCCCTGAGGAGGGTTATGGTCTTTGTCTAGCGGGCCTGTCCGAGGGCTACCTCCTGAGGAGACTGCTTCAGCTTTTTGGACACCCCTAGGTCAAGTGCAGCTCCCCCTCACCCCAGAAGAAGTCCTCCTGAGCCTCTGCTTCAAGAAGGCTCCAGGTGAGTGAGTCACTCAGTCAGCCCACTGGGTCTCCTCTTTACACACTTTGCTCTGTCCCACTGAAGGGGCAGCAGCCCTTGTGTCCCTTCCCATTGTGTTCAATGCTGCTGGTGGGTAGGGGGTACAGTGAGGGGGATTGGGGGAGCCAGGGGCTGGAGACTGCCAGGGATGGTTGGCTCTTAGGACCTCCAGTTCCTGAGACCACCAAGGCTTTTAACTTCTTTAATGTCATGATCCCTTTGGCACTTGGGTGAAACCTGTGCAACCCTTCTTAGCATCACGGTGGTTGTCATTTTTTAAAATTCATAATTGAAGGAAATGCTAGATTTCAGTTAAAAGTTGGTGAAAATAAAGATGTAATTGGTTCCCCATTCCCATTCATGGACTCCTTGAAATTTATCCATTGGGCCAAGGGATGTGTTAAGAACTCCTGATGTAGTCCAACCCCCTTATTTTACAGATGAGGAAACAGAGGCTCAAAGAAGGACAGTGATTTGCCGAAAGTCCCACAGCAAGTTAGTAGCTGAGCTGAGATTTAAACTCAACTCCTCTGACCAGTATTGGAGCCCACTTAGACCACTGTGCCTTAGTGCCTGGCATGTGGTCAACACTTAATAAAAGTTTGTTGATCGGATCAAAGGTACTTCCTTTCCCAGCTCTCCTTCAACACACACACACACACACACACACAAACACACACACACACAAACAAACACATACTCTTGAATGTAAGGATCCAAGTAATGATAGAATATCAGATCATGGAGAACTCTAAGAATGGGTATTATTTCCTTATTCTCCCTGGAGCCTGAAAACTGCTTCTCCACGCGTGAAAAATGGGGAAAGGGTATGTAGTTAATGGCCCCCCTATTTTCCCACTGCCCCTTTTCCAGACTGCTGTTTCTGGGTATGAGCTTCTGGATTCCTGAGTCTCTGTTAGTCCCAGATTCTGGAGATCGATCTTCCGGTCCTCCACCAATTTCTTTTTTCTTTTTCTTTTTTTTTTTCCCAGTAAGGCAAAGTTAAGTGATTTGCCCAGGGTCCCACAGCTAGTAAGTGTCAAGTGTCTGAGGTCAAATTTGAACTCAGTTGCTCCAGACTCCAAAGTCGGTGCTCTATCCACTGCACCACCTAGCTGCCCTCACCAATTTCTTTCTAGCACTCTTCACCCTAGGAATCTGGGGTTATCTGGAATCACTTTCTTTGGCAGTCTGGGGAAATGCTAAATTTCCATTAGAGGTTGGTGAAAATATAAATTTCTACTCCAGGGAAAAAAAAAAAGCACCCTACTTCAGGGCAAGAGACCTTGTAGTAGCATGAAAAGTCTGCTGACTTAGGTTTCAGAGTACCTGTGGTCAAATCCTGCCCCAGATATTTACAAACTGGGTGACATGTGACAAGTTATCTAACCTCCCTAGGTCTTAGTTTTTTCATTTGTAAAATGAGAGGTGAGGCTTGTACAGTCTGAGGTCTCTTCTTGCTCTAAATCTGTAATCCACACATTTTTGTTAAACTCTGGGCCCAGGGCTGACTACCCCCTCATTCCAACCCCAATGCAACCATTGACCATGGCCGTGCCAAACACATCCTCAGAATAGCCCTGACTGTTTTTGGGCAACTTCAACAACTATTAAGTGCCTAACTGCAAAGGGGGGAGGTACAGAGATTATGAACCCTCATGGAGCTGTAGCTCTTGGACATATGGATGATTACGAAACGTTGATTTCCTGGTCTTCAAAGTGAAAGCCAGGAGCTATTTCAGGCTTCTGCATCACCTCAGGATGAGATCACCACTATTGCCGTATCTTTGCATGATGAATTTCCCCATTGTAAAGCCTGTTTTGATAGAAATTGGTGGCCACAGGCCAAGAAAGGGAAAAGCCTGGGAGGAAGGGAAGGAACAAGATGGGAGGCAGTGTTTTATGTAAGACCAGGAAGTGATAGAGTTAGCAGCAGGACCCTGAGGAGCTGAAAAGGAGGTAGAAAGTACAAGGGAGAGAGCAGCCCCTTCAGACTCCCAAGGTTTTAGAGCCTGGAGCTCAGAGGCCATTTAATCTAACTTGTACCTGAGCAAGAATGGAGCAGTAGGCCTGACCAGCCACCACCACTGGGGATGCTAGCTAAAATGAAAGGCTGGGAGACACGAGGGGGAGGCTAGGAAGGAGGGCAGAGGCTCAGATTGGGGAAGCAATTTGCCCCAAGGTCAACAGTTAGTAAGTGCCGGAGTCAAGAGTCAGACCCAAGGCTTCCACTGCTCCATCCCAGGCTTTTCCCGCTCTCCCAGACTGAAGAGGAAGCTGGGATCTTCCCTTGGATGGCGGCTGTCGAATCCTCTTGCCACCCAGGCAACCTGAGATTCCAAAGCAAAGGGTAAAGGACAGGGAGGTGCTGGCTTGCCATGCCTGTAAAGGAGGAGGGAATAGGACTTTGCGAAGCAAGGAGGAGGAAAGCAGCTATTTTTCTATGAAAATATAGATGGGTCAGAAGAGGATAAAGTCAGGGACAGAATGGCCTTGAGGTAGAATGCGTTCTGGGAGAGTGCCAGAGTTATTGGCTCTGTCTGGGTTGACCAGGTGACATTTAACTTTTCCCAGAGCTCTAGGAGGGGGTCAGGGTCAGCTCAATTATGGATCTAAATCTGGAAAGGATCTCAGAGACCATCTGGTCCCACTTTCTCCTTTTTCAGGTGAGGAAACTGAGGAAATTGGTGAGATTCTCTAGTGAAGGCTTGTCTCAGCCCCAGTGCCATTCCTGACTTGTGATGGTCCAGTCAAGGTCACCCAGTTAATCAGTCATTTTGCATTAAATGTCTAGTATGTGCCAGGAACTATGCTGATGTTGGGACATACTAATATAAAAGTCACACAGTTCTTGCCCTCAAGGAGCTTACATTCCAACATTTACATTTCTTCCATTAAATATAAATTTACCTTCCCCACCAACTTCCCTATGCCTCAGTTTTCCCATCTGTAAACTGGGGAGAATAATCTCTGCCTCTTCTCCTGCCTCACAGGGATGGTATAAAGACAGGGGGGAAATAGAATGCTGGAGCCAGAAGAGAGTTTAGAGCTCATACAGTCCAACAGTCACGTCTGACAGAGTAGGAAGCTGAGGAACAGTGCGAGAGAGAGTGTTTTATATAAGACCTCACAGTGATAGAGCTAGCACCAGGACCCTGAGACCAGCACCGTTTTTAGGATTTCTATCATGAGAAGAAAAGTGCTCGGGAAGTAAAGATGTTAAGAGGCAGCTATTTGTAGACGTCTAAAAGCTGGTCTCAGAGTCAGGAAGACCTAGGTTCAAATCCCACCAATGACACATTGTCCAAATCATTTCATCTCTCCATGTCTCAGCAAGAGCCCAGGGCTGGTCTGCCCTTTTCAGGGGTTATCTCATGATGAATTCCTTCCACCAATAAAATCATGTCTGGTCTAAAAAAAAAAAAAGTATCAATAGCATCAATTGATCAAAGTAGGTGGAGGCAAAGGACTAGGTCTCCTTTGGTCTCTCCCAGCTGAAATAATTCCTTCTCTTTTCTTCAGACCTGTTGACACTTAGTATTCTGGTTTCTGGAACCAAACTCTATGTGATCAGCAAAAATGGAAACAAACAATCACTGAAAGTTAGAGATATTAGCTCCCAGGGGATGCTCAGGAGTGAGCTCAAGATGTTTCTTCCCCTGTCCCCTGGGGCCTCTCAGTGTGAGCATCCTGGCACACAAAGGAGAATCCTGGTATCTCTTCCCTATCACATTCACAACTAGTCTATTTCTGGTATCCCTGGTCACAGAGAAAGGCCCTGCTGTGACTTATGACCCATCTGGGTCTTCTCTTGTCCCCTTGGCAAGTGAGGGAAAAGGAACAGTTATGCGGTCACCCTCTCCTATCCCCAGACACGTGCTGTCACATGTTTTCAAGAACATTTTCATCTCCTAATCATCAGTTTCCCTGCCAACTGAATCTTTACCTGTTTTTGTCCCCTTTTTATTTGAGAAGTTCTCCATCCCCAACACTGCCCAGATCAATAGTTCAACTGGGTACTGTTTAAAAAAATGAACAACCATTGGCACTCATTTGTGTTCTTAGGAACCCTCCTGACCTCATGACTGTACTCCTTTTTAAAGAGATCTGTACTCTTTTCCAGCAGTAGCTCTTAAAAAATACCACTCTGTATTTTCTGGGCAATTAAGGGATTTTGAAGAATGAGTCTATGTTCCTACATAACTGACATTAAAACACACCCCTTCCCCACCTCCACTCCACAAAGCATTCAACACTGTACTTACCCCTTTAAAGAATTCACTGAGATCATTTAAGTATTCATTTAAAGAATTGAAGTAATTCACAGAAATCTAAGTCTCTTTCCTCTTCCCTTCCACCATTCTTCCACCCCACCATGGCTTAACAAGTCACTTAACACAGTACTTAAAGGTAGACAAAAGACAATTCTTACTAAAGCCCTGAGTAGTAAGATGCTTTTAGGTTTATGGAGCATTTTATGTGTTTCAATTAATTTTTTAATTAAGTAGCATTTCTTTTCTTTTCCACTCTCCCCTCTCCCCCTAGAAAAAAAGAAAAACCAAACCAAACCCTGGTTAACACAAATTCCCACACTGGCCACATCTACAAATGTGTTTCTCCTTCTGCGTCTTGAGTCCATCACCCTTCAGGCTGGAGGTGGTAGCATCGTCATCATGGGACTTCCAAAATCATGGTCGGTCCATTGCACTGATCAGAGGGTCAAGGTCTTCATAGTCTGTCTTCACAATATTGTTATTTGTTGTAAAAATCATTCTCCTGGGTGTGCCTTGCATGGTACTTTATGTACATTATCTCAATTCTCATAACTCGGTTAGGTAAGTGTCACAGGTATCATTAAACTAGCCTACAATAGGCAGACATCATGGCTTGGCAGATAGAGACCTGGCCCCAGAACCAGAAAGACTTGGTGTGCTCTCTGACCCGTTGTGACTCTGGGCAAGTCACTTAACTCTCAATGCCCCTAGCAGCTCTTCCTAAGAGAAGGTGCTGGCCTGCACTGAGAGAGGGAGTTTTCTCAATTGGGAGTTCCATATACCAAGAATGCGCAAGGTTCAGTCCCTCTCCAATAGGTATTACAGAGGAGAAAACTGAATCTTAGGTTCAGGTTGACTTCAATTTGTTAAGGACCTACTATATGCAAGGTTCTGTGCCAGGATCCAGGGACAAAAGACAAAATGAACATATCTCCTGCTTTCTAGGGACATGTGCAGTGATGGCTGGTAAATGTAAGAGAGGGATTGAACTTGAGTCACTCCTCTCTCATTATTATTATTATTGTAGTTTTTAATAATAATAATAATAATAAGGGCTAGCATTTATATAGCACTTTAAGACGTTCAAAAGTGCTTTATATATGATATCTCACTTGATCCTCACAACAACTTTGGGAGGTAGATGTTGTTATCATCCCCATTTTACAGATGAGGACACTGATGCTGAAATACATTAGTGATAGTGCCCAGGGTCACATAGCTAGTAAGCGTCTGAGGCAGCATTTGAACTCAGGCCTTTCTAACTCCACTCTATCCACTTCATGACCTGGTTGCCCCACTAATACAGAGTCCAATGATCTTTCATATTACTTAGTATTATCCTGATATGATGAGAGAGGAAGGTGAAGCATAATAAGGTTGGGAAGAAAGAGTGTGGATTCTCCAGTCAGAGGCCCTGACTTCCAATCCTGGCTCTGACACTAGCTGTGTGACCCTGGGCAAGTCACTTAACCTCCATGGCCCCAGTTTTATTATCTTCAAAAGGAGAGGGGGGAGTAGACTCAGGCCCCATCCATCCCCAGATCTAGGATCCTATGATTGCTGGATGGGGCAAAAAGAAATCTCCCCAGAGGGAGACATCAGGGGGCCTTCGGCACCCTTCAAGGGCTTGGTCTGTACCCATAAAGCAAAGTCTCTTTCCCTGGGGCTAAACCAGTTCTCTCCAGATAACTGGCGGCAATTGGATAGCAGTGCAAAGTTTTGTAAAAATAAATGTTTGGTTCTCTGGCAATCACGTTGTGTAATGGTGTGGTAGCAGCAAATATTAATGGAGCTGGAGCATTTACTTACTCAGGGATTGGAACCTTGGGACAACAAGGGGGAGGGAAGGCTGTTGTTCTGAAGTCAGCTCTGCCCCATTCCCAAGAGCTGAATCACAAAAAAGTCATTTTTAACTGTTTGTGCCACCAAAAAATGAAGAGAAAAGGATTGGGGGGAAGGGCATAAGAGGGAGGATGAGAAATGAGAGAGAGGAAAAGAGAAAATGGAGAGACAAGAAGAAGAAAAGGGGGGAGAGGAAGTGAGGGAGGCAGTGAGGGAGATAGGAGAAGGAGAAGGAACAAGGGAAGAGAAGGAGAGGGAAGAAGAGGAAAAGGGGGAAAAGAGAGAAGAAAGGGAAAAGAGGAAGAGGAAATGAAGGAAGAAAGGATGAGGAGGAGAGGGAAAGAAAAGAGGAAAAGAAGGAAGAAAGGATGAGGAGGAGAGGGAAAGAAAAGAGGAAAAGAAAGGAAGGAGAGAGTGAGAAGGGGAGGGAGAAAGGGGGAAAAGAGGGGGAGAGAAAGAAGAGAAAGGAGGGGAAGGAGAAGAGGAAAAAGGAAGAGAGGATGAGGAAAGGAGAGGAAAAGGGGGATAGAGGATAGTTGAGAGAGAGAAAATACCCCCAAAATTAGTGAAGAGGAAGACTGTGGGTAAGAGGGGACAAAGAAGACCGAGGGAAAGAGAGCTAGGGCAGGGGAGAGGAGGAGAGAAAGAGAGGAAAAACCAGAAAAAAGAGGAGGAGATAAAATAGGAGGGGAAAAGAACTAGTGAAAGGGGTGATTATCTTTACAAAGGCTGACTTTTGTTCATTTTCAGGAGGGTGGGGTCGGACAGGTGCCTGCATAGATTGTCCTTTTGGAGAAGAAAGGCTTAACAAACTCTCCCTAACTTTGTGCTCCAGGGGAAGTTATGTAATGTCTCTGGGGCCCACAGCCTGGAATGTCCTAGGTGCTGAGACTTCAAATGTTGGGGCCCTTCTGTCCTATCCTATTTGCTTTTTCTCCAGATTACACTCTGTGTCACACACCACCTCTGTATCCCTAGTTCCCCTCTGGTACACGGAGTTGTTCTTCCACATTGCCCAACTGGGCCGCAGGTCAGGAAGACCTGCCTTCCCCCGGCCCATCCATTCCGCACCCCTCCCTCCCTCAGCTTCAAAGCCAGACAGCCTCAGTAGATTAACTCAGCCTCCAGGCCAGTGCCTGAGCAGCCCTTTCCCCCGCCCCGTGCCTGTTTTGCTAGCTTCTGTATTGATGAGCTAGTTGTAAGCAAACAAACAAGCATTTATTAAGCACTGCTGTAGTACTTAGAAGAAAAATTCGTAGACACAGATGCTAGTCAACAACCTTTTAACTTAGAAAGCACAGGAGATGCACACAGATCAATGCATCTGAGTATAGTGCAAGTAACAACAAAAATAGTTATGTAGCACCTACTTCTGTAGTAGTGCACCAGGCCCTCCCAACAACCTTGGGAGGAGGTGCTATTAGATTTTACTATTAGGTTTTTGTTCTTCCAGGGGCTCACTTTTTTTCTTTTCTTTTTTTTTTTTTTTTACATCCTGGACCCTTTTGGCAGCAAAAGGAAAACTATAGACCCCCTTCTCAGAATTAGATTTTGAAAAGCATACAACAAAACCATAGTATTACAAAGAAAATCAACAGTTTTGAAATATAGCTATCAGGAGGCAGCTAGGTGGCGCAGTGGATAGAGCACCAGCCCTGGAGTCAGGAGGACCTGAGTTCAAATCCAGCCTCAGACACATAACACTCACTAGCTGTGTGACCGTGGGCAAGTCACTTAACCCCATTGCCTAGTTAAATAAAACAAAATACAGCTAAAACTATCAAAAAGTTTTACACCAAATTCAGGGACCCCAGGGTAAGAACTCTTATACAGGAAAGGCACAAGATTAGAGGAAATGCTTCCTGTAATCTGATTGGCTACACTAACAAGCTAGAGGAATGCTAAAAACCTGAGGCTCACAGTTAAGAAATAGCTGCTTTAAAAAGCTGTAAATGACTTCTATAAACTCAGGCAGGGTGAAGAGGCATCCGCACCATTGGCATAAGAAGCATCCAGATTGCGCTTTCAGGTTTACAGAGTACTTTCTTTCCATATTACCGCATTTCATTCTCACACTAGCCTTGGGAGGTGGGGACTATTCTTATCTTCATTTTACACATGAGGATGGTAAAAGAAAAACAATTCTGAAAGACTTTAGAACTCTGATCAATACAATGATAGACCCTGAGACCAGAAGGCTGAAGATGAAATATGCCGTTGACTTCCTGCCAGAGAGGGCATGGACTTAAAATGTAGAGAGAGATGTACATGTTCAGGTATGGTCAACATGGGAATTTGTTTTGTAGGACTGAGAATGTTAATCAGAGTTTCAGTTTTCATTTGTTGTTGTTGATGAAGGGGGGCATATTATGAACACATGCAAAAATAAAAAAATACATTTTTTAAAAAGATATAATTGATATATGGTAGAGATAGGTACAGGGCAGCTAGGTGGTGCAGTGGATAGAGCGCCAGGCCTGGAGTCAGGAGTTCAAATCTGGCCTCAGACACTTACTAGCCATGTGACTCTGGACAAATTGCTTCATCCTGTTTGCCTCAGTTTCCTCATTTATAAAATGAGCTAGAGAAGGAAATGCCAAACCACTTCAGTATCTCTGCCAAGAAAACCCCAAATAGGGTCACTCATAGTTCAACATGACAGAAATGACTGAACA
The DNA here is from genome assembly GCF_900497805.2 of Vombatus ursinus. NCBI lineage: Eukaryota > Metazoa > Chordata > Mammalia > Diprotodontia > Vombatidae > Vombatus > Vombatus ursinus. The sequence goes on along the minus strand of NW_020954546.1, from coordinate 12,027,025 downwards.
AGGTACCTGCTGCTAAGGAAACAGAGACACAAACAGGATAGAAGTGAAATATGGTACCAACAGTTAACTGCAGGGGGGAAAAAAAGTATCTTTTGGAAAATGATCAACAGCAGGAGTTTTCCTTTACACACATTGTGATGTTACACTTTCTGAGCCAACTGCAGCAGTCCTAGAATGATTTAGAACCAAGATGGAATCACTTAGGTTCAAAGTTAGTTCAACTGAATTTCATTACCTGATCTGTGCCAGACACCCACACTGGTGCGAGGTGCAAGGCGAAAGGGAAACAAACACATAAAATAAAACAATCTTGTCTGATTATCTGCAGTCTGCATCCCTTCCCGCAGACATAAGGATCATATCTTTCTCTTTCTCTCTCCTCTTTGGTTAATTGTCAGCTTTAGGACAGGGGCTGTGAGCCTTGAATCCATATTTTTTTCTGTCCCCAGGGACATACTTGACTCTCAGGCCAGTGCAACAATCATAGGAGGGCTGTTGGGAATTTGGCCTGGTATCAAACAAGAATTTAAAGTGCCTCTGATACCATTCCAAAGAGATTTTAATCTAGGGATTCTGATTGAGGTTGGGGAGGATGATGGGGGTTGAATTTAGGGTAGGAGAATTGTACCTCCCCAGCAGGACTGGTCTTTTTATCTTTTACCAGCAGGTAACTAAGGAAACTTGGATTCTAGTTCTAGCTCAGCAACTAATTAGTTATATGCCTTCGGGTATTTCAAAATATTCATTCATTCATACACACGTCTCTAAAGCATCTACAATTGAGGTAGGCAACGTAGGTGAGAGAAATAAGCTCACACAGCATTTGTTCCTGGACCAAACATCCTACTCCAGTTACTCTTCCCCAGGTATATTATCTTCCCCTATTAGAATGTGAGCTGCTTGAGGTCAAGGATTGGACTACCTTGGTTTTTAGATTGTTTCCCCAGAGCTTATCCCTGTGCCTGGCATATGATAAATGCTTTCTCCTCCCTCCCTATTCTAAGCCAGAAGGCACTTCAGAGACCATCTCATCTAGTACCTCCATTTTACAGGTGAGCAAGCTCAGGCCAAAAGAGAAGGGAGTTGCCTAAGGTCGCATACATAATAAGTATCAAAGGTAGGATTTGAACCCAGGTCCTCTGACTCTAAAGCTTAGGGTCCTTCCATTATACCACTCCAGAAGTCTAAAGAATAAGGCAAGACTTTGGTGACGTGCCTCATTAGACAACTCGTTACAAAAGTTCTCCTTTGATGCCTCCTGGTGGCAGACTGCTAAACTGGAAAGGCTAGTATCTGAGAGGCTCATTAAGAGAAAGTTGGCTGCTTAGCGGGTGATTTTTTTGGGCTATGAATGACCAAGGAAATAATTTTTTAAAAATTTAAATCCTATCTCAGCCCTGGGCAGTTACTTTCTGTTACAAAGTAACACCCAATTGAGGAGAAAGGATAAGGATGAGAAGACAATTGCATGTGATTCCAGCTGTTACACATTTAAGGGAGCTGCTGGCTACTAAAAATGGGAAATGGACGAGAGTAAAGACATTACCTCTGATCACCTCCATTTTCTGGAGAAGTTTAGCACATCCAAAAACGTTACCACAGCAAGGAGGCCAAACCAACTGGGAAACTGCTTCAACTAGCAAACACTTGATCTCCTTGGGGCAATATGGTACCTGGAGGCAATGTTAATTTATCATACAAGGGGCAGCTAAGTGGCACAGTGGATAGAGTACCGGCCCTAGAGTTAGGAGGACCTGAGTTCAAATCCAGCCTCAGACATTTGACACTTGCTAGCTGTGTGACCATAGGCAAGTCACTTAACCACATTGCCTAGGCCCCCCCCCAAAAAGTAATTTCTCATACAAATATATAGAGGGGGATATTAGAAGACTGCTTCATAGAACAGCAAAAGGCAGTTGAAGGTTAATATGAATTTACAATCCATCAATCAATAATCATTTGTTAAGCCCCTGGTTTGTGCCAGGAACTGTCCTGGGTGCTGAGAATACAAAGGCAAAAAGGAAACCACTCCTGTCCTCAGGGAGCTTAAATTCTATTGGATGGAGGAAAAAGTACTTATTAAGTTCTTTTTGTGTGCCCAGCACTTTACTAAACACTGAGATTACAGATCCAAGAGTGAGATAGTCTCTGCATCAAGGGATTTACATTCTTATAGTGGGAGACAACACCTATAGGGAATGGTAACCAAGGAAGGATATTTTGGTTTGTAAATTTTAAGGTTGTTTCTAGCTCTATATCTATGATTCTATGGTGGGGGTGGGGGGAGCATTAAACATTGGCATGTGCCAATCAAGGAAAGGTCAGTGTTGGAAGTACTGGGTCAGGCTTCATGGAGAAGGCAGGCTAAAGCTGTGCCTTGAAGGATGAATAGCATTTGGACAGGGGGAAAGGAAGGCATCTGGGTGGGAATAGGAGAGAAGTGAGAAGGTAGTATGGACAGAGGTGAAGGAATGTGTACAGGAGCATAATATGTGTTGAAAGCACCAGGATCTTTCTGCCCCCATGTTAGTGACCTTGGCTCATCCTTGACCCTCCCTTTCCTCTCCCCCACCCCAATCAACAGTCATGTCCTGGCCCTTCCTTCACAATTTTTCTCACATCCATCCCCTTCTCTCCACTCCTATAATCACTGTTCTAGTTCAGGTCCTTAATACCTTTTGCCTGGATTATTAGTATTCTTCCTACTTCCAGTCCCTTCTTCCCCAATTCATTTTTATAGCTGTGACAATAATCTTGCCGAAACACAACTCTGACTACGTCACTCACCTGCTCAGGGTTTTTCAGTGACCGTCTATTGTTTCAAGGTGAAATATAATTCCTCCACACAGCACTTAAAACCCTTCACAGTTTGGGTCCATCTTATCATTAGCATTATTGCACATTACTTCTCTTTTTGTGTGCCAAACTGGTTTATTTGTGATTCACAGAATTTGGCATGTCATCTCACTCCTCTCCATATTTATACTAGTAATCCCTTTTAGTCGGAATGCATTACCTCTTAGAATTCTTAGCTTCTTCTAAGGCTCAACACTAGTATCACCTCCTAGGGCAGGGGTTAACCTTTGTTATGTGATGCCCCCTCTGGCACACTGGTGAAGTTGCTCAAAATAATGTTTTTAAATACATAGAATAAAATAAATTCCTCCGTATCCTAATTCCTTACTTCCTCTTACCCAGCCCCCATCCAATTGGTTGTCAAAGTCTGCCAATGTCACCCCTGCAATATCTCTCGGTAGATTTCACCTTTGCACCATCTTTCCTCTGATCCTGCCCCCCACCCTGGTGCAGCCCTCATCACCTCACCGCAGGACTATTGCAATGGCTGCTGGTGGGTCTGCCTGACTTGAGTCTCTCCCCACTCCTGTCTGTCCTCCATTCAGTCCCCAAAATGATTTTTGTAAAGCTTGAGTATGACCACATCGCTTCCTAATTCAGTAAACTCCAGTGAATCCCTATCACCTCCGGGATCAAATACAAAATGCTATGTTTGGCATTCAGAGCCTTCGTAACCTAGACCATGTACTCTTTGATCCAGTGACACTGACTTCCTTGCTGTTCTACCAACAAGACACTCCATCTCTGGGCATTTTCTCCATGCCTGAATGCGTTCTATCCTCATCTTCACCTTCTGGCTTCCTTCAAATCCCAGCTAAAATCCCATCTTCCACAGGAAGACTTCCCTAACCCCTCTGAATTCTAGTGCCTTCTCGCTTTTAATTATTTCCTTTACAGCCTGTATACAACTTGTTTGCACAGATTTTGCTTATTGTCTCTTCTTATTGTCTCTTATGTGAACTCCTTGAGGGCTGGGAACTGTCTTGTGCTCTCTCTCTCTTTCTCTTTCTCTCCCTCTCTCTTTCATCCCAGGCACTTAGCACAGTGCCTGATACATAACTAAACACTGAATAAATGTTTTGCATTCATTTGCTCATTCATTCATTCATTTGCTCATTCATTCATGTCACTCTTCTATTCAATAAACTCCAGTGGCTCCCTAATATCTCTAGGACTACAGCTCTTAACCTGGGGTTCATGAATTTTAAAAAAAAGTTTTTGATGACTGTATTTCAATTTAATTGGTTGTAACCTATGTATTTTATGTTAATGTATTTTATTTCATGCACTTGAAAAGGTGATTCTGAGAAGGGGTCCATAGCCTTCTGGAGGCTGCCCAAGGGGTCCATGACCCCCGAAAGGTTAGGAACCCTTGAGCTAGGATCAAATATCGACTCCTTGGTTTGGCATTCATAGCCTGGCCCCAAATGGCCTTCATAACCCACGATTCTCCTCCATGTTCTCTGGCCAGCTTAACTCGCCTCCTTACTCTTTTCCCCATGCCTGGTATGCTCTGTTTTCTTACATCTAGTTCTTCATTTCAGAGAATCCCTAGTTTCCTTAAGGTGCCACCTTCACTTGAAGCCTTTCCTGATTCCAAGCTCCCTCTCAGCCCCCTCTCCCACCCCCAGCAGCTAGTGCCTTATTCCCAAATGACCTCTTCTGCTCATATGTATATATAGACATGTTTATTTCCCCAATAGAATGTAAGCTCATGGAGGGCCAGCACTTTATCTCTGTGCTCTAGGCAAGTTTCTTAAGCCTGTAAATTACCTGGGAGATGTCTTTTGTGGAGTTTCCTGATCCTTATGTCAGGGAAATGAGAAGTTCAGTCCCCATCCCTAACCAAATTACAGTCACCTCATGAGTTAGGGAGTAGAAATATTATTCTCATTTTACACATGAGGATCCTAAAGGTCAGAGATTAAATGACTTGCCCAAGCTCACACTGCTCATAAATTTTAGGGCTTAAACCCCTCATGGTCTGACTCCAAATCCAGGACTTTCTACTGAGTCCCTCTGTCTCCCATCATGATTAATTCCTAGTCCTCTCTGGGTCCTACTTTCCCCCCAGGTAAAAGGAGAAAGTATAAAACTTTCACTACTGACTTCTAAGGGTTAGGAATGTACCCTTTGGAATCCAGAATGAGGCTGCTACACTAATGGTGAGCAGTTATTGTTAGACAGTGTTAGTAGCTGTAACACAAGTTGAAGACATTTTTATGGGGGTGTAAAAATCTACAAGAGCCTTTTACAAACATTTGATAATGAGAATCTGGGTCCAGCCTCAGTACATCCTTTCCCCCTTCTGGGGAGTGTGTGTTGGGAGGTGCATCACCACCAAATCTAAAAAGTTGGAGGGGGGGGGAGCTAGAATATCAGCTTCTAGAAAGCAGGAAATTTCACTTTTTAAAATTTTATTCACAGTTCCTAGATGTTACACAAACAAACACATAAATAAGCACTTGTTTAATTGATTGATCCTGAGCGCCTCCCCACTTACCTGGATCCAGCCTCAGGGCTGGACACTCCATCCCCAGATTCCAGATATTTTCTCTGGCTGTCCCCCATGCCTGGAATGCTCTTCCTCCTCATCTCCATCTCCTTAGCTTCCTTCAAGTCCCAGCTAAAATCCCACCTGCTGTTAAGAAGCCATTCCTGGTTCTCTTCCATATCAATGTCTTTACTCTGAGACTACCCCTGCATACACCCTGTTTGTATGTAGTTGTACAATGCATCAGACTGTAAGCTCCTTGAGGGCAGGGACTGTTCTTTGTGTCTTATTTTTTTTTTTTTTAGTTTGATGGATTGGTTAATTTTTATTATTTTTTTAAAAAAAATTCCTATCCTGCCCACCCATTTATTCTATTCTTTCTTTTGACCCTGACCCGCCTCAGAAGTATTTGCTTCTGATTACTCCCTTTCCCAATCTGCCCTCCTCTCTATCATTCCCCTACTCTCTTGTCCCCTTTCCCCCCTATTTTCCTATAGGGTAAGACAGAGTTCCACAACCAATTGAGTATGTATGTTATTCCCTCCTTAAGTCAAATCCTATGAGAATAAGATTCACTCATTCCCTCTCACCTTCCCCCATTTCCCCTCCATTGTAAGAGCATTTTGTTTTATTTTGTTTTGTTTTGTTTTTTTGTGGGATAATTTACCCTGTTCTACCTCTCCCTTTCTCCTTCTCCTAGTATATTCCTCTCTCACCCCTTAATTTTATTCTCCAGATATGACCCCTTCATCTTCAACTCACTCTGTGCCCTCTATCTATCTATCTATCTATCTATCTATCTATCTATCTACCTATCTATCCATATACGTACATATAATTTTTTCCCCTCCAACTACCCTAATACTGACAAAGGTCTCATGAGTTACAAATATCATCTTTCCATACAGGAATGTAAACAGTTCAACCTTAATAAATCTCTTATGATTTCTCTTTCCTGTTTACCTCTTCATGTTCCTCTCGAGTCTTATATTTGAAAATCAAATTTTCTATTCAGCTCTGGTCTTTTCATCAAGAATGCTTGAAAGTCCTCTATTTCACTTAATGACTACTTTTTTCTCCTGAAGGATTATGCTCAGTTTTACTGGGTAGGTGATTCTTGGTTGTAATCCTATCTCCTTTGCCCTTTGGAATATTATATTCCATGCCCTGAGGTCCCTTAATGTAGAAGCTGCTAAATCTTGTGTTATCCTGATTGTGTTTCCACAATACTTGAATTGTTTCTTTCTGGCTGCTTGTAATATTTTCTCCTTGACCTGGGAACTCTGGAATTTGACTACAATATTCCTAGGAGATTTCCTTTGGGGATCTCTTTCAGGAGGAGATTGGTGGATTCTTTCAATTTCTGTTTTGCCCTCTAAAATATCAGGGTAGTTTTCCTTGATAATTTTTTGAAAGATGATGTCTAGGCTCTTTTTTTGATCATGGCTTTCAGATAGTCCAATAATTTCTAAATTCTCTCTCCTGGATCTATTTTCCAGGTCAGTTGTTTTTCCAATGAGATATTTCACATTGTTTTCTAATTTTTCATTCTTTTGGATTTGTTTTACAGTGTCTTGATTTCTCATAAAGTCACTAGCTTCCAATTGCTCTCTTCTAATTTTTAAGGAAGCACTTTCTTCAGTAATCTTTTGGACTTCCTTTTCCATTTGTCCAATTTTGCTTTTTAGGGCATTCTTCTCCTCATTGACATTTTGGACCTCTTTTGCCATTTGGGTTAGGCTATTTTTTAATGTGTTATTTTCTTCAGTATTTTTTTGGGGTCTCCTTTAGCAAGCTGTTGACTTGTTTTTCATGATTTTCTTGCATCACTCTCAGTTTTTCCTCTACTTCTCTTACTTGCTTCTCAAAATCCCTTTTGAGCTCTTCCAAGGCCTGGGACTGATTCATATTCTTCTTGGAGGCTTTGGATGTAGGAACTTTGGCTTTGTTGTCTTCTTCTGGTTGTATGTTTTGATCTTCTTTGTCACCAAAGTAAGATAATATAGTTTGACTCTTTTTGCGCTGCTTACTCATGATTCCAGCCAACTACTTGAGTTTTAAACTCTTTGTTAAGGTAGAAGTCTGCTTCCAATGTGGAGAATGTACTGTCCCAAGCTTTGGGGGTTTGTACAGCTGTTTTCAGAGATACTTCTAGGGACCTGTAAATTTTCAGTTCTTCCAAGGTGCTACGATAAGGGGCGAGGTGTTTCCTCTCTACCGTCACAACAAGCTTCACCACACCAATGTTCCTCCTCACCCCAGGACCACTCCTCAGAACTGTGACCCAGATCCAAGCATGGGCAAAGCAAGAGATTCCTGCCTCAGCACTGGCAAAGAGATCCTTACAATCTCTCTCTGATCAGCCACGCGATTCCCCCTCAGTCTGTGGGCTGGAAGCTCAGGAGGCAGTAGCGGCCCTGGGGGTGGGGGGGGCGAGACCTAGCTCCTCTGTCACCTCAGTCACAGACTTTTCCCACTGACGTTCCATGTTGTCTTTGATGTTCCTGGGTTGAGAAGTCTGGAAACCGCCAGAGCTGCCAGAGATTCAGTCCTCTGAGGCCTGCTCCAGGGTTGCTGTGGCCTGCGTGCCCAAGCTGAGCTGTGCTCCTCTTCCTGCCCGGCGCGATATACCTTTCTGATCAGCCATCCAGGCTGTCTTGGACTCGAAATTTGTTTCTCTCTGTCTTTTTGTGGGTTCTGACACTTTAGAATTTGTTTAGAGCCATTTTTTTAGGTATTTGGAGGGGTTTGGGGGGAGAGCTCAAGACAGTCATTGCTTTCCCTCTGCCATCTTGGCTCCGCCCTCTCTTTGCGTCTTTTTGTATCCCCAGTGTTCAACACCATGTCTGGCATATAGCAAATGTTTCATAAATATGATTGATTGAAATATTTATTGATTGTTTGTATGTCTCACATTTGTTGAGCCTGAGGGCAGGGATTGTCTTTTACCTCTCTTTGTATTCTCAGCGTTTAGCATAGTGCCTGGGATTCAGTGCGTACTTTATGTTTGTTGACTGACTTCAAAACAGACTGCACTGGCAGGCACTGTTCTCGGACACCCGATCCTCCTCCCCCCCTCTCTCCTCACCTCTGTGAGCCTTAGCCCCGCCTTCCTTCCGCGCGTGTCCTTTGGCCCCGCCTCCCTTCCCGAGGCCTGCACTTTACCTCCGCCTCCGATCCGCCCCCACGTGCTTCCCCCGCCCCCGCCCGGTCCAGCTGACTACTTGGACGCGCGGAGCGTGGGCGGAGTCGGACCGAACCAAGCTCGTCGCGTGAGAGGGGGCTCCGCCCTTTGAGACGGCAGGGAGCGAGGGGCTGCCGCGTCACCCCGGCCCCGACGACCCCCGCGACTGGTAGCGCCCCAGAGGAGCTGATCCTGGGCTGGGCCCGCGGAGAGACGGAGGGAGAGCTGTCTCTGCTGCCGCCGGTGAGTGCGGGTAGGCGGGCGGGAGCCGGGGCCGGGGCCGGGGCCGGGGCCGGGGCCGGGGCCCGAGCCCCGGATGGGGTGCCAGAGGAAAAAGAGGCTGCCGCCTCGGCAGCCGCAAGGCCCCAGGGGCCGGGGAGGCCGAGCCGGCCTTGCTCCTCCGGAGCCTCGGCAGCCTCGGACGCTCGGGGCGGGGAGGGCTCGGGGAGGCCTGAGGCCCCAACGGGGAAACTGAGGCCTGGCAGGGGCAGCGCCTATCCCCGGGGCTGAAGCAGGAGCCCGAGGACCCCCTGCTTCCCACTCCTGGCGCCTTTGGGCAAATCGCTTCTCCTCCTTGGGCCTCAGTTCCCCATTCTGGTAAAATGAGAGATTTGGACCAGGTGGCTTCCAAGGGCCCTTCCAGCCCCAAATCAGCCCCTGTGGGCCTCAGTTTCCCCATCTGTAAATGAAGCAGTTGGACTAAATGGCCTCTGAGGATATCCGGCTTCAAACGCTAAGATTCCATGATCCAGGTTCTGGTTCTGGTTCTGAGTTGGGCTGCTTGTGTTACCTGAGACTCAGTTTCCCTCTGGAGCGTCCGAGGATCTGGACAGCTCGGACTCCGGTGAAGCCGGAACGTCTCTTCTTCGCCTGGCTGTCCTTAGACTGTAGGCAGAGCTGGGGGTGTGGGGGGAGAATTTAGCCTTGAACTTGGTTCCAGCCTTTGTAAGTTTCTTGGCACATGCTTGTGTCACATCCAAGTCACATGTGAGTGACTTCAGGATGGTATTTTTGTCCTTGAACACCTGTAGCTGTGATGTGTCGGTTTTAAATTTTGGTCTAGTTTAGTGAGAGTTGGACAACAATCCTGTTCGTGCATATGCACGGAGATGAATGTGGTCCAGGGAGTTTGAGGGAGAGACAGTGCACTAGTGGGAAGACTGATAGCCTGGAAAGACAGGTCAGACCGTATTGAAGAGGCGGCAGAGAGCCACAGACGTTTCCTGAGAAAGAGAGTCCCGAAGTCAGAACTGTGGGTCGAGAATATCGATTTAGCAACCTTGTGAAGGGTGGGTTGGAGACAGGCAAGACCAGATTCTGGTTCTGCCACTTGTGTTCCTAAGCTTAGTCACCGAACTTGAAAATGGGGATGACCTGTTGTATGAATGAGTAGGTGAAAGTGTTTTGTAAACTGGAAAGCAATATACAGCTGTCAGATGATGTCATTTGGAAAGCCTTTGGAATCAAGTGTTAACACACATGTGAGTTTATTTATTAATCTTTCTGGACCTCACTTTCCTCCCTCTGTCAAATGAGAGGGTTGGGCTAAGTGATTCCTAGTATTTTCTAGGTATGACATTCTGTACTTTTTTTTTTTCATGGTTGTGTGATTCTTTGAGTACAGTCCAAGTTCATGAGGAATAGGTGGCAAAGGAAACTGGATGTTCCTTTTCTTGGAAAGAAGTCTTTAGGTCATTAATGATTCAGAGTGGGACTACCTACTTAAATATTTGGCACTTGAACTTGGGAGTTACTGGAGAAGTCAGCTTGAGAAAAAGGGGGAAATTAAAAAAATAAGAAAAATTTATAAAATTTAATAAAAATTAAAAGGTAATCTTTTTACCTTTAATAAAAAACAAAAAGACAGGGGCAGCTAAGTGCTACAGTGGATAGGGCACAGGTCCTGGAGTCAGAAGGACCTGAGTTAAAATGTGGTCTCAGACACTTACTAGCAGTGTGACCCTGGGCAAATCACTTAACCCTGATTGCCTTCAAAACCAACCAAAAAGACAAATCCTCCCCCAAAGCTACACATGGCATATTAGCTTTTCAAATAGGTTGATTGATAGGCTCATGGGGTGTTTGATCTGAATTGTAATTGTCCTGTTGAAGCATTAGGAACAAATTCATATAACTTCCACATTTCCCATGTTTACTGCTTGAAAAAAAAAATTAGGAATTAAAAGAAATAAGGTTGAAGCTAAATAAATTTGTATAGAAGGTGAAAATAATAGAGAGTTATCCAGAGAGTCATTATGGGAAAATTGTGAGATTTGGTAGACATGCATTTTGAGTTCTTTATTAAACTTATAATTGGTATCCAGTCCTAATTTCAAGTTTACAAAGTACTTGATGTACCCAATTTCACAGTAAGCTCACGACAATGCTGTGAAGGAATTACCAATCAGTCAGCATTCCAGGAAAGTTATGAAATGCCTTGTCTGTGGTCACAGTGCTACAAAGTAGCAGAAGCAGTATTTAAATTCGGGAGTCCCTCAGTCCTGGGTCTACCACTCCATCATCCGCTACACCAAATACTGGCAGACTAGTACAAACTAGGGCCAAATCTGACCAGGTGACAAACGGTTCTTAGCTCCTCAGCCAACCAAAATCTCATCCTGGCCACTCTGGCCCAGGACCATCTTTTGTCTACCCCTGCTCTACTCCATGATGCCTCTCCAGGCCTATCTAAATTGTAGGTTATTTGTCCATTCATGAACCATTAAATTACTTGTACAGTAAATATTTTGCTAGATATTCCGAAGGTAGATACAGAGATAAGTAAGGTCCTTTCCCTACTTGTGGAACTGACTACTTTTGATATTAACTTCACCAGATCTTAATCTGTGAACATTTCAATTTACTAAGCACATTATAGACTACTTTTTTTCCCCTGACAATTGATTTTATTGTACTGGGAATCTTCTTTCTTCCTAAAGAGTCCTTTCCATTGTCTTTCCATTTTGGGCCACGTGAGGAATTGGAAGCAGAGTGGCCTGTGGTATAATGGCAAGAATGGGAGTTAGGAAACCCGATTTCTCTGGGCTTTGATCTCACTTAGCTGTGTGACCTTGGGCACTGGTTTATCTCTCTGGGCATTCATTTCCTTATCTGTAAAATGAAGGGGATTGAACTAGACCACCAATGGTTTTCAAATTTTTCAGTCTCAGTACCCCTTACATTCTTAAAAAATATTGAGGACTTAGGGGCGGCTAGGTGGAGCAGTGGATACAGCACCAGCCCTGGAGTCAGGAGGACCCAAGTTCAAATCCAGCCTCAGACACGTTAACACTAACTAGCTGTATGACTCTAGGCAAGTCACTTAACCCCAATTGCCTCACCAAAAAAAAAAAATATTGAGGACTCTCCAGATAGCTTTCATTTATGTGGATTATGTCTATCAGTAGTTACCAGATTAGAAATTAAAACATCTCAGTAGTAGTATGAAAGTAATTTTGACCTCAGGCAAGGGTCCCAGAGAGACTGCTGAGCTAGATTGTTAGAGAATCATAAGAAATTATGGCAAAATCCAAACTACATGGCAAATCCAGACATATTTAATTGGATATTTTAATTATTTCAAGTCTTATTTTCATTTAAGATGAGGGAATGAAATGGATTAGGGAAGAAACTTATTTTCAAATTCACTGTTATAGTTACCCTGGCACATTTTCTAGGCCAGTGGCTAAAGAGAATTAGTGGTGCTTGCATTTTTATTTCAGAGTAACTTGTGGCCAGGTAAAGACAGGTAGAGAAGCATTTTCCGGTTCTACAGGGCATACTTTGCTTTTTGGGGAAGTGCAGTCAAATTTCTGGTACATAGAAGCCCCTATTTATTAGGGATGGTCCTCTGCCCTTCAGATAGCATTCATTGCTTCCTTTGCATGCCTCCAGCAGGATGTTTTATTTGAACACATTGCAAGAGAAGTGTAAAACAAAAATCATTTAAAATTTTCCTTTTAAGTGAAGAGGTATAAATAATAGATGATGCTGTCATCTCAGTGATGCAAACTGAAATGCATCCCGTGCTTTGCTCCTATGGCAGCTCCAGGGCGTCCAGGCCCTCTGCCCAGGGGTCTGATCCCTTGATGTTGCAAGGATACCAAGGCAGCCAGTGGGCCGGGCGCTTATTTCATCATTCTGTGTCTTCTTGTTCTTAGCTCTTCCATTTATTAATCAGTGAGTAGAGTGTGTTCCCAGTCAACCAGCTTTGCTCTGTTTCCAGAACATAACCTCTCATGGAACTGCTAAACCTAATGGTTGATAAAAGTGGCTCTAAAACAACTCCAAGATATGAAACTCTGGATTGGGCTTGCCCAAAAGCTACTTGAGTTACGTAAATCAGATCTGTACAGAGATTTCTCTCTCTAGAGGGTCCTTACCTACAAAGTGACAAGACTGGGCTCTGAGATCTTGACATTTCTTATTAGCTTTGAGGGCCGCAAGTGTTAAGATGCATTTCATAGGTGCATTGTGTACACACACTATGTTCGCTGTTACATGAACTGCCCAGTGACCTTGTCTTTATCAGCCTGCTCAAAATCTGCAGTTCAGTAAGGGTTGAGGATCTACGCTGAGGCAGTTGAAGCACTTTGAGTGGGTGTTACTGGTTTGGTACACTCAACAAGAGAAGAGCTGATTTAGGACTAGTCTTTTTTTTCAGGGTAGATGAGATTCAGGTTAGCACATAAGTCAGGTGGGTGGGAATCTTGAGGGCATGCAGTGTTAGAGGTTTTCTTTAGAGCAATGCTTGGTATGTTTGCTCTGAGGAGGCAGCTCTTGAATTGGGAGCAAGATGAATTTTTCAGCTTTGAAGGAAAGAGGTGGGGGAGGGAGGAGTCTATTGATTCTCCTCCTCAGACTGAGCCCCTACATAGGGCCATCCAGGCCCTCTTAGTAGGATTTCCAGGAGATTCTTTTTTAAGAATTTTATTTATTTTATTCTGAACTTAAGAAATAAAGCAAGCATTTCCATAACATAGTAGAATAGAAAAAAAAGGTGATTGTACATGAAACTGCAAATCTATTATGCCCAATTTGCTATTCCTTTTAAATATATAATAAAGTTATTGTGTAACTTTCTTTTTTTTTTTCCCTTTTTTTCTTCCCTCCCTTTTCTTCTCCCCCCCCTTGGCTACCATTAGGCACAAATATATGTATGTGTGTATACATAAAATTACATACATATGTAAAACCATTCTATACATTCTTCTATTTACTAGTGTTTTCTCTGGATACAGATAGCATTGATTTTATTGTACTGTGAATTTTTAGATGAACTTTTAAAATTTGTCCTTATTTAATTTGGGTATTTACACAATTTATATATATAAAATATATGTTTATATAATTTATATATAACCTATATACATAGTTTATTTATAATTTATATAATATATAATTTTAAAATATTTATTTTAATATATAATTTAAATATATAATGTATAATTTGGGTAATATAATTTATAAAGTCAAAGTGACTTATTCATTCAAAGGTGTTCTTAAAACAATATTGTTGTTACTGTATACAGTATTCTCTTGGTTCTGCTCATTTTGCTTTTCTTTATTTTGTGCAAGTCTATCCATGTTTTTCTAAGATCATTAAGCTCATCATTTTTTATAGCACAGTAATATTCTATCACAATCATATGCCACAACCTGTTCAGTCTTTCCCCAATTGATGGACATCCCCTCAATTTCCAGTTCTTTGCCACCACAAAGAGAGCTGCTGTAAATATTTTTGAAAATACAGTTTCTTTTCCTTTTTCCATAATCATCTTGGGAAACAGATTTAGTAGTGGTGTTGCTGGGTCAAAGGATATAGGCAGTTTAATAACTCTTTGGGCATAATTCCGGATTGCTCTACAAAATGGTTATATCAGTTCATAATTCCACTAACAGTGAATCAGGAGTCTTTCAGAAGGTTCCTTGAAAAAGATTAAAAGAGTCAGTTGAGTACCTCTGGCCAGGGTGCTTCCAGGGCCATATATAGGGTCTCAGCTGAAATCCTGGTCCTGAGTAGGCCTTCTCCCTGCCTCTCTTTCCCCTCCCTTTGAGTTCTTCCAGGTAGCAGAGGCCACTAAGTGGAGCTGGCAGGTCTAAAAGTCTCAGAATTCTAAGCCTGGGGCCCCACTGAGTGAGACTCCTTTTAAATTAGAACAAAGCCCAGATGTAAGTGAAGAGGAACAAAGTGCCCTTCTGAAAGGTCTGAGATTTCAGCATTGTACCCACTGTTACTCTCCCTCAGAGAGTTTGAGTCTTTACTCTTACAATCCAGTTTGAATTTTCACTAAATAAATAGCTACATGTCATGAAGAAAAGTTTCTGGCAGAAGCAAAATCTGCCTGTCTTACCTATCCCTAGTCCCTGTTCTGCCCAAAGTAACCGTGATGGAATTGGCAGGTCTCATGGTAATCTGGGACCCAGGATTTGTGGAGCACTGCCTTAAGAAGCTTGGTGCTTTTTGGAGCCATGGTCCTTTAAATTGGTGTCTTTGGGGTGTACCTGACCAGGTAGCTCCTAACCAGGGAAGTGGCAACCAGTTGTGTCTGTGATTTGATTTGAGAGGTGTTCCAAGTTCATTCCACCCAGGATATCTCCCCTAACAACTTACAGTTCTCTGGGGCACCACCATTCTTTCTTTGCATCACAAAGGCTTGTAACCTTGGCATTCCTTTGGCTCACTCATCCTTCATTATTCAGTCACAGAGTTGATTCTTAGCTTTCCAGTTCCTCTCTTGCCTGCCCCCTGTGTTCTCTTCCTGCCACCAACACTGTTGCCCGGGGCGCTTTGTTGCTAGAGAAGTGGTGTGGCATTGTGGGAACACCATGGGACCTAAAAGACTTGAGTTGAGGTCCAGCTTTTCCCCTTATTAATCCTGTGGCCTTTAGCAAGTCTGAATGCCTATTTCATAGGGTTTTTGTTAAGAAATAACTTAGTTGGGAAAGCACTTATTGAGAGCCAACAATTGGCTATGGGAGGTAAGGGAGAGTGAGAAATAGAGGATGATGTTAAGGTTATTCCACAAATTCCCTATACGATTGTTGACTCTTATTTATCAGGAGGTTAAGAAAAGGGAGGCTGGCCATGCAATGAGAGTGAGAGTCCCCTGGGGACAATAGCCTGTGTGGTTCTGTGTGCATTGTCAGGGATCTGGAGGAACACCTTTAGCACTTAGGACAGATTTCCTGTGAGGATGTGGGGGAGTACATGGACCACTTTGGCCCTGGTTGAGAAGGTTTGGATCTGTGTCCCCACATGTGTGGGTGTGTGTGGCTTCCGATGATTACGTTTCCTTCAGTGTCTCTTCCCCTAGAACCTATGATAGCTATCTTAACTAAAATTCTACCTCATTTTATTTATTTATTCATTATCTGTTTAGTTGTTCTTCCGAAATAAGACTTACTGAAGCAGTTTGGAGTAGTGAAAAGAGCCCTAAATCCCAGGTTCCTGTGTTCCCAGATTTTAAGCCCCAGGTTCCAGTTCTAGCTCCAGAATGAACTAGTTCTGTCACATTGGGCCACCTCCCTGGGCTTGGGCTAGGTAGGCTCGGAATCCCAGTCACTAGGGAGGGAGGTTGCCTCTCAGCAGTGAACTAGGGCGGTGCCTGACTTTAAAATAGAAGCTGACACCCACTGCTACTACGCCCAAATACAGACCTTCCCCACTAGTCACTCACTGCTCCCTTGACCGAGATGCAGAGGCCATACCCATTCCCAGCGCCACACTGTTTTCTAGGCATGGAACACCATCCATATTACTAATCTCAATACAGCATTTCATGACTCCCAGAACACATTGATTCATCCCTTCCCAGAACTCATCGTACCTACATGGTATCAGACTTAGATAACCCATTTACTGTTGTATTCTCTGTTTCGTGCTTGAATGTGTTATCTTACAACTAGTTTTTAAATCCGTGGAAGGCAGGGACTGTGTCTTATCTGTATCCCCAGACCGTACTCAGCCAAGTGCTCTAAATTCAACCAAATGGGGATTGACTTGTTGAAGGCAAATTTGAGGAGGCATGCATTTTGTTATTTTATAAAGATTCTATGACTATCTTTTGTTTTTTTACACCAGAGTAATTTCCTGCTATGCCCCCCCCCCCGCCACGGCTAGCCCTTCCTCCCTATAGAATTTTCCTTTGCATGCATCTTACCTGGTTAAACTAACATATTAATACATATTGGTTTATTTGGTTAATAACCCATTATTGACCACTGTCGTTGAACAGAATTTAGAACCCTGAGAGAATGGAAAATAGGAATAGGAAAGTTTTGGTTCAATGCAGCAAATATTTAAGGTCTGCAATGTGGAAAACACTGGATTAAATACAAGACAAACCAAACAGGTGCTCCCCTCAAGGAACTTATATTCTCTTAGGGGGATACAAGTATAAGTAAATATAAAGAATTTACAAAGCAATACAAAGTAATTTCAAGAGCTAGTGCTCACAGAGTCAGAGTTAATCGACATTTAGTAAGCACCTACTGTGTTCCAGATACTGTGCTAAATGCTGGGGATACAAAGAGAAGGGGTAAGACAAGCCCTGCCCTCAAGAGGCTCACAATTCAATGGGTGAAGAAAACACATACAAAGCTGAAAAGGGGGGGGGTGCCTTATGAAGGCCTGCTGCAGGGGAAATAAGCTGAGGGAGGGAGTTTCAGAGTTGATTTCATCTTGCAGAAGGATGAGTTTCTGGAGCTCATGAAGTCCAGGAAAATAGCTAGGTGGCAAATGAGGTGAATTCTCTAGGTGCCTTCCTCAAATGGTAGAGGATCTGGAAAGAGCTCTCCAATATCCACCCTCTCCAATCAGTCAGTCACTGCCTACCTTCTGCAGGGAGAGGCCCCAGGGACAGAGAATGCTGAGGAAGTGAGAGTTTCAGAGTTGCTGTCATGTTGTGGAGTGATGAATTTCTGGAGATTATGAAGTCTTGGGTGGGAATCAGGAAATTCTTCTTAGAGGAGGTAACACCTGAACTTCAGAAGGAGCCAGGGATTCTTAGTTTGTAGGAGGGGTTCATTTCACTTGTGGAAGATGGTACCGAGGCAGGAGAAGGGATGTCCTGGAAGATGAACAAGTCAGTTTGACTGGAAGTGAGATTGTGGAAAGTATAAGCATTCTCTCCCTTGGTGATCACCATCAGTTTCCATGAGTTCAATAATCATCTGCATGCTGCTGACATCCAAAATCTTTATGTTCTGTCTTCTGATATCTAGTCCTGCATTGTCAACTTTGGGCTAGCCAGGACTGAGCCTTGGAGGATGCCCAGGTTTAGTGGATGGGAGTTAGATGAACTATATTGAAAAGGAGTCGTCACAAAGTAGAAGAATCAAGAAAGTGTCATCAAAGCCAAGGAAAAAGAAAAGGGGGTGGTTAGTATCAAAAGGTGATACCAAAGAGAGTCAAAACTGAGGAAAGGCCAATGAGTTTAGCAGTTAAGAGACCATTTGGAACTTTATAGAGAGTAATTTGATTCCAGTAGTAGGGTAGAAGCCAGAACTGGTAACCGGTGGGCAGTAAGTGTATATAACCATAGACAACCCTTTAGAAGTTTGACTATGAAAGGAAAAAGGTCTAGAACAAAGGCTGAGGGGATTTGCAGGATTCCAGAGAAAGGCAACCAGGATGGTGATGGGCCTTGAGTTCCTGACACATTCAGATCAGTTAAAGAACGAAATGACTGCCATGTAGTAGGGGCTTAATAAAAACTTTTTGACTGAGTGGCATTTTAACCTGGGAAAAAGTCTCAAGGAAGCCATGACATATTGGAGTCTGTCCTGTGGAAGAGAGATTACACTTGTAACATTTGGCACCAGAGAGCAGAACTAGGACAATGAATGTAAGTTTCAAAGAGGCAAATTTAGGCCAGATATCAGGGAAACTTCGTACCAAGGAGAACTGGCTCACAGTGGACTCAGCTGCTTGGGAGGCAGAGGCTGCATGACCATTTGTTAGATATGTTAGAGTAGGCATAGTTTCTTAATGGGTTGCTCTACATCAGTGGTATCACACTCAGAAATGAGGGCCACATAAGGATCCCTGCAGGCTGCATGTTGACATAGTTTTGTTTTGTTTTGTTTTGTTTTAATTTTCTTGTTACATTTTAAGTTCTGAACTGTCTCCCTCCCTCCCCACCCCTTGCTAGAGAAGGCCACCATTTGACATAGATTTATAGGGATATGTAAAACCATACTGTGCATATTTCTGTTTATCAGTAAAAATTTCTTGAGTATGATGGAAACTTGGGCATGTTCGTGGGTGGCAGGCATGGAGACAGTGGGTAAGAAGAGATCAAACATGGAGGAGGAAATGATTTCAGGGGCATGTTCTTAATGAACTTAGGGCTTTCCTTAGGGAAATGCCAGGAAATTAGTGTGAATGCCCAGGGAGGCTGATCCACAGGGAGGAAAGATGTGAGCTTCTAAGACCAGGCCTTCTTCACCTTTGGCTCATGGGCCACTTTGGTTGTCTGATGAAAACTATAGACCCCTTTTCAGAATAATGGTTTGTTGACTATATTCATGATTGAAAGAAGTGCTAAGTTTCATTTAGAGGCTAGTGAAAATAAAGATGGAATTTTCCAACATCCAAGTTCATGAACCCCCTGAAATCTATTCACAGATCCCAGGTTAAGGACACCTGATCTTGAAGTCAGTTTGACAACAAAGCTGAAATTCACCTAACTCTTTCAGGTTGGTAGAGTGTTCTTTGCATTTTATCTTTGGATCTTCAGGACAACCCTGCAGTATGTATTTCAGGTATAATCCTCATTTTACACAGGTCATAATTCAAACTCAAGGAGATTAACTGAGGCAGGTAGTCAGAGGCTTACTTGGAATTTTTGTCTTTCCTGGTTCCAAGTCCAGCAGGTTTTCTGAGGTACCTACCTTGCTGCCTCTCCAACCGAGGCAGCCCCTGAGGCCCAAGGGTTTAATAGAAAGAAGCTGCCCAAGAACTGTTTTGCTGCCTTGGTCATTTTGGATAGACTTGTTCCTGCCTGGTATAGACCTCTGAGGCGAGGTTTGAGGTTTTCTTTTTTTTTTTTTTCCCCTCGATGAATCATTCGGGGTTAAGTGACTTGCCCAGGGTCACACAGCTAGTAAATATCAAGTGTCTGAGGCTGAATTTGAACTCAGGTCCTCCTGACTGCAAGGCTGGAGCTCTATCCACTGTGCTACCTAGACTCCCCTGGTTTGAGGTTTTCACTGGATGTGCCGTAAGAGATAATTAGTTAGTCTAAAGAGCACTGCATTGGGAATCAAAATTCTCAACTCTTAGAACTGGAAAGGACTTTGGGTCTGCTGAAGTGGGTTCTTGGCCAAGGTCACAGCTGGCTTGGCTTCACTGGTCCTTTGCTTGGACCAGGTGATTTCTACAGTACCTTCTAGTTCTTAGATTCTCTGATATGCTGAATTGCATTTTGGCTTCTCCGGATGATTTAAAAACCTAAATGCCTGAACCTTTATGTTTTTAAATTTAGCTATAAAGATTTTTAGAGCAACATGGAGTAAACAGGTAAGTACAACAGGAAAACTGATGATGAAATAATAGCGACATTTGTGTTCCTTCGTGCAGAACTGGTGAGGATACTGGTAGGGAGTGGGGCTCGGGCTCAGTAGTGAGTCATTCCAGCCTGTCTGATACTCTGAATGCTGAAGTTCTTTAATTTATGATTGCATCTGCTGATTAGAGGGACTTAGATGAGAACTAACTTGTACCTAACCAGAAGTGGTTTTCCCCATCTTTGTCTCTCAGCCCTTTCTAGTTTCTTTAAAAGTTACTTTGAGGCATAGAGGATTTTAAACTAGAGGAACAGACAATACTTAGTGGCTGAACACCTGTGTTTAATAGTTAACATTGCTGAAGAAAATGTGGAGTTGTAAAGGGAATTACTTTTCCTTTTACTGACATTAAATGGCAACTCCAAAATTACATTCCTCTTTCTTTTTTCTCTTGTTTATAAGGGATGGCTCTCTGAGAGGAGTAGGGGTGGGAGATGAAGGGAAGAGGAATGATACAGGAGGAATATAGGTGAGGTACAAACAAAATGAATAAAGAGAGGTTGAGCTAGAGTGTGTGGCAGGATATTTAATGAGGGAGCTTTGAAAATGCAGCCTCTACCCACCCTAATGAGGTTGTAGTTGATTGAGCAAGAAGGAAGTGAGTGGCTCATTGAGATGACCTCTAGCCAAAGAGCTAGAAGTCAAAAAATGTGTGAGTGTAGATTATAGGCCTGAGCACTGATAGTGAGGATTTTAGGCAAGAGATTTTCATATCCCTTGTTTCTTTTTGCTCACATGTCAGTAGTGACATGGATGTAGGTATCACTGTAAATACACAGGGACATATATGGGTTACTGTAGACAATGTCACAAAGCCTCTATGCATTAGGGAATCTTTCCTTAAATCTTACCTTTAAGCACCTCCTGCCCACTGATCTTTTCTCTGAAAAACAGACAGGATGAACTAGGTCACATTCTTAGTAGTTGCAATGAGAAGCACGTGACTTTTGTTTCATCTGACACAGAAAAAGGAAGGCAGCCGCCAAGACCACATGCTGGTTGTGAGGGAAGATGATGAATGAAAACAGTTCCAGTCCTTCCCTCATCTTCAGAAAGACCCCAGGATCCAGAGGCCAAAAGGAAGGCCTCATGTACCCCACAATATTTGTAGCAGCTCTTTGTGTGGCAGTAAAGAACTGTCAGCAAAGTCTGTGCCCATCAATCGGGGAATGATTAAATAAACCACACTACATTAACTTAATGGACTTTTTTTTTTTTTACTGTGCCACAAGAAATGATGAACATGGTGAATGAAGAGAAGCATTGAAAGACTTATTCGAACTGATGCAAAGTGAAGTAAGCAAGCCAAGAAAACAGTATACCTAATGACAATAACTATGGAAACCCCAAAATGAACACCACATAACAATCAGATTTTTTTGATGTGTTGACTGGCTTTGCTGATTTTTTCTGCCTTTTATTCCTCTTTTTTCCTCTTAGTTATAAGGGATGGATCTCTGGGGGGGGGGGGGGGGGGAGGTAAAGGGAAAAGGAATAATATAAGGGGAATATAGGTGAGGTGCAAACAAAATATACTGATAAAAATCTACTTCTAAAAAAGAAAGACTACTGTAAATCTGTTCATCTCCTTAGTAATGTGTGTGGTTATTATCTTCAAGAATTTTAACCCTCTCCCCAGACACATTTGCTTCCCTAGGTTTCTGTGACAATAATCTTTCCTGGTTCTCCTCATACCTCTATGACCTTTTCAGTAATCTTTGCTGATTTGGTCATCTTCTGCCTTCTCAGCTTGAATGTCCACCAGGCTTTGTCCTAGGTCTTCCCCTTTCTACCCTCTTTCCTTTGTTGATCCAATCAACTCCCATAGATTTAACTATTACCTGTCTGCAGATTACTCCCAAATTTATACATCCTTTATTCTCTCATCTGAAATCCAGTGCCTCATTACCAGTTGCCTTCTAGCCATCTCTACATGGATAATAATCCTTCGGTGTGTCACATTCAACATGTCCAAAATGTAACTGATAATATTTCTCTTTAAACCTACCTCCCCTTTCTCCAAGCTCCAGTGGTCCAGGGCACTACTGTCTTCCCAATCAATAATCAACCACTAAGCATTTGTTAATTAACAGGTGTGCCGGGTGGTGTGCTAGGCACTGGAGATACAAAAACAAAGAATGCAGCAGCAGTTCATACTCACAAAAAGCTTACATTCTAATAGGGAAGAGGCAGCAAATCTCTACCTTAGATATAAAGAGAATAAATTTTCATGAACACAAAGTAGTTAAATAGATGGTTATCACCAAGGTTCATAAATTTGGAATCCTCCTTGACCCTTGATAGCCTTCTGCCTCCATATTCAGTCGTTGGCCAAGTTCCATCAATTCTCTTTCTGCCATCTTTCTCCAATCACAGCTGCCACCCTCCTTCAGGACCTGTCACCTAATTCAAGACTATGATAATAGCCTTCCATGTGATAGGGAGTGTGATAAAAAGTCACTCAGGGAAGAGGAAGCCTCTTCTGATTCTTCCTCAAACTTCATGTAGGCATCTACCAACGCTACCTCAGCCCTTTCTTTCCTCCTCTTTTATATTGTCTTCCTTAGCAATCTCATTTTCTTTCAGAGTGATTCGTTCATCTCCCCTGGGGAATGGCTACCAAATCTCTATCTGAGGAAGGGCTGGTGTTTGAACTTTGGCTCTGCTACTTACCATCAGGGTGATTTCTGGATCTTAGGGCTTGGACTAGATCTGAGAATCATCAGCATAGACATGAGAATCCAATTCTAGGAGCTGAGGAGAACTCCCAAGAGAAATAGTAGAGAGGGAGAAGAAAAGAGGGCCCAGAGCCTTGGGGGACACACCATGTCAGTAGGCAGGACCTTGATGGAGAGGACTGGTCAGATAGGTGGGAGGAGAACCCAGAGGAAGCACAGAGAAAAGCGATGGAATTAGGGTTAGAAGGTGATCCACAGTGTCGAAGGCTGAAGAGAGGTCAAAGTGGATGAGGCTTGAGAAAAGGCCATTGGCTTTGGCAGTGAAGAGATTGTCAGGAGTCTTGGTGGAATGATGAGGTTGGGAGCCCAATAGTAAAGGACTAGGAAGAGAAATGTTACAGATTGCTAGTAACAATCTAGTAACAGATCGCCAGTAACAATCTGTTACTGGGAAGTAACAGATCGCCAGTAACAATCTGTTACTGGGAAGTAACAGATCGCCAGTAACAATCTGTTACTGGGAAGTAACAGATCGCCAGTAACAATCTGTTACTGGGAAGTAACAGATTGCATTTTTTTTTTTATTGTGTCTTCATATCCTTTGGCCATTTATCTATTGGAGTGGTGCTTGTTCTTGAATCTGTATCAATTGCCGTTATATCTTGGAATATAAGGTCTTTATCAGAGAAATATACAGCAGAGATTTTACTCCCAGTTAACTATTTCTCTTCCATTCCTAACTGCATTGCTTTTTTTTTCTTTTGCTCTGGGGGTGAGGGGAGCACAAAAACTTTTCAATTTTATGCAATTCCAAGTGTCCATTTTCTGTCCTGTGACCCTGCTTTTGATCCCTTGTTTGGTCAAGAATGCTTCCTCTTATCCATAGTTGCAAAATGTGTCTCCTTCCTTTCTTCTCTAATTTGCTTATGACTTGACCTTTTATATCTTGGAGCTACATCCATATAGGGCTTATTTGGTGTGAGATATGGAGCTCTCATTGCTGATTTCTCCCAGACCGCTTTCCATTTTTCTTAGTATTTTTTTTGTTTGTTTTTGTTTGTTTTTACTCCTATAGCTTATGTCTTAGGATTAATTGAGTACTATTCTTCTGGGGTCAGTTGCTTCTGCGTCTTGTATTAGCTTATCTGTTCTGTTGATTAGCTTTTCTGTTTTTTAATGAAAACTCAATAGTTGTGATGATTTCTGTTCTCTAGTATAGTTTTAGGTTTTCTAGTGCTAGGTCCTTTCTTTCTTTACTTTTTTTTTTTAATTTCCCTTGAGATTTTTGACCTTTTCTTCCTCCATGTTAATTTTGTTATAATTTTACCTGATTTTATAAAGTAAACCTTTGGCAGTTTGTTATAGTACTGGATCTGTAAATTAGTTTAGGGAGTATTATTGTTATATTATTCTCCAATTATTAGTCTTCTTAATTTCTCTCAAGAGTGTTTGGTGGATTCTCTGAGGCACTCTTGATTCTTTTCCTCCCAAATCTGGTCATTTGCCAAGTCGTCTCAATCTCACACTCACAGTACCTTTCATATCCAACCCCACCTCCCATTCCCAGAGTCTGGGCCCTCATTTGAACAACTGGAATAGTCTGGCCTTTCCCTTCTCCATTTCATTGTTCATTCCATTGCCAAAGTAACCTTCTGATGCACAGCTCTGATTGGCATACACCTATCGAAAAAACCATTGATGGGTCTGTGTTACATATAGGATAGAATATAAGCTCTGGAGCATGGCACTGAAAGCTTTGAACAGTTTGCTCCAGTTTATCATTCCAGCCATAGTTGATGTTTATCTTCTTTACAGAGCTTATGTCCCAGCCACACTGGACTCTTTCCCCATTCCATCCATTCTGAAAGTTTACTCCTTAACATTCCTTCCTCCCCTTCCTCCCTTTCAGGATTTACCTGTTGACATCTTTTCCTCCCCCTTCAGGGCCCAGCTCAGGTCACTTCTTTCATTAAGCCTGCTCCGATTCCGTTCTTTTTTAAAATCTCTTAGTCTCCTGGGACCTAAAAGTACTCTGTATTTAATCGTTTATAAACTTACAATCTAGCTATTTGTGCCCCATTTCTAATCCCCCTACTAGACTGAATTCCTTGGGCACAGACTGGTTTGGTCTCAGCATGGTGGACTGAGCATTGGAGTCAGGAAGAATTAAATTTGAGTCCTGCCTCGGACTCTTACTTGCTCTGTGACCACAGACAAATCATTAACCTTTCTGGACCCTAGTTTCCTCATGGTTGTAATCACAAACTATTTCATAGAGTTGTTGTGAGGATTAAATGCGATAATATACTTGGCAAATTTTAAAACACTAAATTATTCTGTTTTTAGTTTTGTCTAGATGCTTAACACATGTTTTATTGACATGAGTCAGCAATGTGCAAGCTCCAGATAATGTTCAAATGCTGACGAAAAAGTATTCTGTGAAATCAGGGCTTTCGCCACTTTCTTGCTTTCCATTCCACAATGACTGCTTGACTCTTCCCTTTGTTTTGGCCACTGACTTTTAAGTAAGCTGTTAACATCTTAGCCGTGTGTGTGTGTGTGTGTGTGTGTGTGTGTGTGTGTGTGTGTGTGTGTCTTGTGATCCAAATTCAGACACTGGCATTCTCTTGTTGGCCCTGCTCCTCTGCTTCAGCCTGTTGTTCTCTTTGGCCATCTGTCCTCCAAACTCCTAGCTGTGGCCATTCTTAACTTTGGATTATCCATAGATGTGATACGCATGCTACCTATCCATCCTGCCTTCGTGAGTCCTAGACGTGGAACAGGGCAGGGCCAAAGACAGTCCTAGTGAATGTGGCAGCCCTTGTTGCACCGAGCACGGTGGCAGGCCTTTTGTTTGGATTAGATGAAAGAAGGTGGAGTTGACCTTTGTGGAAGATCCCTTGAGCCTTGGTGGGGTGGCAGCAGAGCTTGGCCAGGATAGAGCTTCAAGATTCACCCTCAGGGCAGAAATCAGTCCTGCATAGTCATTGTGTATTCTTCTCTGTGTAAAGCTCTGAACCTGTTACTGATTGATTTAAGTCATCTAGGGTTAAACCCTGGTCTTATGAAGAGGTCTGATGTTTATTAGCAAGAGAGGGAGGGCTTTCCCAAGAAGCCAATGATGCTGTTGGCTCCAGTGAAGATTCAGATCACTGTAGAGCGAAAGGTCTTTCTACCTGTTCATATACCCTACACTCAATTTACTCTCATTTATAGGGAAACACTGCGTTTTTAAAAAACAGGTTTTTCATCTTTGTGTCTTATTCTGATGCCTAGTTGCCTTGCTTATGGGGAGTATAAGAGTGGTAGAGCCGTGTTGGGGGAAGGGAACTAACAGGATGTAGCTGGGGGCATTGAGAAGTCAGGCTGATCGGGGGACAGGACCAGACTCTTGGGGGGCAGGGGGAAAATCTGGCAGTTACCACCTGGAACTTTCTGTGGGTTTCCCCCCAAGCAAGATTAGAGCAAATTGTTTGCAAAACAGAGCAGCCACCTCCTTCTTTCAGATGTGCTCTTTAGGAAGCAGCTTGTGAGAGCTGCCTCAGCTAGGCCAAGTTTGGGATAAGTGGATTCATTCTGCCGAGCTGTGTGTTCTCGGGTCCTTTGCATACAGGGGTGTTTAAGAGGAGCCCGAGAGGCTTTTCTTTCTCTTATTGACTTAATAGAAGCAGCATTAATATAAAAGTGACTTGAAAAGAACCTAAAATGTCCTATTTGGTACTGTTGACTTCATTCCTGCTTGTATTGGAGTGTTTACCCTAAAGCAGAATCCTTTTCTTTGGCCTCTTGGTTGTTTCTAGTGCCTGTGTGCCAGCTTGTGCACCAGTATGTGCATGTGTATGTGTGTGAGAGAGGGCCTATGTACATCTGTGTGTGCACACCCATGTGTGTATGTGCAAGCCTGTGTGTATCTGTGTGTGGGCCTGTATGAGCCTGTGTGCCTCTATGTGTGTGCCCCTGTGTGTGTATGTGCAAGCCTGTGTGCATCTCTGTGTGTGTGTGTGTGTTTGTGTGTCTGTGTGTGGGCCTGTATGAGCCTGTGTGCCTCTATGTGTGTAGGCCTGTGTGTGTATGTGCAAGCCTGTGTGCATCTCTGTGTGTGTGTGTGTTTGTGTGTCTGTGTGTGAGTCTGTATGAGCCTGTGTGCCTCTATGTGGGTAGGCCTGTACGTCTCTTGGGACTCCTTCTACCCATCTGACCACTCCTCCTCAGTCTTCTTCGCTGGATCTTCTTCCAGGTCACAACCTCTAACCTTGGGTGGCCCACAGGACTCTCCTGGGCCTTCTTCTCTTCTCTCTTTAGATAATTTCTTTCGGTGATGTTGGCTCCCATGGATTCATCCCTTTGCTGATGATTCTCAAAATCTGCTTCTCCATCCCTATCGTCTCTCCTGACCCTCCAGTCTCACATCTTCAGCTGCTTTAACCAGATGTCCCAAAGATATCTTAAACTCATCATGTCCAAAACTAAACTCATTTTCTTTCCCCCAAAACTCTCCCGTGCTCCTACCTTCCTCTTACAATAGAGGACAACCCCATCCTCCCAGTCCCCAAGCTTACCACTTAGGAGTCGTCCTCATCTCCTCACTATCTCACCCCTCCTGTCCAATCTGTTGCCAAGGCCTGTTAATTTCTCCTTTGTAACAGCTTCTTGAATGCTTCTCACTGCCACCACTTTAGGGCAGACCCCCATCTCCTCATGCCTGGACTATTGTAATAGCTGCTGGTGGGCCAGCCTGCCTCAGGTCTCCCCCCACTCCAGTCCATCTTCCATTCAGACACTAAAGAGATTGTCTTAAAGTGTGAGTCTGAGTGTATCACTCCCATATTCGATAAACGCTAATGAACCCCTATCCCCTCCAGACTCAAAAATAAGATACTCTGGACCCCCTCCTTCATCCTCCCTTTCTGGTCGGCCTCTTGACTTCTGATCTAGTGACATCAGCCTCTTTGTTGGTCCTCAGAGGAAACACTCTATCTCCCAGCTCCATACATATTCACTCTTCTGTTCCCCGTGCCAGTTATTCTCTCCCTCCCAGCTATTGTTACTGTCTTCTCTAGGCTTCTGTGATAGTGCTCGTAGCTTCCGACTGTCTTCAAGTTCTAGCTCAAGTCCCCCTTTCTAGAAGTGTATGAAAATCTGTCAGAGCTTGCAAATTGGAAGTTTTTTTAGAAATGGTTTTCTAAGCCCGAAGTACTTTACTTGTGGTTTAGATCCCAAGAGTCTGATTTTCTGCTCCCTCCAAGAAGCCTTTCCTAGTCTTTCTTACCCTTAGTGCCTTCCTTCTGTTGATTAGCTCAACAGTTGATTCCTCCTGTCTCTATATTGTTTGTACTAAGTGATTTCTGTTTTGTCTCTACCATTGACCTGTGAACTCTTGAGGTCAAGATGTTGAGGTTTTTGTGTTCTTTCTTTGTATTCCCAGCACCTAGCACAGCGCCTGGCACAGATAAAATGCGTACTAAATGCTTGTTGACTTTCTAATGGTGCAACAATGTTCTGTTACAGTTGAGTTTCACAACTTGTTCAGTCATTCTCTGATTGCTGGGCGTCTACATTGTTTCCAATTCTTTGCTACAACAAAAAGTATGGCTACGAATATTTTTGTACCTGTGGATCCATCCCTTCTGAATTTTTATTTTAACTTTGTAGAAGAAAAAGCTGATGCTGCACAAACCTCAAGGTTGTGTTGGGGTATAACAGACCTGTTGCCTTGAGATATTCATTGCTTAAATTTCTTTACTTGAAAAATGAGGAAAATTCCTTTTTTTCTTCTTTTGTGTGTAATATGAATGAGTGAGTTATCTCTCTGAAGAACTTGAGTTTCTTTGAGACAGGTAGTTCCTTAATCCCTCACTTTGTCAAAAACATTTATTAATTAGCCATCTGTGGGTTGCCATGTAAGATAACCTTATATGATATCTGATGTCACTGATGCAGATTGATGTCAACAGTGATGTCACTGGGTGACTGATAAGTGGATTTTACCATAAACAGTCCAAATAAACATCATTTGGTGGAAGGAGAAACTGATTGAAGGTTCCCAGTCCTCCCCCCTACTGCTCTTGAGAAGATCCTTTCTGTACCTTTCTTTTAGATCTTAGGAGTTGTCACTTACCTCCCTTTTTCTAGTAGAGTAGTGTAAATCAACTCCAAAAATGTACTTAGAAACACTTTTAATATTAATTATTGAAAAAGAAAAGAATCAGACTCTTGTGATCTAAAGACAAGAAAAATGCTGCAGGCTTGAAAAATTATTTCTTAAAAAAACTCTGAGTTGGAAGTTCAAGGTCTGATAGACTTTGCCCACTTTGAACTCTAGGCAAGAGGACTTAGGAGAGCTGGGGCCCATAGGTGGAGCTCATTGATTGTGATATACTAGTGATGTCAGAGTGCTAAGAAGTTAGACCCAAAGGCTTTGGGGCTGGTTCCCCTAGGGAGACTGTCTTATTGGCTACTCTACCAGAAATGCAATGTGATACAGTCAGAGGCCCCAGGTTCAAATTCTGGCTGTGCCACAAGTCACTTCAACTCTGTGACCTTCAGTTTCCTCATCTGTAAAATAAGGAGGTTGAATTCGATGACCTGTCATGTCCCTTTGGTGTCCCAGTTTAGGATTCCAAGTTCCTGTGAGTCTGTGTAATACACACTCATTTGTATAAGGAACTTCCCCTGGCACAAGGAATTTCCTTCTCTATTTCGTTATAAAGATTGGTATCGGTCACTCAGGGAAAGTGTAAAGTGACACCAACTTTGGTCTCAGTAGGTAGGGGTACATTGTTAACAAGCCAGATAAATGGGGTCTCAGAGGTTTCATACATTGCTTTTCTTGCTTTGCTAATTCATGTCAGGCTCACCTGCCTGCCAGGTTTGAGAAGGCAGAAGAGCCAGTTTTGGTATGCGATGGGATGGGAGGTAGGTACCCTTGCTCTTTTTTGCAAGGGTCCTTCATTTGAGGTACATAACCACCCCTGGTGCTGTCGTCACGGAGCTGGACGCAGTGGAGTGCTGCAGAAAGCAAACGCTAACCGGTAGCTCAGTTTACAGCATTGTGGTATCATCCTGGCCTGTACCCTGCTTGGGGGAGACAGGAGGGTCCTGGAACCCATGGGAGCCATTTATGGTCGAGGGTTAGGCCTCATTGGCATAGTCTTGTAGCTGACTTTGGGCCGAGGCCCTGGATCTTTGCTTCTTTGTAACTTTAGGTCTCGTTTTTCTCCTCAGTAAAACAGATCAACATGGCAGACGTGGACACCAGTGCCAGTGCATCTGAGGCTGGAGCTGAGGATGTTTCCCTTTTCAGCATGACAGATATGTTTCTCTTTTCACTTGTCATGGGGCTCCTGACGTATTGGTTCTTCTTCAGAAAGAAAAAGGAAGAGATCCCTGAGTTCACCAAAATTCAGCCACCGTAAGTGATTACAGTTTTCCCCTTCCCTTTCCTGCCCATCCCCCACACCCTCTGCCCTGGCCCCATTTGCCTAGTACTGCACCGGCCTCGGTTGGGGATCCAGCTTTCTGGTTCTATTCCAGGCGGAGTCTTGGTTCACTCTTGCCACTTGGCTAAGAAGGCCATCCTATGAAGAGACAAGATAGGTCTCTGTAAGCCACACATGCATGACCATTTCTCTTGAAGTCACAGCATATTTTTCAACCAGAATCCTTTCTTGACGTGTGCATTTACCCCCACTTTCATTGTTCAAACCCAGAGGCCTTTGTGAAGGAGGCTGAGCAGAGAGGCCTGAGTTCCCAGTCACAGGCTCCCTCTGCCTGAAGAACTTCAGCCTAAGACAGCAAATCAGTGTGGACTGAACAGAGCAGGGGTGGGGAGCCTGTAGCCTCTCATTAGGGAAAGTGCAAAGCTCGAGTACATGGGCAGAGTAAGGTGGGTTTTATTTTTTTAAAAAATCATGTTGTTTTAAAAGTCTTCTACTGGAAGATGACAGCTTTCTTTCTTTAAAATGCATTCTGATTGTTTGACAAAACCTTAACAAAGATCCTGCTACACTTCCCCTCCCCTCCTGACCTCTGTCAGCACTTTACCCAGCATGTTGTAATTGCAGGTTTTCATATAACCTGCATCGTGGGTCACCATGAATAGAAAACTTTGAAGAAGATCCGGCATCAAAGATATCATCAGGGAAATGTATTATGGAAAAAGATGGCCTGGCCATGGGTGAGGATGAGGCTTTCTAACAGCCTGTGGGCGGGTGTTCTCTGGGACGCCGAGCCGCCACCAGCACCGTGGGTGGACAAACCCGTGGTCAAGGGTCTCAGAGCAAGTCTGCCTTGTTGTTGGGGATGTAGCATTCACAAACCACCAGAATACCAAGCTCTTGGTTACTCCTTCCTTTCCCTGACCAGGCTGTGAATTCCATGGGGGTAGCAACTGTGCTTTAGTTAAAATTTGGGTCTCCCCTAGCTCTGGGCTCTGGATGTGGTGGGCATTTGTGGAATGAATAAATCCAGAGGTGGAAGTAGCTTTCATTTCTAGAAAGGATCCAGGAAATATTCTGAAGTGTGTACCTCATACTAATTTTGTGTTTTGTTTGATTTTGGGTCTGCACCTATGATTTTATTAGTCTAGGGAACCCTCACGAGGAATCCACACCCCTTCTCTCCGAGAGTTGCCTGGGGAACTGAGCAGCAGGTGCCAGATCCCTCTTGAATCAAGGGCTTTGAAAATGCTTGTCTACACTATTCTTATAATCGGAAATTGAATGAATTAACTTTGTAATTGTGAGTGCCGAGTTATCTATTTACCAAAGTAAATTTAAGCAGATACTGGCAGAGGTGAAGGAGATAAAGTATCTTTATTGCAATGAGTTAGCACCAAATCTCTGGGGCAGTTTTTTCTCCTGTCTTAGGCAGTCACTCAGAACACACCGTTACATTGTTTTATTTAATGAAAACTGTAAGCTTATATTATCATAGTATATTTGTATTCTTCAGCAAATGTATATTCATAGAGATGATAAAGTCTTTTTTAAAATAATTTTTTCCAATTATGTGTAGAGAAAGTTTTCAACATTTACTTTTATAAGATTTTGAGTTCCAAACTTTCTTCTCCCTCCTTCACCTCCCCACGATGGCGAGCAATCTGATATAGGTTATACATGTACAGTCATATTAAGCATATTTCCGCATAAGTCCTGTTGTGAAAGAAGAGTCAGAACAAAAGGGAAAAACCAAGAGAAAGACAAAACAAAAAAAAGGTGAAAAGAGTAGCAAAGACTTAAAAAAAGAAAAACCAAAATAAACATCAACAAATTGATCAAAAGTGTTGATTGAACACCTGTTCCCTGAGGAGCACTGTCCTGAACAGTGACTGAAAGAGAGAAACAGTTCAGATAAGACAGGCTCTTCACCTTTCTGGAGTTTACAGGGAGAATGAGACAAACTGGGATTTCATGCAATAAGTGTATTATGGTTAAGTGTGTTCAGAAAGTAACAAAACAATGTGCTATGTCAGGTCAAATGGAGATACACGGGGAAGATGGCATTGGATTTGGGCGTTAAGGAAAAAGGAGGGGTAGGAATTCACCAAGCACATCGAGATAGGGGAGAGTATGATGGTGGAACAAAGGCCTGAGAGCTTGGCAGAGATGAGAAATGTTTGTTCAATGCCTGTGGAGCATAGAGTTTGTAGAAGGTCATATGATGAGATAAGGCTGGAGGGATAGGGTGGTGCCAGATTTCTGAAGGCCTTGAATGCCGAGTTTGAATTGTCTTTGGTAAGCAGTTATGAGTCCCTGAGGATAGTTAAACAGAGGAGTGGCATGGCCAGATCCTTGCATGAAAAGAGCTATTCCAGCCTCAGGGTCAAAGGACTGGTTGGAGCAGGGGAAAAATGGGAAGGAAGACCTGTTAGCCTATTGAAAGAGTCCTGGTGGTTGGTTGGTAACGAGGATTGTGGCTGTGGAACTAGGGAGGGGGAGACGATGCAAGAGATGTTGCAGGGATGGAGCTGACTGCCCTTGGGAGTGGACTGGATAGGAAAAGTAAGGGAGAAAGAAGAGCCAGAGGTGGCCCCAACGTTTTAAATATGGCTGACCACATGATGGTGGTTCCACAGTCAGTAAGAGTCAAGTCAGAGGGAGAAGCAGGTTTAAAGGCAAAGATAACAAGCCTGGTTTGAGGAACTCGTGGATTACGGAGGTAGAGGTGTCTTCTAGGTAGATCTGGAGCTCAGAAGAGAAGTCACACAACTGATGACAATAGATTTGGAAGTCCTCTGCCTGGAGTGGTGGTGGTGGTTCCACTGTGGTAGTGAATGAGGAGTGGAGGAAGGTGTACAGAGGGGAGAAACGAAGGCCATTGGCAGACCTTTTGGGAGTTGGGGGTGTGTTAGATGGAAGCCATGTTAGGAGGGGTTGAGGAGACAGTGGTGAGTGAGGAAGGAGAAGTGTTGGTTGTAGATAACCAGAAGTTAGTAATTAAGGGGGTATTAGAGCTGGAAAGTACCTCAAACATCATCGAGTCCAAGCCCCTCGTTTTACAGATAAGGAAATTGAGACCCAGAGAGGGAAGTGACGTGGCCAGAGTTACACAAGGAGTAGGTGGCCGGCCAAGAGGCAGGCTCTGAAGCCAATTCTTGCCATTGCACCGTTCAGAGAAATGGAATCCAAGACAGGGTAGGAGGGTCTAGGGAGCTCTTTTTACAAAGGAATTCTTAGGTCTTTAATGCATCTAGATAGGTATGAAGTATGGTGTTTTAAAAATTATGAGTAGATTTTTAATAGCTCTTGCTAAGTCTTCATCTTTGTCTTAAAGGATTCCTTTGAATATCAGTCAAAAAGTATCTGTGAAGTGCTTACTGAAGTGCTTAGTTCCAGGCACTGTGCTAAGCACTAGAGATACAAAAGTAAAAAAATAAAATGTTCCTACCTTCAAGGAGCTTATATTCTAATAAGGGAAACAACATAAATCAGAAATTCTGATAAATACAGAGGAGATAGAAGGTTTCCTTAAAGGGGATGGCCCTGGGTGGGGAGATCAGGAAAGGCCTCCCGAAGGAAGTAATGCTTGAGCCGAGTCTTAAGGACAGCCAGGGATTCTAGGAATTGGAGTTCAGGAGGGAGAACATCCTAAGCATGGGGCAGAAAGAGTCCAGTGCAAAGGCGTGGTGATGGGAGATGGAATGTCCTCTAGGAGGAACAGCAGATAAGCCAGTGTGGCTGGATTGAAGAGGCCTTGGAGGGGAAAGAGGGTAGAAAGATCGGAAAGCTAGCTTTAAATGCCCATCAGGATGACTTTATACTTGGTCCTAGCGCTAATGGAGAGCCACAGCAATTGGAGAGTGACAGGAGGAGCGTGGTCAGTATGTACTTTAGGAAATGGAGATGAGTGCACCTCTACCAAAGGCCACTTTGGGGTGTTCCATACTGATCTCTGTCCAATTCACTGGAACTGTGACTGTGGCCTCTCGTTTGGGACCTAACCTTTTTCCACCCAGTCATGTCCATTGGAATTGCCATCTCATTATTGCTAGTTATCCCCTTGTTTTTTAGCTTGGAAAAGGAAGGTAAACTTTTCTGTTTTTTTTCCAGTTCTAAGATAATTTTTCAGGTTATAACAAATCTGAAGAGTGCTGGATTGGAGTCTGAAAATCTGAGTTCAAGCCTAGGCTCTGCCATTTCCTACTTGTTTGACCTTTGGCAAATTTACTTAACTTGCCTGGCCTTACTTACTCAAATAATTATAGGACAGTCTACAGTCTACTGCTGTTAAAAGCTGATTGTTTCAAGAATAGCCTTGAAGCTAAGTACTTTAGGGACTACTTGTTTAATTCACTGATGTTATTTTTGCAGTCGGGTCTGGACTGAGCCCTGACCAAGCGTTATCAGAAGGCATATATTTCATAGATTTAGCCCTGAGATTTATTGTTGTGGGTGTTGTGTAATGAGAACTTTGTGTCCAGGCCATGGCCAACTCTTCCTCACTACTTAAGGACTGCCCTTGATATATTGCATTGAAGATACTGGTAAGGAATGAGCTGATGGATAGCCCATTGTGATTTGTTTATAACACTTTCTAAAAATTATTTGAATGTATTATCTCAAAGATGTCATTAGAAGTTAAAATTCTTGTTCCAATGTGGACAGTCTCCCACATTTTATCTATAGCTACCTTTTCTTTGTGTTTCTTAATTTGATGTTAAGAATGTGTTAACAATGACAAAACCAAAACTCCTCTCTTGAAATCAATGATTTCGGTCTACCTTGGGATCAAGGCCCAACCAAAGATCAGCCTCTTTCACCCAGCTGGAAAGGGATGTGCTTGTTTGGAGCTTGACAATCAAAATCGGAATATTTGGAGCTCTCTAATTGACTTTAAAATAGTCCAGCACTTGGGGCTTTCAGGATTAGAGCTATCAATCCTGAAATAAGTCTATGACTTTTGGTGACAATCAGTCTGAAGTCTTATTACCTCTGGGAGAAGGGGTAATGGATTATTCGGTAGATACCTGGAACTCAGACCATCTCCCTTGGGATTGATTCCTTTGGGGAGCGAGGCATGTTTCTTACTTATCATCCCCGGCGTGCCTCACTGTTCGTTTGGCTTTGGGTAGAGGAGATTGCAATGTGGGAGGCTGTAAATCCTCTTCAGGGAGTCGTCTCTTTAGTCTAGAGGATTCCGACTCATTGCTCTTCCTGGATGTTTTCATACTCTTTCACCTTAAAAAGGATGACGTGTAGTAGGCAGCGGCAGAAATGTTTCATTGATCCTCTGTGTCTGGATGCTGGGGATAAGTTAGTTTTTCATTGAAGTTCAAAGCTGACTGACTTTTGGCTGAATACCTGTAACCATATCACGTTCCCCAGACGCAAGAGTTTTTTCTCCTCCTTCCCCTCCCCCAAACAACCAAATTCCTATGCAAACCAGACCAACAGAGAATGGAAAGAAACCTTGAAATATGACAGTAGGTGTTCTTGGTGTGGTCCCATGAGCCAGCTCTTTGTCACCTCCCTCACCCCCCAATGTTCCTCAGTTTTGACTAGCGCTGTCGCAGCGGTAGCCTTGTGTGCCCTTCTCTGTGCACCCTCCCTCGTCAGGTCCCTGATGCAGAACGTCCACATTCTTCCCTGTGTCACCGTCCTCTGAAACTCCCTTACGAGTCTTCATCCAGACTGAGAGTGAATTTGTTTTATAGGGTAGAACTCTGACCCGCAGTGGTGTGTTTATAAGGTTGGTAGCCTTCTTTGTACTTTGGCCTTGTACTTGAAGTTTTCCTGATGAGTTTGCTGACATACTGACGGATAAGAATGGGGTTGGTGAACTATTTCTGCCTGTGCTCACATCATGGAACACTCCTGCTGCTGCTAGGCCTTTTTGAAATCAGATAGAGGTTTGTGGGAAGCCCTGCCCTGCAGGAATGGGGTGAAAGTGAATTCAGCCTTTTTTTTTCTTTTCATTAATGCTTCTCCTTTCATTCAAACATCCCAGCTAGTCAGCAACAGTGGCTCCGATGACTCACTTCCAAGACGCAGCCAGCAGAGTCCAGCCCAGATCACAGTGAGCAGTCGAGGAATGGAGCTCCAACTTAGTCGGGCCTTTGAGCTGCCGAGTTGCCTGATGAGGATCCAGCCGAAAGGCTGGCCACTTACTGCTCTGTAGCAGCTTTACCCAGCAGGGCCGTGGCTGTCTTCCTGGTCCTTCCCCCTTCCATCATTCCTCCCATCCTCGTGTATTCAGCAAACATTTGAGTTTCTTTGCCTGTAGGTAGCATCCTGCTGACTACACAGAGGGGTTATAAAAGAAAAAATGAGCAGCAGAGCCCCTTTCTTCCAGTTGACAAACCAGATTGACCTATATGAACCAGTTAAGGAACAATCCAGGAAACAGAATGTGATTAAATGTCAGCTGTGTAGAGCGGAATGTTGAGTGTTATGATTCAGAACATTTAGGGAGAGATTGTTGTGCACTGGAACAGAGGGGAGAGGCTTGTCCGAGAGGTGGGGCCATGAAGGGTGGGCAGAGGCCAGGGCACTCCAGGCAGTGTTGTTGATAGCCTCACCAAAGGCTTGGGATGAAGAGTGCTCATAGCATATGTGGGGGACGGCAAGGAGACTTACCTAGCCAACATGGGGATCCTCACTGGGGAGTAGCAGAAAATAAAGTTGGATAGGGAGGATGACATCAGGTTGCTGACAGTATTGACTGCATGGTTGAGAAATTTGGGGGCAGCTAGGTGGCACAGTAGATAGAGCACTGGCCCTGAAGTCAGGAGGACCTGAGTTCAAATCTGGCCTCAGACCAAACACTTGACACTTACTAGCTGTGTGACCCTTAACCCCAATAGCCTAAAAGAAAAAAGAGAGAGAGAAATTTGGATTTTAACCCACAGGCAACAGTGAGTCAATAGAGATTTTTGAATTGGCTGCTGGCATAACAAAAGGGGCAAGAGAGAATCCAGAGATGAAGGTTTTGAGCTTGGGCCAATGGGGAAATGGTTAATGCTATTGACAGAAAATTTGACCTTTGGTTGGAGAAGTGGCCTGTGGGGAGGGAAGGCAAGTAGAAATCGTCCCCATTCTTCAAGGCCTGGCTCCAGTGGTACTTAGTACATGGAGTTTTCCAATGCTCTCAGTTGAAAGTCCTCCCGGGAACTTTCATAGCATTTCCTACATCTCACGCACTTTGTCTTTTTATTTGTGAATCTGTTTGACTTGACTAGATTGTAATGTAAAGTCCATTGTTCCTCCTGAAGACTTAGCATCCATTAAATGGTAGAGGTCAAAGATCACATAGACAGATTCTGTTCTGCAGGGAGATCATTAATGACCTTTGAAAGTATAGTTTTAGTGGACTTGGAGATAGAGAGCAATTTCTGGTGATAAAAGAGGAAATGGATGTTGAAGAAATAGACCAATAGTGTTTAGATTAGAAATAGACCATTGATTGGAGTCTTCTCTTAGTGAAAGGAAGGAACAGAAAGGAAAGCTGGAGAGGGTGGGCGGAGTCAAACAAATTTTTTCAAGTTGGAGGAGGCCTACCATGTTTGAAGGAAGTAAGGGAAATGCCAGTGGAGAAAGGGATGGAGAGAAAAGAGTGTAAGACTGTCCTCATGGTGAATGAGTGAGACAGAGCTCATTAGATAGAGTTAGGGGACACCTTGTTCTTCTCTTGCCCCATAACTATAGGAAATCCTTTTGGGGAAAGTGTGAGTGGGATAATAGAGACTAGAGACTGTTCCTGGAGGCTCTTTTGAATTGATCAACTTCTTAATCAATCTTGTTAAAAGTGAGCATTTTGCTTTGGGGAAAAACTACTTTCAGTAGAGCTTTCTTGCAAAAACAACTCATCTTGCAGGTCCATCGTGGGACCAGATCATTCCATGCCGTGATCCTTTCCTAACAGAAGGGATTTGAGTTCCAGTTTGCATAAGAGATGGAAGCCTTCATCTAAACCTATATTCATAGCTGCCTCTAAGACGTTATTCCTATTCTTACAGATCGACTCCAGAAGAGAGGACTAATAACTTTCCTCAGCACTCTTTTTTTTTTCTTGGTATGAGGCTGATTTTAACTTATAAAAGTATGAGAAGCCTGGATGGCAGGGCCCCAGATTCTCTTGGCCAGACTTCAGCTTCCTGCAGTAGTATAGCCCAGGATGGCACATCGTCTCAAGGTCACCTTTGTGAGGATGTGGCCTTTGGGGAAGGAAGGAAATGCAAATCCCTTCTTTTAATATAGATAGTGAAATGTCATGGACTCTGAGGTGGAGGCTGGTACAGAGGCCTCATCTGAGGCCACCATCACCAGGTTGGGAGTAGTAGGGCCTTCTGAGGCCTTCCTCCCTGGAGGTGCTCGGGACAGATTGGAGCTGATTAGAGACTGCGCTGAGGCACCCCCGTGCAGGCATGGATTGGGCTGTGTGATCTTGGAGCTCCCCATTTTCAGTTCTTTGCTGCCACAAGGTGCTGCTTTGAGTATTTTGGTACATGGGGACCCTTCTGTCTTTGATCTCTTTGGGCTCTGTGTCCAGAGATCTGGATCAGAGGGGATGAACAATTCAGTACCTTTTTATTAAAGTATAATTCCAAATTGTTCTCCGGATGGTTGAATTAGTCCTTGGCTTCACCGGTAGTGTACTAGTGCATCCCATCCAGTTTTCCTTCAGCTAATCAGCCTAAAAGCTTTCTTATTTAAAGCTTTGAGTTCTAAATTCTATCATTCCCTTCCTCCTTGTCCTCTCCCCTTCCTAAGATGGTAAGCAATCAGAGATAGGTTATACATGTGCAATTATGTAAAACATTTCCATGTTAGTCATTTTGTACGAGAAGACTTGAATAAAAGAAAAACGGAAGAAAGAAAGTGACAAATAGCCTGTTTCAGTCTGTATTCAATCAATATCAGTTCTTTCTCTGGAGGCGGATAGTAGGCTTCATCATTAGGCCTTTGGGGTTGTCTTGGATCATTGTATTGCTGAGAATTGCTAAGTCTTTCATTCACAGTTTTTCATTGAACAATATTGCTGTTACTGTGTACAATGTTCTGGTTCTGTTCACTTCACTATGCATCAGTTCATGTCTTTCCAGGTTTTTCTGAAGTCATTCTCCTTGTCATTTCTTACAGCACAATAATATTTTGTTACAATCCTATACCACAACTTATTCAGCCATTCCCCAATGGATGGGCATCCCTTCGGTTTCCAATTCTTAGCCACCACAAAAAAAGCTGCTATAAATATTTTTGTACAAATAGGTCCTTTTCCCTTTTTTTAGATGTCTTTGGGATATAGACCTAGCAATATCCTTTGGGATATTGTTGGACCAAAGCGTATGCACAATTTTATAGCCCTTTGGGCATAATTCCAAATTGCTCTCCAGAATGGTTGGATCAATTCACAATTCCACCACCAGTGCATTAGTGTCCCAGTTTTCCAACATCTACTCAATAAATTCCAGTGGCTCCTTATTGCCTATAGAATGCAATGTAAAATCCTCTATTTGGCTTTTAAAGGCCTTTATAACCCGTCTCCTCCCTACCTTTCCAGTCGTCTTAACTTTAATCCCCAGAGACGCTTGCTTACATACTGTTCTTATACCATGACACTCCATTCTCCCTTTTCCTTGGCTGGCTGGCCAGCCAGGCTTGGAACACTCTCCCTCTTGGTCTCCAACTCCTGGCTTTCCTGGCTTCCTTCAAGCCTCAGCTCACACCCCACCTTCTGCAGGAGGCCTCCAGTGCCCACTAATGTGCATGCACATATACAAACACGCACACATGCACATACACAATGTGAGTCCATTATGTTCCATTTATGCTGTGTAGGTCTGGAATGTGTAATTTTTTGCATGTCATCTGTAAGGTCCTTGAGGGCAGATGGATGTACTTTTGTCCTTTATTTTATCCCCAACACTTAACATAGTGCCTGGCACACAGTAAGCACTTAATAAATGCTTGTTTACTGACTGATTCTGGAGAGCTGTGCTTTTGAATAGTCTAGGTTTGGTCCCATCTTTTCAAACTGGAAAGGCTCTGAGCACAAGACTTGCCAAGTTCAGCAAGACTCATCTCCGGAGCACTCGAAAATGGGGAGGAGGCTTCTGGCCCTAGCAACTTATGGAGTTTGGCTGCTGTGGCCAAGAAGGGTGCATCTGTGGAGAGAGTATCTATGCCTGGCAAAATAATAATCATAGTAATAGCTAGCACTAACAGAGCACCAACTATATGCCAGGCTAAGTTTATGTATACTCTGTGCTAAGCACTTTACAATTATCATTTCATTTGATCCTCACAACAACCCTGCAAGGTAGGTGCTATTACTATCCCCATTTTACAGTTGAGGAAACTGAGGCAAATAGAGGTTGAGTGACTTGCCCAAGAGCACACAGCTTGTAGGAGTCTGAAGCTAGATTTGAACTCAGGTCTTCCTGATTCCAGCACCAATGTTCCATCCACTGTGCAAAATCATGGCTTCCCAAAGTATCTATGAGGTACAGATACCTATCCACTGTTCCCAGCTGAGAGAGAGTTCAGGATTCATGTGTACATAGTCAGGTTGTCTATCTGGGGCTTTTAACTCCTGCCCTGGCATCAAGTCAAGGGTAGGAAGATGTCTCAGCAGATTGAGATTCTAGATTCACATCCAGCTAGCTGTCCAGCAGAAGGCTGTTATCTTCCAAGGGTTGGAGTGATGTCAGAGCCTTGCTCAGGTCACCCCGTGGGGAGTGGGCGGGGGAGAGGTAGAACCTTCACCCATTTCCTAATGCAGTAGTCTCCTCCACATCGCTGTTCTTCCTAATTTTGAAGCACTTGGTTATATACATGAAGGCAACATGAAGTGCCGAGGTTCTGTTTGCAGGCCTTTGGGTGGTGTGTTCGACCCCTGCCTCAGTTTTCGTGCTATCCCCATGTGCCCCCAGCCTGCCTCCTTGGAGTCTAGTGAGGGCTACTCAGAAGTGGTTCTCGTCTCCTCGGAGCCCAAGGCTGTCCTCATCACTGCCTGCGTTGCTGTCCCTCCCTCCTTTGAGTCTGGGAGCGGCAGTCTAGTATCGTACAAGAGAGTTATCTTATCCACTTCCCTCCCCCTCATAGCTGTGCACAGACTCTCGGAGTCTTACTTACCTTATCTGAAAAAGACAGCTCACAACACGTCATGCGTCCGAGGGCTGGAGGCCTGGCTAGCAAGGAGTCCTCAGCTCCAGTCCACATTCTAAAGTCAGAGGCCAGAGGCAGGTGTTGGGGGAGCAGATTGTCCTAGGTCCAGTAGCTTTGGAGGTGATAGGAAAGCCACCCCCAGGGGCAGTGTAATTTCTTCCTCCTTGGGGCTGCTGGATTTCAGGCCTTTTAGCAAAGAAACTTTGTTGGCAATATTGCCATGACATAATCAATCTCAGAAATTGTCTCTTTTTTGAAATGAGATGTTATTGATGTCTGGTCCTTTTTCATATTGTCATCATTTCCCTCAATATTCTCCCCTTCCCCTCCCGGAGAGCTGTCCTTTATAACAAAGGCTTGAGGTTTTTAAGACAAGAGAAAGTAATACAAATCAGCCCAATTAAGCCATACATTGACACCTTGGTGAAGGGGTGGGATGAATGTCAGAAATCTTCTTATGGGCTGCAGAGGGGCCTCCTCCTTCCCCAAGGGGCCGACGATGGCCAAGGTGGGTCAGAGGCAAGAGTGACGATTGGAATCTGACTCCGCTGAAAAACGAGGACTTTAAGCCTTGGCCTAGCGAGGACAGCACCCTTCCAACCCTCAGCTTCTCCATTGTCACCTCTCCACTTGATGTATTTACCCTCAAAAGGAATTTCACTGCATCATGGAAAAACAGAGCTCACCATTCTGGCTCCCCTGCTCCTTCCTGACTGGCTGACTGTGATTCTGAACAAGGCACCGAATCTCTCAGGGCCTCAGTTTGCCCCATCTGTGAAGTGGGGCTAATAATGCCAAACCTGTCTGAAGGCAGAGAGCACGATCAGATAATCTATGGAGGTGCCTCGTTTTCCTAAGATGCTTAGGGTGCAAGGTCTGTGAAGGGGTCTGGAGGGCAGAGCTCATCTGAGGGGCTCTTTGGAGCCTCTTCTTTAAATGGGTTGACCTGTGACTCATCAGTTCTGCCAAACCCCTTGTCCACTACCCTTGTACGTGGGACGAAGGAATTGGGGCTTGAGCAAGCTTGCTGTCCCCCTTCAGATGCAGGGCTTTTCCAGAAGGAAGCTTTCTTCAAAGTCCAGAAGGGAAAGCAGTCCCCTGGCACTGAAACTGAGGGATTTGTTGGCAGCTTTTAGCAACTTTCTCCATTGTTGAAAGCTGGAAAAAACAGGTCAGAAGCTGGACTTGGTTGAACTCGATCCAAATGACTCCTTAAGCCGTGGGGGCCTCCTCGCAGGCGGCCGTATCTCTAATGACATCTGCTCGTATGTCGGACCAAGCTGAACTTCAGAGGGAATTCCGACTGGAAACATTTGCATTGGGATGCCGGGCTCGTTGCAAGCTGCCGGCCTGGCACAGATCATTTGGGGCGCTGGCTGCAGGTTCAGGTGGCCTCGACTGTGGCAGTTTATTTTGAGGGCTGCATCAGCTGTCACCTGGCATGGTTGGCATTGAGTTGAGCTCAGAGGGCCCTGCTGATGGCTTGGGGGATGGGGGAGCCTTCCTTTTCAGAGCTCCTCTCTTGTTTGGCACGGCCGGGGGAGGGGTTCGGACCTGGGGTTGTGGCACTTTGTGACTTTTGCTCCCAGGTCTGATGGGGCTGGAAGGGGCCCTGGCTGTTCCTCTGAGCCTGCCCTCAGCACTCTGCCTCTTCCCTCCATCCTGCCTCCCCCATCACCCCCCACCCCATTTCTTTAGTTCTTCCCTCTGGCTTTTGTGTTGGGGAAGATTGGAACTGGCCTAATTTAATATGATTCCAAGGAGCTCCAGGGGCTGTGATCAATACAGGCTTTCTTCATGAAGGACAGCAGTGCCATAGCAACATGGGGAGAGAGTGGCCTTTTTAGTGTCTGCAGTAGCTTCATTCAGCCTACGTGGTTTCCTTTTAAAAAAAAATGGGGGGGGGAGTGTCAATGATATAAACTGTTGCCAAGGCGACCTGAATAGGGGAGAAAAATACTTCTCCTTCTCTCTTGTTCCATACAGATGAAAGAAAGGGAGGGAGGTGGGGGGGGGGAATATGTGCAAACTGCTGGGAATCATGGGAGATTTCATTCTTGACTCCTGAGTGCTTTCTGCTGGAGCTGCCAGATGTTGCTGTGTTCTGAGGCTCGGAGGGCTCTGTGTCAGAGCTCTGACTACTTCCCGAGACTTTTGAGAAGACCGACTGCTCTTGGGACTCGGGATGGAACTTGCCAGCTAGTTTCCCTCTAGAAGCAACAGCAAGTATGGAGAGGTCAGGAAACACAGTGGAAGTTTCTGACCATTCCTTCTCAGGCCCTTTTCATGAGCTGTAGCATCCCTTTTCCTTTGGCAAGTTGGAGCGGTGTGCTTGCGGCCATGGGGTGTGTGTACTCCGTACCACAGGAGGATTCCAGCCTGGGAAGGTCAGTTCCACATCCCCCTTTTCCTAACAGTCTTTGGCTAAACCATACTTGGAAGGACTGTTTAAATATGTTGCAAAACTTCCTCCTTGATTGAAAGCAACTGTCTACAGGCTTGGAGAGCATGCTGTAGGGAACCAAAGGGATGTGCCTGAGAATTTTTACAGCCTTTCCTTTGAGAAACAGGCAGAGTGAGAGAGTTGAAAGAACCAGATGGCCAGACTGGGATTAAGATTGCCCTGAGCTGTAGTCCTGGCTTTGCCATTAACTGTGCAAGTGACTTGATCAAGGGCTGTCCCAGGCTTGCAGTCTGGCTCCCCAGTACAGATATGGGCTTTAGCTAAGCCAGACTATGGAATGGAGTGGTGGGAACTGGGGAAAGAGCTGTGGTCTGAGCCCCAGGGCCCATTTCATCTCTTCTGTTTTTGGCATCATCACTATGAACCCCCCCCCCCCCCCCCTTTAAAATTGTATCTGGGCAGAATCTTGTGTAGTGGCTGCTAACAGACTTTATTTCTGTGCTTCTCTGGCCTGAGAAACGTTCTTGACACATCCTGAGGGAAGGAAGGGACCCTACCTCAAATGGTTCTGTCTGTATCTGGAGCCAAACTCTTCCTTTGGTGGTTGGAGGGCTTCTGCTCCTGGCAGCTCAGTCCAGCCTGGAATGGCTACTTTGGGAAGACAAGGTAAAAGGCAGTACAGAGGCATTTCCTACCCTAGACTCTCAGGGGCTCCGATTGCCCCAAAGAATAGCTGCAGATGGTCAATGATGTGACTCCCCCTAAGAGATGGCTCTGGCTGGCTGCCTTTCTGACCTTCCTGATGCCAGGAGAGTCCATTTGCTTCACGAAGCTGTCCCCAGTCACTCCGTCTGATGATTACCCACAAACATTCAGCGTTTGATAGCAGAATCAGGGGAGAATGCAGTCCTTGGAATCAGGAAGGCCTGGGTTCCAGTGCTACCTGTGACACTTAGTAGCTGTGTGACCATGGAAAAGTTACTTCATTCTGAGTCGGTTTCCTCACCTGTAACATGTGAATAATACTTATAGTTCTGACCTTAAGAAGTTATTAGGAGACTCAAACAAGGTAGTTTGTGTAAAGTGCT
Organism: Vombatus ursinus; assembly: GCF_900497805.2. Lineage (NCBI taxonomy): Eukaryota > Metazoa > Chordata > Mammalia > Diprotodontia > Vombatidae > Vombatus > Vombatus ursinus. The sequence goes on along the minus strand of NW_020954546.1, from coordinate 11,982,145 downwards.
TTGAAACTTTAATTGCTCAATAAATCTCAGTTTCTTCTGATATAATGGAGACAGCACTAACCTAACTGGGAGATCTGGATACTTAGTTGTCTCTGTCCCCATTGGACCTTGAATAAGAGTAATGTTAATAATGTTTGAAAATCTAGTTAAGGATTTACAGAGCACTTCCAGACATGAGGCCATGTGGTCCAGCCTGGGAAAGTCAGTTCCACATCCCCCTTTTCCTAACAGTCTTTAGCTAAACCAGACTTGGAAGAGAGGGCACTGTCTCTGACGCCGATCCTGCCTCTGATGGTTACTCCCTATGCGACTTGAGCAGCTTATTGGACCCCCTCTGCAAAAGGAAGGGGTCGAGCCATTTGGCCTTTGAGGTAACCTCCAACTAGAGATCTGTGGTCTTTTAAAAAATATATTTTGAATCATGGAATTGAAAATATATCAGAACTGGAAGGAACCTTAAACTTTGTCTCATCCAACCCCCTCATTTCACAGATGAAGAAACTGAGGCCCAGAGAGGTTATGTGACTTGCCCCTTATCACACAAATAGTGAATATCTGAATCAGGATTTGAATTCAGGTCTTCCTGATTCCAAGTCCAAGCTCCATCTACTGTATTACTGGTAGAGCAGAAAATCGAGCCCAGATTTCCTAATTCTCACCCTATCATTCTTCCCTCTACATTCTTCCTGCTCCTCAGTTCCTTTTACTTGTGTGTCCTCCTTCATCACTCAGACTCTAAGGCCAACCAGGACTGTGTCTTATCCTTGGCTGTGTGCATACAGTGCCCTAAATGCCACAGATGGCCAGTCAGTGTTGGCAATGACAATGATGTTCTGGAGGGTGGAATGGGTTTTGCTGTGGCATGGTATTGATGGTGGCCTGTTACAGTGGACATCGCCTTGGCTTCAGAGTCAGATTACTTGGGTTCAAATTTTGCCTCTAAAGCTTGCTGTTCATGTGTAACCTTGGGCAAGTCACTCAGCTTTCCTGAGCTTCATTTTCCTCATCTGTTAGATGAGGAGTTGCACTAGCTAGCCAGCAAGGTCCTTTCCAGCCCTAGTTATGATCCAATGCTCATACATTTCCTGCTTTTCTTTATGTTTTGTCTTCCTGTATTAGAATGTGAGCTCCTTGAGAGCAGGGTATGCCTGGTACAGAGTAAGCACTTAAAAAATGCTTTATCTATCTATGACTCCAAGAGATAGAGCCCTCTTTTGGAGATTAAAACAATTGTTTTTGCCTCACAATGGGAGAAAGAACCAGCAAGTGTTAGAATTCATTTTTATTCACTGTAAGCTGCTTCCCTTTAAGGAAAAGGGTATTGACATCTTCAATCAGCCCCTTGCCCAGGATAGAGTAGAAGGAGCCCTGCATCTGGACCCAGAGGACCTAGTTTCACCTCCCACCTCTGGTACTGACCTTCCAGGTAACCTGGGCAAGCCCCTTAGCCTCCCTGGTCCTGAGTTTCCTCATCTGTAAAGTTAAGGGAACTGAGCTTTGTGACCTTGAAAGACCCTTCTAGCTCTTGTCTGTGATCTTATTTATGATCCTTCCAGAAAGCAATGGATGGAGCTGGGACAGTAGAACTCCTCACTCCGTTTCCCTTTCTTACTGCTCTTAAGCCCGCTGGAGTCCTAACCACTTAATGTCAGGTAGAAATAGTAATGCCTGGGAAGTTCATAGCATTTTAAGAGCAGGGCACTATTCTCTTCCCCATCCACATGGCTATAAGAATAGAACCAAGAAAAATGCATTCTCTATTACATACATATAAATGTATGTAAATGAACGAAGAAGGTACTTAGAGAGTTGGCCGTGGCTGCTTGGTGCAGTTCCAGAGAAAGGCCTTTGAGCTGGAGCGCCGGCATTGGCTGGTCGGGAGTTGTAATACCCAGAGTGCCCGCCATTTTGTCTTATTCTAGACTTAGTGTGTCAACAAGAAACATTCATGCAGACAAACAAGAATAAAAAGGGATTGGGCAGCAAACCATAAACTTCCATGATCAACATATGAAAGAAACAGAATCTGTGTGTGTGTGTGTGTGTGTGTGTGTGTGTGTGTGTGTGTGTGTTATATAAAATTTTTAACAAGGTGGGAATAAGAAGTTGTCTTACTCCTCGATTCCCTCTGAACTTCTTTTTCTGCATATTTTCCTGGATCTGACAGTGAGAGGCAGTGGGCTCTCTCTGGTGGCTACGTGGTGGCCTTGAGCTTAAGAAGACCTAGGTCCTTGGCATCTGTCTGGGAGACCTTGGGCAGTCATTGAAGCTCTTGGTGCTTTTGGGCCACTTGCTCTAAGAGCGTGTCCCAGATAAGGTGCCCATTTTCACTGGGTACGTTCATGCAGCTGAGACAATGGCACTACCAAGAATATCGTCATTATCGGTGTCTAAGATATTATTAGATTGTAATAAAATGAGATTGTCTATGGGGCGTCTGAGAGAGCAGAGACAAGAATCCCACTAGACGAGACAGTGTGGCCAGGTCCTTGTCTGTATTCAGGAAGGCAATCACCACAGTAGGGCCACTCTGGACACCAGAGAGAGTGACATGCCCACCTTGAAGGCCCAACTGAGCAGAGCAGAGCAGAGCAGCCCCTTCTGAGCTCAGCCCCAAAGATGGGCCCAGAGTAGCCCTGCTGCTGTACATGTCCCTGTCGTGGGAGCATGCAGGTGAACTGCTTGCCAGGGTTCTCCCTGTGCCTGGCTTCAGGTAGGTGTTTGTAGGAATAGTGAGTCCCACTTAGAAGTTCCATTCACTAGGACGACCTCCCAAAGAAGTCTTCTCTGCTTAAAGTACGCTCTCCTCTTTCCTTGACATTGTCTTAATTGGGCAGGGCCTTTGCAGTGCCAGTTGTTTGGATGTCATCTGGAAAGTTGCCCTTGATGGTGGTAAATCCAGAAATTGGACCTCCTGGGGTACAGGAAATGTGCTCCAGTCTGACTGCCCCAAGATGAGCTACTTGTTAAAAGCTGGGCCAAGGGATGGGCAGGACAGGCGGCCATCTCATAGAATACACTGGGAATTTTCAGGGGTCGCCTTTTCACATTACTCTTCCTAAGTGCATCTATTTCTAATGCCAGAGAATCCTGCCCTTTTTGGTCTGTAGAGAACTGGTTTTGTGCTGAGTCAGGTGGCATGTGCTACAAGGCTGCCTCTGTTGGGTAATACCACGTGAGGGCTGCCATTTCAGTGTGCAGAAAGGTCCTGAGTATGGAGCCTGGAGAGGAAGTGAGTGACCAAAAGCCCTGGGCAAGGGGTCAGTGGTGCTGCCCACTGGGCCACGCCAGCCACAGTAGCAGTACAGCTTCCGTAGTCTTCCCTTGTGTGGAGGTGAGAGGTGGATGGGAGGCTGGGGGACCTCAGCAGCTGTTCTGTGCCTCTCTTAACCCTGGGCTTAGCGTCTGGAAAACCCAGCAGCCAAGTGTGACCCAGGGCAAGTCACTGAACCTCTCTCAACTTTGGTTTCTTCGTCCGTAAAATAGGGGTGTGCACTTGATCCCAGTCACTCCCCTCTTGTGCCTGGCACATAGTAGGTACTTGAAAAGTCCTTGTTGACTTGAATTTAAAAGGGCCCTTTCAGTATGATGATGTTATATAGTAAGTAAGTGGTTTCCATTTACACTGATGCAAATGTTCTATATTTTCCATGCATATATGTATAAGCTGCCTAAGGGCAGGGGCCAATTTCATTCATTATTGAATTGAATTTAAAAGTATTTATTGAGATCCCAATGTCACTGGCAGAGGACTAGGGCCACCATTGTCTAGAACCTTGTGCCTTATAGGGGAGAAATAACACGCCTGAGGTCATTTCAGTAAATGCAAAGTGGGAGCTAAGTGCCTGGACCAAGTTGTAGCCATAGGAATTGAAAGAAAGGGGTGGCTAGAAATGGGACATTTTAAAGGACAAATTCACAGGGTTTTGGTGTCCAACCAGATGGATGTAGAGGGGTAAGAAAAAGGGAAGAATCAAAGTTGGCCTCCAAGCTTCCAACCCCGGGTACCTGGGGAAACTGTACCTTTAGTAGAAATGGCGACATCTGAAAGAAGAATCAGTTTTTGATGACATAGGCAGAATCCCAAGTTAGAAGGGAAATGAGCACGTAGGAAAAAATGGAGAGCAGTCCCCGTTCCCCCGCCATCCCCTATGATGAGAGAAAAATGGCCATTGGGATCTTTGCTAGTTGCATCATGCCTCTGTTCCAGGGATCCGCAGCACATGATTCCCGGATTAGTCAGCTGAGCAAAGCTTAGTGAGTAAATGATTCCTCACTGGGTAATGTCCCTCTCTTGGGCTTTTGTAGAGTTATTTAAATCTAAAGATCTTAAAATAGCATTGGTGGCTGCTAATCTAACTGAAAAATTGTAGGCATTTCACTTTGGAGACTTGGGTTCTATTTGTGTAGCTATAATTATCCCCTCATGAATGAAGTGCAGAGTTTCTAGACTGGTGTCCATAGTCTTGTGGGGACTGTGTCCCACTTTCTCCATGTCTATGAGATTTATTTTAAAAACATGAGATTAGGACCCATCAGTTTGGGAACTTTGTCTTCCTCTCTTTTCCTACCTCCTTCCCGGTAGCTCCAATGGAGAATGTGGAATTGAAGAGTTTAAGGAAAGACAGTTTTTCATTCCTTTTCTTTAAATGGAGAAGCCAATTCACTTTAGGTCGCTAATTAATATTCAGGCCTTTGTTTATGAAAATGATGCTGCCAATTGACTCGGAGCAGTCCAATAGAGTTTTGTTTTGTTTTGTTTCTTCCCCCCTAGCTTTGAGAATGGATTTGGGCTGAGCTGTCTGCCATCTTTCCCTCCCCACCCCCCTTTTTGCCTTATGAACAACTACACCCACTTTTGTTGGCCAGGATTAGGGCTTCTCTCTGTGACTGGAAACAGAGGAGCTTAACTGGCCCTTTCAGGAAGCAAATCTGGAGCCTCATCTTCTTGCTCTCCTACCCATTAATTAAACCTGGATCCTAAAGTTTGAGGACTGTTTCCTAGGGGACGGACTGAAGATTATGAAAGTTAGAAGGCTGGCCCCACCTGCCCTCGAATGTCTCTGCTGCATCATATCCTCACATGCTCTCTTAATTATAAGTAAATAAACATTTTTGCTTTCTGAATTTGGGCCCTTCTAATTTGGAAGTTATGATGATCCAGCAAAGAACCTCTGAGCAAATTAACAGTACAATTAAGATTATAAAGGAAGTAGTCTGTCTATTTCAGGGAAACATGGAAACACAGAGCACCAACTTAGATAAAAATAATTCTCCAGAAGCCCAGCCTGGCTGCACAATGGAAGTGGACCAGTGCGGAACTTGGCAGCATTTGTATCTGAGGGTGAGGTATTCTACCTGAGTACTCTACAGAGTGATGATCATGAGATGTCAGTGTGGCTTCCCCAAGAACAAGGCATGCGAAGGAACCTTATGTCCTTAGTAAGAGGAGGACGAGGGTTAATACTAACAACAGCTAGTGTTTCTGTAACACTTACAAAGTGCCAGGCACTGTGCTAAGTGCTACAAATATTGTGTCATCTAATCCTCAGAAGCATTATTAGGTCCATCAGGAGAAGGCCACAAACCTAGCTTTTGCAGATCTCAGCAAGGCATTTCATGTGCTGGTGGATGACATGAAGAAACACAGATGAGTTTTTTATAGTTTCTCTAACTCCCCAAGGGATTGTTGTCACGCTGGAGGAATAGTTTGGCTGCTCTAGGGTTGGTCCCATGTGACGTTTTTATCAGGGCCTTAGATTAAGGCAAGATTAGCATGCTTACTCCACTTACAGGTGGCAGCATTTTTAAAAAAGTGTTCAATGAGTTGGAATGATGGGAAGAAACCAACATGACAGATGCCTTTAGGGTAAAGAATCAGATTGCGGGTTCAGGATCGGAGCCCTTTAAACATTTGTTCACGCAAAAAGGACCTCAAGGACTGAGCCTACAGCACTGGCTATTGGCTTCTAGGAAGCCATGTGTAGCCTGCCCACCCAGCAGGGGAGGCGCTTCTGCTGTGCTCGTCAGACTTGTCAAGAGGAGGGGACTGGGGTGGTGCCTTGAGGGTCTGTCCTATTAAGGGAACGGTTGAAAGGACCTGGACAGCAGTGGGAATCAGAGGCGCCTCCCACCTGAAGAAGAGAGGAGGTGGGAGATGTGGTGGCTGTTCATGTTACAGGAGTGCTGTCCAAGTGGCATGGGAAGTCAGGATGTTCAAGAGTGAAGAGAGTGTCCTTGAGAGGCAGTGGTTCCCTCATCCCCTCCCAGGGCTTTAACTGGAGTCTGTGAAGAGGCCAAGGGGAAGGCTGGGATCCAGAGTCACCAGACACCCAAGGCTTCTTTCCAGCTAGCTCTGTGTGCCAGCCACTTGTCCTGTTTCAGCCTTCAGAATTTGATTCAATGATCGAGATTGTTAGCAAGGAAGCTCTTCCTGCCATTGACGTGCTACGCTACTTGGATGAGTGGCTCCTCATTCTGTCCACTGGGGCCAAGCAGAACAAGTCTATTCCATCCTGTTCCACATTACAGCCCTTCAGGTGCCTGAAGACAGTCCTTAGACCCCCACTGAATCTACTCCTCTCCAGTCTAAGCGCTCCTGTTCCTTAAATTGACCCTTGAATGGCTTGGTCTCAGGCCCTTCCACCATCCTGGCCACTTGCCTGATGGGGGCCAGTTTGTTGATATCCTCCATGAAGTGTGAAGTCCAGAGGTCAGACAGGGCTCAGGCAGAGAAGAGAGCAGGGGGGACTATCCCATCCTTCATTCTGGATACTCTCTGAGAGCCCCATTAGACTGGGAGCTCCTTGAGGGCAGGGACTGTCTCCTGCCTTTCTTGGTATCCTCAGTGCCCAGTGCCTGGCATGCAGTAGGTGCTTAATGAGTGCTTAGTGACTCGCTGACTGAATCCTGTGTCTCTCTCAATGATAACCAGTTGGAAAGGACAGCAAATAAAAGGATGATGTGAGCAACGATTAGTTCATCCTATGCTTATTGATAAAATTTGTCTTTTTCAGAGTCTCTACTAGTGTCAAAGATAGCAGCTTTGTGGAGAAGATGAAGAAAACGGTGAGGCTTCTTTTTTTGTTTCTGATTTTGAATTTAGACCTTCTTGGGTATTTGACATTCTAGCAGACAGTCGAAGGGAGGGTTGAGTGTAGCCTTTGTGTCAGGGGCTGTCCTCACAAACTGAGCTCTTTGGCAGACAGGGAGCGAGGAGGAGAATGAAGCCTGAAACGCAGGCCCACATTCGGATCTGTACCTCCTTAGCCTACAGCTTGTGTTGTGTCGGTCATCCATTGGCACTCAATCATATATTGCCTTTTGACATTCTCTGTGCTTTATTTAACTGACTTATTCTTGTCTGAGTCTCCAAATAGATTGTAAACTCATTTAGGTGAGGGGTTTTGTCCTTAGTAGAGATTGTTTGATATGTCCTTTGCTCGCATACTGGATTGCTTTTGTGTGGCATAGTTCTTTCACACAAGAGAAGTTCCTTTCAGTGGCAATCTGAGGGAGAACATGAGGAGAGAAGGGAAAGAGGAAATGTTCCAGAAGATGCAGCCTGAATGCCTGAACTGTTCTCCATTGGTCTTGGCTTAATCAACAGTCAGGGACTGCCCTCTTTGCTTTCTGTCTAACGTGTGTTTATGTGCCTTCCCAAAGGGCAGGAACATCGTTGTGTTTTATGGCTCCCAGACGGGCACAGCTGAAGAATTTGCTAATCGTCTTGCCAAAGATGCCCACCGCTATGGAATGCGGGGCATGGCCGCTGACCCAGAGGAGTATGACTTGGTAAGCTGTGCTTCTGCCTCAATTTTAGAGGCATCTTTAATGCATTACAGAATTCGTTGGAAGCTAAACAGAGGGGCCTTGCATGCTAAGGTCTAAGTGCGAACAGCCGTGAGACTAAGAAACAGAAGGAGGGGCTTTTAATTGTTTTCCTTTTTAGCATACAACCTCTCTCAGTCATGAGAACATGAAGGACAAATCCCTGTAGTACTAGCAAGACTCAAGATAAAGTGTTTTTCCCTTCTTGGGCTCAAGGGACCAGAGTTGCACCATTAGGCTGAAGAAAGCATCCCTGTCACCCTTTGGTGCCTGGGTTTTGGCCCTCTCCATGCTGCAAGGGCTCAGGAAGTGGTTGGGATGGCACTTTGCCCAATGACTACAACAGAGGAAACCAAAGTCATCGACTCTTCCCTCTGTGGCCTCTGTGGAGCGTTCCAGTAAGGTGGAGGCAGGAGTGTTGAGATGTCCTGCTCTCAGTCCGCGGGGATGCACAGAGTAGCTGCCCCGATGCTTTGACTAGAGAGTGGGAGGAAGGCTGCTGAGAAGGCAAAAGCTGTCTGTCCCAGGAGGAGGCAGAGGATGTGATTGTGCTGTGACAGCTGGGAGGCCCCAAAGCTTCCCTGTACAGGTGAGGCTGAGGGCCAGAGAGCCACTGTCATGATCTGAACCCAGGTCCTTCAACTCTAAGCCCCACATGGGCTCTTTACCCTTGGCCCTGTGGCCCCTGGAGAGGGAAGCTGCCCACAGTGGCGGATCGGCCAGGGCCAGCTTTTATTATTAGTTTGTTTTATTTTGAACTTAACAAACGGTAAGTTAAACTTCCACACACGCTGTAGAGCAGAAGAGTGTTCAGGAACCCAAGTCTCCTTTATGTGGAGTTTGTTTTCCTTTAAGCATGTGATCCATTCAGTGTGTCAATTTCAAAACTGTCCTCATCACAACTAGGATTCCTTCTGTTCTCTCTTTTTTTGGGGGGTGGGAGGAGAAGGGAGGGGGTAACAACTTAGGCCCCCATTGTGGCCTTTGTAGCAAATATGCTCGGCCAACCAAAACAAATTCCCATGTTGACCATGCCCAAAAATGTATTTGTTATTCTGTATCTTGAGTTCATATTTTTTCTGGCCAGAAGTTGGAAGCATTCTTCTTCATCAGTATTCTGGAATCATGATTGGTGATTGATAAGAGTTCTGAAATCTTTCTTTCTATCTTTTTAATATTTTTTTCAACTACATGTAAAAATTTTTAACATTCTTTTAAACTTTGAGTTCCAAATTCTCTCTCTCCCTCCTCTCCCAGCTCATTGAGAAGGCAAACAATTTGATATTAGTTATTCATGTGCAGTCAGGCAAAATATATTTCCATATTACTCATGTTGTGAAAGAAACCCAGGCCAAAAAAAAAAAAGTATGCTTCAGTCTGCATTTTGACTCTAGTTCTGAAATCTTTCAAAGCTGTTGTCTTGAGCTTACTGTTATTATATAAATTACTTTCCTGGTTCTGCTCTCCTCACTTTGCATCAGTGCTTACAAGTCTTCCCAGTTTTCTCTGAAACCATCACTTTCATCACTTCTTGTGGCACAATAGTGCCATAATAGTGGTTCACAGTCCATGTAACTGTTCAGTACCTAGCTCTTTATCCTGCCAGTAGGGATAGCATAAGCAACTTTGTTGAATCTAAACTTTGTTAAAATTTTCTGAAATTAAACCAAATAGAATCTGCAGAATTTTTCTGATGTATAGTCTAGTAATCCTTTCAAAAAAGGAAATGAGGTTAGTCTGATGTGACTTGTTCTTATGGGAGTCATGCTGACTTACAACGATTGCCACTCTCCTTTCTAAATGCTCACTAATCATCTCTTCAGTCAGTCCCGGAATTTACTCAAGGTTCACTGGCATATAGTTTTAAGGGTGGACCTCCTTCTCTTTGAAAACTGGCATGGCAGGCACCCATTTCTCTTCCTTGGGTCACTCTCTCATTCTTCATGGTTCCCGAGAGGTCACCAGTGGCAGGGCCGCAGCCATGTTCCTGTCTTCCTGTGGCACTCATAGGATATTCTTCCTTCAGGCCTGGTGACTCAGATTAACTGAAGGGAGCTAAGTTGACTACAGCCAAGCCTGTAGTCACCTGACCATTTTTATTTTAAACTTCCTATTCTGAAGATTGTTCTCCTTGCTAGAAAAAGCAGAAGCCAAATAAAAGTCGCTAGTACCAGCTTCCCTCTCTCCATTATTTTTTGTCCCAAACACTTAAAATAGCTGCTGTGTGTTTCCCTTATTTCTCTCTTGCCCTGTTTTCTCTTGTTTAACATGTGGTTCATTTTTGTTCTTAATTTTTTTTTTCCAAACCTCACTCCATAATACTCTTTAGAATATTCTTAACTATTCTTGGAGGACCATGGCATTCTTTAAAAAAAAAAATCTGGGTTTCCCAAAGAGATCAAAGAAAAAGGAAAAGGACTCATGTTGCTCAGTAGTGTCCAACTTTTCATGACCCTGTGGACCATAGCACCCCCAATGCTGTCCATTCCTTCTCTAATGGATTAAGGCAAACAAAGGTTAAGTGACTTGCTCAGAGTCACGTGGCTAGTAGGTGTCTGAGGCTGGGTTTGCTGACCCATATGTACAAAAATACCTGTAGCAGCTCTTTTTGTGGCAGCAAAGAATTGGAAACTGAAGGGATGCCGGTCCATTCATTGGAGAATAGCTGAACAAGTTGTGCTACATGATTGTGATGGAATACGATAGTGCTATGAAAAATGATACAGGGGATGGTTTCAGAAAAACTTGGGAAGACCTATCTGATGAAGAGTGAAGAGAGCAGAACCAAGAGAATAGTCTACATAGATAGTAACAGCCATATTGTAATGATGATCAACTGTGAAAGGTTAGTAACTGATCAACACAGTGATCCGTGATAATTCTGAAGGACCCATGATGAAAAATGCTGCCCACCTCCAGAGTGAGCTGAGGGATGCTGAGTGTAAATGGAAGCAGATTTGTTTCTTTATTTTTTCTTGGGTGTTTTTTTTGTTTTTTTGGCAACATGGCTAACGTGGAAACGTTTTGCATGACTTCATATGTATAATGGGGATTGCATTTTTTTGCCTTCTCAATGGGTGGAAAGAAGGCAGGGAGAGAGAGAAGGTGGAACCAAAAAGAAAATTTTAAATAAAAAAAATCCTATCAGATCAAAGCTGGGATGTCTGAAGGTGCTCTCCTTGCAGCCTCAAGGATTCTTGGTGCCTTCTCCTTTCTTCCTTAAAAAGATAGTTTGCTGCTTGATCAGCAGGGTTTCATTCATAAATGCTTCCCGCAGTTATTGAGACACTTTGGATGGTTTTTAAAATTTTCAGATTCTGGGATCTTGGACAATGTTTCTGAAAACTATGAAACTCACTTTCCTAAATGCTAGGGATCTCTCGAGACTGCCCAGTGCATGCTCCTTAAAGTGTCATGAGCTCTAAAGAGATAGGTACCACAGTCCCAAATGGTATTCCTTCTGCGTCCTAAGCCTTCTGAAAGATAAAATTATCCTAGCCAGGCGGAGCTCGTGGAGAAAGGCTAGAACTGTGGTGGTGTTGGTATAGAGGTGAGGAAGTTCCCTCCACCAGCGCAGATTGGCACCTTCTCTGCACCTTACGCTCTTGGGGACTTGCCCAGGGTCACACAGCTAGGATGGGTCAGAGACAGGGTTTGAACCCTGGTCCTCATGACTCTAAGTCTGGCTCTCTGTCCGCTCCAGCAGCTGCTTCTCATTAGCAAGGCAGGGCAGAAAGTTTGTCAGCTGCGTTGCCTTTAGCAAAGAGGGACTTTGAACAGGAAAAGCATGTTATGTCCCTTAAAGGACTCCATTATTCTGGGTCATGGCTGCAGATTCTAGACAGTTGCCCCCTGAGTCACACCTGCCACCTGCCTCTGGCCAATTTGATCTTCCTCCTGAGCTTCAGTGCTCTCTGGCCAGCTGGTCTCCTTCCTGTGATCTTCCCTTCACTTTTTCTGCTGTGCTTGTTTCCTGTCTTCCATAGATTTCCACGGCAGAGGGCCTTCTCTGATCTGCAGGGCTGCTCCTTGAGCCTGGCCCTTTTCCTGGCAGTATCCAAGGCACCCAGCCAGGCTCAGGCATCCGCACCTGCAAGGGCCTAGCGGCCTTTCCGCCTCAAGCTCTGCAGGTCACTGGGTTTGGTGCCGGTGTTAGTCATTCTTCTATAGACATCTGAAGCCATGAGGGTCATTTCTAAGCCCCTTGCCCCTATGGAACCTGCATCCGTCGCTCTCTTCGGTGGCCAGGTGGGTCATTGGACCTGCCTGGTTTTCTCCTCTCCTTCCATTTGGAGTTTAAAGTCCTCTGCATCAAGGGGTAGCTTGGTGGTGTAAGTGGCTAGAGCACCAGCCCTGAAGTCAGGAGGACCTGAGTTCAAATCCGGCCTCCGACCAAACACTTGACACTTACTAACTGTGTGACCCTGGGCAAGTCACTTAACCCCAACTGCCTAAAAAAAAATAAAAAATAAAAATGAATAAAGTCCTCTGCATCAGATCAGCACGTCTCTGGCCAAGTATATTCTCTGATTGTGTTCTGGGTACCCTCCCCTGTTAAGAATCCCTGATTGTAGAACCTTGTTTTACATATTCTCAGTGCTGGCCAGGTTGTATCTTTGGAGATCAGTCTTTTAGATTTTGAGCTAGACATCAGGAGGAACTAGGCCTGCTGAACCCAGTGGGCAGATAACCTGGATTCAAAATGGATTTTCTTGTGTGAACCAAAAACTGGCTATGGGAGGAATTCCAGGAGGGGACTGAGCATTCTTGGAGTAAGCGTCTGGCCTTCTGACGCGACTGCTTTGAAGCACGTCATTCATTCGAATGTAGGAGCTTTGGTGTGCACACCTCTCACTCCCTCAGTATTGACTGGGCGAGTGCTATGCTGTCCTAGGCACACGGAGCTCCTCCCTGACGCTTGGCCATCGTATTCCTGGCCCTGACTCTCCTTCCTCTTTTCTCAGGTGGATTTGAGCAGCCTTCCAGAAATAGATAACGCCCTGGCAGTGTTCTGCATGGCCACCTATGGCGAAGGGGACCCCACGGACAACGCCCAGGACTTCTACGACTGGCTACAAGAGACAGATGTTGATCTCTCTGGGGTCAAGTTTGCGGTGAGTCATCTGCCTCTTCATCCCCGCTATTCTCTGAGGGCTCGTGGACTGGACTCGAGGCGTGCCGGGGTCCGTGGCTATATGTGCCACCCCTGGGCTGCAGGGCCCCCCTATCCCACCGCAGCTGACCCGGGATGCCAGAGTCCATCACTGTTTGGAAACAATGGCTTATCATTGCCCTGTCATTGCTGCGGTCACTGGTGTTGCTGTTGGCAGAAGGGGCCTCCCAAAGCCTAGGCCAGCACGTGGAAGGGAGATGAGTGGCGCCTTGTCTGTGTCCTCCTCAGGTGATCCCCCGCCATGTGTGAGAGGCACTGTGGAGAAGGCTGTGGGGGAGGGGGAGGAGGACGAGGCCGGCAGGGTCCTGATGTCGGGGACAGCCTCTCATCGAAACCCACTCCTGCAGCTCCCTTGTTGTATTTACAACTGGGGTCCATTTTGCTTTAGGAGCTGAATGCAAAGTATGTATGCAGAGGGAAGCCTCTCAGCCTGGGGAGGGGCTGGCCATGGGGGGAAGCTGTGCAGGGGTTTCACTCCACCTGGTACATGCCCCTAGGGTTTGGAACCTCGGGGTGAGTGCTGTGGGCTTACAGACTCTGGAGGATCTGAGAAAAGAGGGGTTCCCTGGGTCGAGAAGGACCCCTGCTAGGGGATGTGTTTGGAGCTGCAAGGAAAAAGACACTTCACTTACAGTGGAGACAGTTGGGGGGCAGAGAGGGTCATCCAGGCAAAGTGTGAACTGCCTCTTCTCTGAGGGACAACTGGGAAGCAAAGGGGGTGTCAGGGGCCTGCCTTGAACCCTCGAATCCTGGTCTTCTTCCTTAAGTTCTACCTCTGGCATGAAAGCCTTGCCTTATCAGTTCAGATAGGTAATAGCTGAGCATCTTATCGTGGAGACTGGAAATGGCAAACCCGTCACGTTCCTCTCACGGCTGAACTCTGCTGGTGAAAGTCCATCTTTATGCCCTCATCCATCTTTTCCCACAAAACCAAGATGGCGGCAGAATGAGGCATTACTGCTCCTTTTTCTTTCTGCAGGTGTTTGCCCTTGGGAACAAGACCTACGAACACTTCAATGCGATGGGGAAATATGTGGACAACAGGCTGGAGCAGCTGGGTGCTCAGCGGATATTTGAACTGGGCTTGGGAGACGATGATGGGAAGTGAGTGAGCTCAGAGCCAGCCTGGGGAGGCCTGTGGCCTGGGCCTGGCAGAGTTAAGAGCCTCCTCTGAGGAGCATGGGGCTCCATTGGAAGCCTCTTCCTAGGCTCCCCTTGTCTGCCTCAGGGTGATTTCTCCTGCGTTCGCTCTGAAACCTCGCTGTGGCTCGCTGCCTCTCCATCTCAGGGTGTCCCCCTGTCACTTTCTCTGAGAGCCAGGGGCTCTGAAGGGGAGCGTTCAGTAGAGGCCTGACTTCTTGGGCCTTGCAGCTTTGCAGAAGCGTCTGGGTGGCCCCAGACCGAGGGAGTAACCCCCAGACTGGGCTGCTGAGACCAAAGCATTTCTGGCTCCCTCAGTCTTTGTTCATAAGGGAACGGCCGGGCCTCGGTGTCACTGTCCCAGGGCTGCTTTTTTGTTCTGTTAGTAAATGTGGCTCCCCTGACCCACTTGCACCTGCTGTTCTTAGTTTGGTGCCTGTTTGTAGAGCACAGCCTGCCAGCCCCAAGGCCCTTCTCCCTCTCTCCCCATTCCCTCCCCTCCCCCATCTTTCTCCTCTTTCTCTCCTTGTCAGTGACCTTTTCCCCCGCCTCCGTGGCTGCTTCTTTGGCTTTTCACAGCTTGGAGGAAGATTTTATCACCTGGAGAGAGCAGTTCTGGCCAGCTGTTTGTGAACATTTTGGAGTAGAAGCTACTGGTGAGGAGTCCAGGTGAGCATGGGCACAAGAATGGCTGAGCGTGACAAGTTGCCACAGAGGACAGGACAAGGAGAGAGGGAGGAGTGCTTGGCACAGTGGGGACAGGGGCCTCTGAAGACAGCAAGGAGGCTGTCACCCTCAACCAGCCATGGGGAAGCTGGCTCCCCTTGGCCCTCCTTCGATACAGTGTCAGGGGCCGGATTCAGATGTCATTGGGCAGAACTGAGACTGCCTGGCTACGCTTTGGCCTTCTCTGGCCCGGTAACTTGGGCAGCTGAGACTGTAACTGGGCTGTGTGGTTCTGCTCAGCCCGATGTCTGGCAGCGGTGAGTGCCCGGGAATCTGACAGGATGAGATTGTGGCCTAGGGAAGGACTGCAGGAGTCCTATCGAGAGGCCTCTTTGCCACTGGCCTGTGCTCTTCGTAAACTGTCTCAGGTACAAATGTAATGGCCTTCAAGGAAACCACATACTTTCCTCAGCCCACGTTGTCATTGAGCAGGTCATATCCCTGGGGCGGGATCGAATTGCTCCCTTGGGATCCCTAGAACGAAAGAGCCTCGTGGAATGTGGTCCAGTCTCTCCCTTCTCCCCTGTCCCATCACTTCCAGGGCAAGAGTGCCTGCCATCCCACCTGGAAGGGCTGCTCTCGTTTCCCAGAGGTTCCTTCTGCCTCATTCCCAGCTTCTGCCTTGCACACCCAGTAGTTCTATGAGATTTTCCAGTATTTGAAGGGAGCTCTCTTCTCTTCTAAACAGTGCTAGTTCCTTCGTTGTCCCTTACTGAGACAGTGCTCATTCCATTCTGATCACCTTCTGCTGTGACACTCTCTACGTTGTCATTATTTCTTTAAATGTAGTTCCCAGAACCAAATACAGCATTTCAGATGTGCTCTGGCCAATGAAAAGTATAGGGGACTTAACCCTGTGGCACCTCGTCATTCCTTGCTACCTTAGCTACCCAACCATGATCTGACCTGGTCTGGACAGCCCCACCAACTTCACGAGCACCTCTTTTGTGCTGGGGGCTGCGATCTCATGGTTCCGCGATCCCACAGGCCTATGGTCCTCACAGTTAGCGAAGATACCATCATACGACCTTAAGCTGGCATAATGGTATTTGACTAAAACCTCTTTTTCACATGGAGCACACATAGGAAAGCCAGGTTTTCCCCTCCAGCCTGTTAATGCTGTTGATTTTTTTAGCTATGTGTGCATGACATTAGAGGTGACTCTGTCAAACATCTTTTTACATTGGGGTCACTCTTCCTAGCATCTGCAAGTTCTTTGGGATTTTTTAATGTTGTGTCATCAACCTGGAAGTTATTCCTCCTGTTTGCCTTCTAAAAAATTAAGTGTGCATTTTATCTTTAGTAAAGATAGTGAGCAGGATATTGCCCAGGTGATGCCCGGGGACCTCCACCAAAAGCTTCTCTCCAAGTTAACATTAACATTAATCCATTAGTCGCCACGCCCAGCAGCTCCACATCCATCTCTTCACTCTAGTCCAACATGTCTCTCTTTTGTCCATGAGGACAGAGCTGTGTTGAAATCCAGGTAGCGTGAGAAGCCCTGTTGCAATCTCGACAGCCTTCCCTTGCATGACCCAGCCTCGTCACCCTCTGAAGCAATTACTTGCATGTGTATGTTTTGGAGGGCCCCTGAGCAGCAAGCCTGGAATTTGGGAGAGGGCCTTCTAGGCTCCTGACCACTGGCCCTTTCCTCGGGATGGCCAGCTGGAAAGCAAGTGTTTCTTTGCCCTGGTTATAACGAAGTGGGTGAAGTGTCTGGATATTGGCCCATGGCTCAAAGTTTTCAGACACCTCCTCCAGCCCATTCTCAGGTCTCAGGATCTCCCCCTAGGGCAGCACTGACCATTCTTGAGCACTGTTTTGGCCATCTCCTTTCCTCAAAGGGGAGTAGCCCCTCGATTTAGATGCAGACCCTTACACTGTGTTTGGAGGCCTAGTGAGCCAAACTTCATCTCCTGCCGTTCCCCACCTGGGACATGTCTGCTTTGTCACACGGGGCCTGCCCTGGCATGCACATGCTGTGAGAGGCAGCAGCACTCTCACTTGGGAAGAGCTGGGATCAAATCCTGGCCCTGCTGGTGATTACCTGTGATCTGGGCCAAGCCACTTCATCTGGGCTTCAGATTGCTCTTCTCCAAAACGAGGGACTCTGAAGACCCCTTTGCCTCCTTCTGGCTCCAGATCCTATGAGCTCCACCCCCCCCCCCCCCAAGGGAGCCAGCCCTTGTAACAAAGGAAAAGCAATTCAGGCTAGCCAGTACATTGACTGTGTTGGACATACTGTGTGCACCCTGACAGGTCCACCTGGGCTCTGTTTCTTCTCTTTGCCCATAATCAGACAGTGTTGGAATTGCTTTTCAGAATGATTGAATGTGCCGTTGGTAATAGTGTGCCGTCTTTCTGTGGCTCCTCTAATACTGGCTGCAGATTCTGTCCTTTGGCAGCTGCCAATCTATGGGGGTGATAGTTGTGATTTAGAACATTTTTACGTTTTTTCACATAGTCCAGCCACTTGCAGTTGTTTTGAGAACTGTTCCTGTTCGTTGCACACTTACCTATTGGGGAATTGTTCTTGGCCTCAAATGCTTGTGAGAATTTCCTCCCTATCTTGAATATCAAACTTTGCTTTCCTTTTCTTTCACATCAAGCCTGGTCTTGCCTTAAAAGGAAGTTGATTCCACCTGGTTTCAATGATTCCTTAAGTCCTCAGCCCTCAGCTTTGGGTTTGCTTGTATTCATTTTTTGCACATGGGAAGTCCTTTTTTGAGGCATGTCCTCTCCCTCCTTGAGTAGACCCCAAACCCTCAGTGGGCCTGCTCAGCCCCCATCTTTTGTTTTGTAATCCTCACCTAAATATCTGGCACCACCAGGATTAGTGCATGGGCAGTGAGTCCCGGCTCCCTGACTTTCTCAATTCCACCTTTCAGCATTCGTCAGTACGAGCTGGTGGTACACACGGACGAGAACATGAACAAAGTGTACACCGGGGAGATGGGCCGGCTGAAGAGCTATGAAAACCAAAAGCCGTAAGTCAGGGTCAGGGCGCCAGCCTCGAAGTGGGGGGCTGCCCTTTAGGACCTGCCCTGCCTTGGGTGGGCAGATCTGGGCCTGTGCCCCTGGGGTGGACAGGGGAGTGAGTGGGTGTGTGGGGGCATGGGTGTGGGTACGCGCACACATGTGAACACATCCCAGAAGATAACACTTAGCCACGAAGACTGAGGTTTTCAAAGCCGGGCCAAGTGTTGAGATAAAACAGCCTGTGTTTGCATTGAAACCCTTTCAGCTTCTGCTTTTGGAGATGATCCCATTTGTATATCCATGTCTTTCTATGAAAGACATCCAAGCACAGGCTGTTCCAGGATTCGTGTTTATTCCTCCTGTACTGGGAGGGAGCAGGGGCTGGGGAAAGGGATGCTTATCAGAGAGATCAAGTGTAAGAGTGACTTATGTAAGAATCTATCGGTAAATGGGAAGGTTTGGTTCAGGGCCCCTGACCCCAGGCCAGTGACCCAAGGTCACAGTGAGTCACCTGTCCCTGCAGCCTTTCTTGTTCAATCTTCTCTTTTGGGTTCAGGGTCCCATCGATAGCAGTGACTGTATGTGTGAGGTCAGGGCAGCTATGTGAGGCTGCACTTACATCCCGAAAGACATTGATTGGGGTCCAACAAATGATACCAGGGCAAAGGTCTGTGTCAAGAGAGTTGAATTCCTAATCGGAGAGTTAATTTGCTAATAATTCCCCGGGTCCTTGGACTCTGTGTCTGTGCTGAATGACTCAGACATAGAGCAGGCACATCTGCAGAGGCAGCTGGCCTGGGGTGAACTTTGGAGCTGACAAAGGGAGGGCAGCTGGGTTCAGAGCAGAGGCTGCCGTGACTGCAGGTTGCCTCCTGACCTTCTGCCTAGTGTCTGGCCTCTTCTGCAGTCTTGCTGACCGAGTCTTTTGGCGCTGCCTCCACCTAGTAATTCCCCAGTGGCACGAGCAGCACACAGTTGAGTACCCAGTGCCTTGATTATTTTTATTGGGGCTTTGAGAAAGCCTTTCTATGGATAGACTTCCCCCATAAGCTAAAAGGGAAATTCGTGGGAGGTTTGTTCTTTTGGGGGTAGGCTCTGTGGAGAGGATGTGGGGTGGTGGGCAGGGAGAGAAAAAGGAAGGAAGGAAGGAAGTATTTATTAAGAGCCTGGGCCGTGGTGGGGGGGAAGGGGGGGAGTAGCTAGGTGGTGCAGTGGATAGAGCACAGGCCCTGGAATCAGGAGGACCTGAGTTCAAATCTGGCCTCAGACCCATAACTCTCACAGGCTGTGTGACCCTGGGCGAGTCACACCCAATTGCCTCACCAAAAAAAAAAAAAAAAAAAAAAAAAAGAGCCTAGGATGTGTGAGGCCTGGGCTGAACACTTGAAAATAGGAGCTTATTGGATTCTAACAACAACCCTGGAAGGTAGGTGCCGTTATCATTCCCATTTTACATTTGAGAAAACTGACGTAAATGACTTGAGTGACCCTGGGTCACACAGCTCTTAAGTGTCCGAGGTCAGATTTGAAATCAGTTTTCCTGAGTCCTAGTCTAGCACTCTGTACTGCCCACGTCACTTCCACAGAGGGAAGAAAACTTGACCCGACAGCAAGGGAGTGGGTTTTTCCTGGGCCCTCCCCGCCCTGTGGCTGCCTGCCCTCTACCTGACCTCCCCAAAGCAGGAGGCGAAAACAGGGGCTCAGCCTCAGACTCTGACAGATGCTGCCACCTGGTGCTTGTGGCTAAGAAAACTTCATCTCTGAGGACCTCAGGTTCTTCCTTTGTTCCGTCTCCCAAAGAGGCGATTGTGAGGGAAATGCCTTGTGGACTGAGCATGCTGTCCCCAGCTGATAGGGAGAAGAGAGGAGCCGGCTGGCCCAAGAGGCCTTGGCAGATGTACGGTCTGTGGCTGGGACCATCCTGGAGGAGGCCCACAGAGACCAGGGCACGTTGGGATCACTGGCTACATTCTCTGCGGTTCCGTGTGTCATGGCCTCTAGCACCCTGAGGGTGATCCCCACCCCTTGTCATTTTGCTTTGGGACATTTGAATCCCAGGTGGGCCGACGGCATTCTCTTTCTTGCAGGCCTTTTGATGCCAAGAATCCATTCCTGGCCACTGTGACCACGAATCGGAAGTTGAACCAGGGAGGGGAGCGCCACCTCATGCACCTGGAGTTAGACATCTCAAATTCCAAAATCAGGTAGGAAACCCCCATCCCCTGGGCCTTCTGACTCCAGCTGTGCAGCCAGTGCACCCTCCTGCCGCTGACAGAGGCAGCCTGTATCCACCCCGTGAAAACGTGGCTGAGCTTGAAGTTCTTACATTCACGGGAGCTTGGAAGCCATTGGCCCCTGTCCCTCAGTTTCTCATCTGCAAAGACGAATGAATGGTGCTTTGCTTTCCATCCCCAGGTATGAGTCTGGGGACCATGTTGCTGTGTACCCAGCCAATGATGCATCGCTTGTTAATCAGCTTGGAGAGATCCTGGGAGCTGACCTGGACATGGTCATATCTCTGAACAACCTGGATGGTGAGTCCGGCCGTCCCAGCAGCTGGGCTGGCAGGGGCACGGCTCTCCCGTCTCCTCCTTCCTGTGAGATGTTACAGAGCTGCTTGGGGGAAGCCCACCAACAGAGCCTGGGCTGGGGCGCAGGGCCAGCTGGGACCCCAGAGGTCAGGAAACAGCGGCCTAGGAAGCTCTGAAATAGAGCTCCTGGAGCTGGACAGTCAGCAAGCACCGAGCGCCCGTGGTGCCAGGCTGGGGCAAACCCCCAACTGAACCACACAAATGCACACCCCTGCCTCCTGCCCGGTCCAGAGGAGCCAGCGTGTAGAGACTAAACATCAGTCAATTCAAAGCAGTCAGGTGGGAGGGGTGGGGCGGCCGGCTGGGGTGAGGGAAGGTTTTATATAGAAGGAAGGCACTCTGCTTGGGCTGTGCCCTGGGAGGATTCTGTGAAGGGAAAGTAAAGATCAGGGGGCTGGATGGTCTAGAAGCCCCCCGCCCCCCCCGGGGGGCTCACATTTGTGGTTTTGTGGCTCCCTGGGTTGCACAGAGCAATCAGTGCCATCTGCCATAGGCACGTCACTTACTGAGGCCTATGGAAACCAGAGCCTCCGATCTGACCCCCATGAGACCAGGCAGCGGCCATCTCCTTGCTGAGGGTGCCCAGCAAGATCGTTCTGTGGTCTCCTGGCCTTTTTTCCATCACTTTCTTTCCTGACCCTATTAGACCATTGTCCTTAATTGTTCTTTGGTGCTGTGCCACCAGACAGTCGTGAAAAGGGCTCTCAGAGTGTGACCAGCTGCAGAAAGGCATCGTTCTGCCAGGGAGGGCGGGGCGGTCTGAGGCAGGAATGTGTTAGAGGCTGGTTGGGAGGATTCTCCCTCCTTTGTGGTGCACAGTGAAGTCTGGCCTTCATCTTCAGGCCATCCACATTCAGGAACAAAAAAAGGTCTAAATATCGTTTCTTTCTGACAAAAAAATAATCACAGTAAGTGACGTTTCTATATGTTATCTCATTTAATCCTTACATCAGCTCTGTGAGGTACAGATGAGGAACCTGAGGCAGGCAAAGGTTAAGTGACTTACCCAGGGTCACCCTGCTAGTAAGGATTTGAACTCGGGACAACAGCCCTATCCCACTGTAGCATTTACCTCAAATATGGGAATCCATGACACTGGAAACCAGAGAGCCACGCATCATCGATCATGACAGCCCTTGGCCTGCTGAGTTGGGAAGTTTTTCATTCCCTCTTGGCTTCCTCTCAATTCTTGCTTAATGCCCCCTCCCCTTTTCACTTGGTACTCTCAGCAGATGGTCCACGTCCCCATTGCCTGTTCCACACCCTTCCTGGCTGGAGGGGCTCATTTCGGCTCCCACGGGGTTTCAGGCAGTTTGGGAAGGCAGAAGTAACCAGAATCCAGCAGCACGATCTCTTTGAAAGGGGCAGTGGCCAATAGGGCCTTTGTTCTGGGTGGGTACGTTTGGCGTCTTTTTGAGACACAACTCTCTTTTTACTGTTTGCTCACTGAAGCAACATTCTCGGGGTCACATCACTCTTTGGGGTTCATTTTATTTCCCTTTTTAGAAAAAAAAAGCCCACAGAGCTGATGCCCCAAGGCTTTGCTCTCACCAGCCACACGCAGCATTTAGGGTTGCCTTGAGCGGGGCATCCATGTGGGCAGGAGACTTTTTTTCCCCTTGAGAGAAGCAGTTTTCCCTACGTAAAAAAGCTGCTAGCGCACGTGCGGAATTAGTGCGGGCAGCTTAGGAGCCCCCAAACCACAGCGTTAGACCTGGGAGCTCCTTTGGGAGCCTGACTCCCTAATTTATCAGAGAGCCAGCTAAGGCCCAGAGATGGAAGGGGCTTGCCTCAGGTCCCCAGCTCCGCTTCTGTTTTGCCAAGCAGCCTTTCCTTGTTGGCTCAAGTGTTAGGCCCAGAGGCCGCCAACCTAGCCAGCCGATCCAGGCAGGTAGAGGCTGCTGCTCAGACCCTAAC
This sequence comes from Vombatus ursinus, assembly GCF_900497805.2. Taxonomy (NCBI): domain Eukaryota; kingdom Metazoa; phylum Chordata; class Mammalia; order Diprotodontia; family Vombatidae; genus Vombatus; species Vombatus ursinus. The sequence goes on along the minus strand of NW_020954546.1, from coordinate 11,959,789 downwards.
AATCTCCCCCCCCGCCAGGAGTTCTCCACTGTGTAAGGAGAGAGATGAGGGGGAGAGTGGGAGTGAGTGGCCTGGGGAGCACAGAGGCTGAGAAAGCTGGGAACGTCAGTGTTTCAGATGGGGCTTTGTGGTAGAGCTGTTAGCCAGGGGCCAGATCATCCTGATGGAGTTGTGTGTGTGTGTGTGTGTGTGTGTGTACACAGTATATATGTGGATGAGCACATGTATGTGTATATGTGAATATATCATGTAAGTGTGTATATATGTCTATGTATATGCAATATGTATGTGTGAGTATATACATAGTATATATGTATGTGTATATGTGTGAGTACACATGTATGTATGTGACTAGGCCATGGGGGTGTGTGTGTGTGTAAGTGTGTAAATGAATGAGTGTTTGTGAGCGCACACATGCTGGTTAAAACCAGCCTCCATCTATCCCCAATGCAAATGGCCCAGGGTCGTTAAGGGCCTCTGTTAGTGGCCTGAGCCCCGTCCCAGGCCGGGGTGGGTGTCCCACAGTCACTGGTCTGTATGCCTTGCAGAGGAGTCCAACAAGAAGCACCCATTCCCCTGCCCCACCACTTACCGCACGGCGCTCACCTACTACCTGGACATCACTAATCCCCCCCGGACCAATGTTCTCTATGAGCTGGCACAGTACGCGGGAGAGCCGGCCGAACAGGAGCAACTGCGCAAGATGGCGTCCTCGTCGGGCGAGGGCAAGGTGAGCCCTCCCCCGAGCCCCCGCCTGACCCCTGCTGCCTCGGTCCTGCCGGCAGCCTCACTCCCAGCTCCTCTCTCTTGCTTCCCTCCATAGGAGCTATACCTGAACTGGGTTGTGGAAGCCAGGAGGAACATCCTGGCTATTCTTCAGGACTACCCTTCGCTGCGGCCTCCCATCGACCACCTGTGTGAGCTGCTGCCCCGCCTGCAGGCTCGCTACTACTCCATTGCCTCGTCCTCCAAGGTGGGTCTGCAGGAAACTGAGGTCATCAGCAGTGGATCCTTTGTATTGCTCAGCAGAGTGCCGGAGTCACCTCTGAGCCTCAGGTTCCTAATCTCTGGAATGGGAATAAGGAGAGCAGTACCAGCGTCTACCTGGAGTTGCGAAGAGGCCTAAACGACGTGACGTGAGCTCTCTGCAAACGTCGGGGCAGGAGCTTTGGCACTGCCCTTGTCACCCTGCACCCCGGGGCTCTTGCCCCTTTCCAAAGTGGCCTGGCCCAGTGCCCCAGCTCAGGCATCTGATAGGTGTCTGGAGGGCAGGCAGCAGAGTGGGGGGGAGACGGAGGCTCTGCAGTGAGAGGTTGGGGCAGGGGAGAAGTGCAGCAGGACCCACACCTGACCTGGAGGTAGCCCTTTGGGCTGGGCTCCAGGTCAGCCGGCGTGCCGCTCCTCAGCGTCTAGGCGAGTGAAGCCCGACTGCTGTCCTGCCCTTTGCCTCTGGCTTCTTAAGGGTAAGGTGGCGAGAGCCCTTGGACTGCTGACCTTCCAGGGCCAGATGGGAGAGTCCTTCAGTCCTCAGGCTCTGGGAACGCAGGTGCAAGTGAAGCCGCCCTTGCCGTACCACGTGTGATTTCGTTGTGACAGAGAATTCCCAGGCCTGCCAGCTTTCCAACCTGTCTCACCCGGTGGCGCTTTGGGAAGGAGGGTGCTCAGGGAGGGGCAGTCGGGAAAGACTTTATGGAGAAGTCCATGCTTGGCTACATCTGGAGGGAAGAGGCTGCTTCTGTGAGGGGGAGGCGAGGAAGGATGGCTTGAGTGGGGGACAGCCAGAAGACTGGGCTGAGGCTGGGCCAGGGGATGAAGGCTTTTAAGGCCAAACAGCAGGCCCAGAGAGCTGCTGGAATGTGGAGGGTGGGGAGGACGTGGTCAGCCTGGAGTCTAAGAAGAGGATGTCCTGTAAGCAGGGAAGTCCAAGAAGAGGCGGAGGGGAGGCTCTGAACTCAGGGGAATGGCTGTGTGAGGCAGAGATAGGGATGGGTGGAAAAATGTTTGATTAGACCTGGGGAGTGAGGGGGAGCTGTGGGAGCTGTGTGTATCAAGAACGGCCAGAGGTTAGGAAGAGTGGTGCCCTCTCCAGAATTAAGGGAGATGGGAGCAGGGGTGGGTTGGAGGGGAGAGACAATGAATTCTGTTCTGCCTCCCCATTTTCAGAGACTGGAGGAAAAGGAGAGGAGAGGGAGGTGATGTCAAGGGCTTAGATAGGAGGGAGAGAAGGTGAAGGGCCTCACTTTCTTCTAGCCAAGGGACAGCGGAGCAGGAGGGGTCGTTGGTCTGATGGAAGGGAAGGTTTGGAGCAGCCTCTGGGAGAGCCTGGCAAGGGCGGAGGGAGAGGATCCCTGAGGTCTGGGGAAGCTTGACCGAGCTGGTGTCTGGTCTTAGGAGCAAGGGGCTGGGGAGCTGGACAGACAGGAAGCAGCTTAGGGTTGGGTGGTCGGGGCTCACATTAGGAGGCAGGCTGAGGTCTCTGCTGGTCCCCAGAAAGCCCCCTTCTCTCCCTGCCACCCCTCCAGGTTCACACCAACTCCATTCACATCTGTGCTGTGGTCGTGGAATATAAGACCAAGGCAGGCAGGGTCAACAAGGGTGTGGCCACCAACTGGCTCAGGGCCAAAGAGCCTGCCTTGGAGAACGGGCACAAGGCCACGGTGCCCATGTTTGTGCGAAAGTCACAATTCCGACTGCCCTTCAAGCCCACCACGCCTGTCATCATGATCGGGCCGGGCACCGGCATTGCCCCCTTTGTGGGCTTCATCCAAGAGCGGGCTTGGCTGAAAGAACAGGGTAAGATGGGCTTTCTCCCCCTCGTCCCCGGCACCGGGGGCTAGGCTGGTGTCAGCCCCCACCCCAGCCCCAAGCCACCGGCCTCTGCAGCAGTTTGCATCCTGGCAGGCGGGGCCCTGGGCCCTGTGGTCAGGCCCCTGCTCTGGTGCCCCCAGGTAAGGAAGTTGGCGAGACCGTACTGTACTATGGCTGCCGCCGCGCCGACGAGGATTACTTGTACCGGGAAGAGCTGGCGCAGTTCCAGAAGGATGGTGTCCTCTCCCAGCTTAATGTGGCCTTCTCCCGGGAGCAGTCCCACAAGGTGGGGCCTCGGGGGAGGGAAGGAAGGAAGGAAGGAAGGAAGGAAGGGGACAGAAGGGAGGGAGACGGCAGAGGCCGAGCCGGCCCCCCAACCCCGCCCTCCTCTTGGCCAGGTTTATGTGCAGCACCTGATGAAACAGAACAAGGAGCATCTGTGGCGACTGATCCACGAGTGCGGCGCGCACATCTACGTATGCGGGTGAGTGGGTGCATGGAGGGGGCGGGGCGGGGCGGAGCCAGGGCCGGAGGGGGCGGGGCCGGGGCCTGATCGGCGATCGCCTTCCTTCTCCCCTCCTCTAGAGATGCACGGAACATGGCTCGGGACGTGCAGAATGTGTTCTGCGAGATCGCGTCTGAGTTTGGGGGCATGGGCCAGTCCCAGGCTGTGGACTTCATCAAGAAACTGATGGCTAAGGGGCGCTATTCCCTGGACGTGTGGAGCTAGGATCCGCTCGCCCCATCCTGGAGACTGAGAAGGGCCTTGGGCAGGAGGAGACGTAGGGACTGGCCCCACCCCCCAGCCCCACGCCCCAGCCCCAGCTAACCCTGTCGTACCGAGTAATCAGTCCTTTTCTCATTGCCTTCTCACTCTTACTAGGTTGTTTCCACTTGGCCTGGCCATGGGGGAGGGTGAAGGGCCAACTTTCTGTGGTAAGCCTGGCCAGGAAGGGCTAGGGGACCACCAGGGCAGAATCCACTGGCTGTCAAGCCCTAGCTAATGGTCACTATTTAGTAGGCCCCAGAGTGGGCATGGGGGCAACATGGCTGCTTCTGTGCTCTTTGGGATGTGATGGGGGGTGGGGGTTGGAACAAAGCCTGCCTCCTGTCCCCAGGCCATGGCCCTCTACCTCAACTCCCAAGTACCACCGGGATTTAGAGTGGGGAGCCCAGCTCCCCTTCCTTTTGGAAGAGGGAAAGGATTAGGCTGATCCCTGCCCTAGTGATTGGAGTCTAGGATGTCTCATGCCAGGGCTGTCCTGTGCCAAGTGCCCACCTCTGGTTAGGAATCCAGAGGCCTTTGGCCTGTGTCCTGCCTGCTGGCAGCAGTCCAAGGCCTCGAAAGGCGCTTCTCATTGGGTAGGTGTGGGAGGGGAGCGGTGGGGCAGCCTTAGAGCCAGGGCCTGCACAGCTGTGGCCGAGCCTGGTGCCTCCATGGCTCCCAGGCCTCCTTCCTCCCTTTCCCCGAGTTTCCTTCCCATTGGCCTCGGCCTCAGCCATGAACCAGGCTGAGAAAGAGAACGCTGGGTATGTACCACAGAATGTCCAATGAGTGTAAGTAATTTGGAAATACTCTTTGACCCTTGGGAGAAAGTTGTTTTTTTCCCCCCTGTATCTGCCCTTGGTTTAATTGTGTGAGCAGCTTTGGCTCCCCTCTGAGCTCTGAACCTCGTGCAGCCCAGCTGTTTCTCATGGCGTGAATAGGGGTTATGAGAGGACCTTGGTAGTGATGCTCCCCCTCAAAAATATTAAATGTGAAAACTGAACCAAGTATCTTGTGTCAATTTGTTCACTATGAAAATAGTCTGGGGGTTCCATGGATGTTTGGGAGATGATGTTCTACACCGGGACCAAATCCCTGGGAAGCCCAGGCCCCCCCCACCCCCACCCTGTCCAGCTGCCTGGCCTGGAAGGCCAGCATCCCTGAGCTGTCCCTGGCAACAAGCCAACATGGGACTGCCCTTCTGGGGCCAAGAAGAAAAGGCTTCCACTCCAGCTGCCTCCAGCCCCCATCCATCCTTTTATTATGGCCATGCACAACTCCCGTACCTTCGGCACTGAGGCACACAATGGGCCTGAGGGTAGGAGGTGGGAGACCTAGAACACTGGGACCCCACAAGTGCAGGGCTCAGGACAAGAGCTCTACGGGCAGCGGGGCCCAGGCCAGGAGTAGCTGGGGAGGCAGGCAGGGTACCTGCCCTTACCCAAGGATCCGTCGTTCCTGTGGCCCACTGGCTCGGGCAAGTGACTGGGGTGGGGGGTGGAGAGCAGGGCTGCTCTGGATTCTTCTGGGGCTCAGTCACAGACTTTTCTGGGCAAGGAGAAGGTGGCGGCTGCCACGGCCTCAGTTCAAGGCAAGGCCCGGGCCAGATTGGGACAGAGCTTGTCCTGTGCCTGGCCCTAGGCTCAGTCCTTCTTGTTTCTGTGTTGGCTGTGGAACTTCTGGTGAACCACCCGGAGAGTAGTGAAGAAGTTACCAAGGAAAAGCAAGAGGAAAGGGAGGCCACACATGAGCACCTGGAGGGAGAGAGGGAGGCATGGCAGACATCGGCCACCTCTGGTTGGGCAGAGGGGCCCCTGGGGGGCCTCCTCCCCGCCACCGCACGGGGACTCACCTGCCACTCCTTACACTGTGGCTCCCCGGCCAGCTGGAACAGGGTCACCGCATTAAACAGCTGCCAAAACTAGAGAGGAGGAAATGGTATCGAGGCTAGGCCTAGCCTCAGCCGAGACTGAAGTCTGCTGCCCCTTGGGAGGGGTCCTTGCTCTCTGAGGGGTGTCCCCAACCTGTCCCCAGCTTCTCGCTTTGGGCCTAGAGCTAGGGGCAGTGAGGAGGGAGGAGGGTAAAGGGCCTGCAGACTCACGTGACCAAAGAAGAGAAAGGGGAGGAGGAAGGTGAGGCCCCTCCACATCCAGGATTGGAAGCCCTCTGGCAGGAGGAAGAAAAGCAGGAGGGAAGGGGACCCAGTGTTAGCAGCAGCACCGAGGGTGAAGGCCCTTCCCTCCCTCCAGGGGCCCCCGAGATTGGTGGAGAAGAGGGGGCAAGGAAGCAGGCTCCACTCACCCACAGTGAGGTCCATGTTATGCCTCTCGCCCAAGGCCCGCAGGCGGTACAGACATCCACTCTGGTAGTAGTATTGAAGAAACTGTACAAAGCCTGACAGAGAAGGCCCAGAGTGAAGGCAGTTCTGCTATGGAGGTGCTTACCAAGGGGAATGAGAAATGGGGAAGGAGGATCCTCTTCTAAGCCTCTTTTTTTCTCCCCAAGGCACTTAGGAAGGCACAGGGGCATTACCCTTCACCCCACCCCCGTGGCTCCCTGCACACCCCAAGGGGGCAGGTGGCAAGGAGATTCTCAAATCCATCCCGAGGTAGTGAGAGGGCTTGGGGGAGGCATGTGTTGAAGGTCCCTGGTCACAATCTGAGACACTCACTCTGGTACATAGAAAAGGACAGGAACTGGTTTCGAAACTTCTGATACATGAGTCCATCAGGCCTGGTAGAGGAAGAGAACGGGGGTGGGGGTGGGGGTGTGTGTGTGACTTAGACAATGACTGGCTGGGTTCTGGGCAGTCTCCTCTCCCTCCTCCCGTGGCTCTAGGTTCTCAATGTGAGCACTCGATCGGGAATCGGGACGCCTGGGTCTGAATCCTGGCCGTGTGACTTTGTGTGTGTGTGACTGTGTCACCCTTCCTCTCGATCTGTCCCTGGGTGAGATGACCTCAGAGTTCTCTTCTAGCTCTGACATTCAGTGGCTGTGAGAGTCTCTGCAGAGGCTCTGGGGAAAGGCTGAGGAAGGAGGTAAGAACTCGGGGAAACAGGAGAGACGAGGAGGCTCACCATGTCAGCATGACTCCGGATAAGAAGGTAGAGATGTAGTGATGGAACACCCACCAGCCTTTGATCCTGAGACAGGGGTAGAGGGACTGCTCACCTTCCCTTCCCTCATACCCCTACACCTCACCCACCTCTCCCAGAGGAAAAGATGGGGGAAGAAACCTGAGAAAGGGAACCACCAACTCCTTCCAACTGGTTCCTGGTGATTTTGGTGAGAAGACAGGGCAGGCTACTCACTCCCACCCACCCACCCCTTAAAGGGATTGTGCGGGGGCATCAGAGGAAAGACGCAGCAACCAGCCAGGAGAGGGGAGGGGAGGAGAGGGGCCAGGGCAAAGGTGTCTTGGGAGGGACGGTAGGGGGAAAAGCGGAGGCACACTGAGCTCACCGGGACCCATTGTTAATGAGGATGCTTTCCCTGATGGTCAGTGTGCAGTAGTACCACACCAACAGGAAGTTGAAGGTTGCATCTGTCACCCTGAGGATGAGAAAGAGGAACTCAAACCTAGCTTGGGGTGGCAGGGACAGGAGAGGGAAAACATGAGGAAGCTCATCAGGCCCTGGGCTGGAGGCCTAGCCAGGAGGCCCCACCCATCCACCCACTTCAGGCCAGTCAGCCAAGGAAGGAAATTTTCGGCCCAGCCTCGTGCAACCTGAGGCCTACCTAGAATTGAGGAGGAAGCGGCAGGTGAAGGAGATGATGATGAGGATGATGGTGAGGTAAAGCTTGAACTTCTCATACTCGTCCTTGTAGGCAAACCTGTTGGCAAGAAGCCGGGCCGAACTCGCTGAGTTTCAGGCCGGGCTGAGACACCCACATCAGGGGGATTGGGGGGGGGGGGGGATTGTGTGCCCAGGGGATGAGCTGGGACACATGGCTTTCCTCCCAAGCCCATGTTGCTCAGACAATCAGAGCTGGAAGGGAGCCTGCTTCAGTCTCCTCATTTCACATCGGAGAACACAGAGACCCAGAGAGGGAAAGGGGCTTGCTCAAAGTCACACAGGTAGGACAAGCAGAGCAAGCCTTCCAATGCAGCTCTTCTGACTGACACCAGAACCTGTGGACCTCCCCCTCTAAAGGGAGCTAGCTCCAGAGGGGAATGGGGAGCAGGCCAAAGAGACAGCCTCTGGCCACAGGGACGTGGGGCTAGGCAGGGGTGGGGGGGGAGGAGAGAAGTCTAGGGCCGGGGAAAATTACTTAGCCTGCTTGCTGAGGAGCGTGACGTTGACGCTTCCTAGGACAAGACTCAGGTAGAGCCTAGAGGAAGGCACATGGGGAAGGGGAGTGAGGAGAGGACCCGTCACATCCTCCCACCCTGGCACGGGAGCCATCCTCTCCTCTCCCCTCCCCTCCAAAGGGCAGGGGAGGGCCCATGGCAGCTATCTCCCCCCACCCCTAGCACAGCCCTTACTTTAGGCATCTGAATGGGGAGGGGTGGGTTTTACAAGAAGCATCGACCAGAGGGGAAGGTCATGGGCTCCTCTCCTGCTGCCACTTTCAGAGGCCAGCTGAGCAGAGAGCAGTCAGGGCTGCTAAGGGAGGACTTGTCCGACAGGGGCCCCATCTCCTTACCCATTTTTCTTGGGCAAATAGGCCTCCATGTCAAAGAAGACCCCCTGTCGCTCTTTGATAAGGTTCTCAATCTCCTGCACCATCTCCTCCTTGTCAGATGGGATGGTGGCTCTGCATCTGCAGGGCACAGTGGGAAAAAAAGGGCTTGGCCCAGCTGCTGGAGAAGGTCCGGCCATCCCAGGGGCTGGAAAGGCAGGGGTTTCGCCAAACCCAGCAGTCAGTCATCTTTGGCTTTGGTTCCTCCTCACCCGCCTACACTTCCACACCGCCCCCTCCCAGCCCAAAGAGCTGCTGCTGCTAGAACACCCTGACCAGCCCACAACACACAAAGCTGGCTTCAGGTTTCTCAAAGCACTGGACACTAGTCTTCTCCTTTCCAGGCCAGGAATCCCAATTTTACAGATGAGCAAACAGCCAGAGGTCAGACTGCCTTGTCTTGCCTCAGGGCTCAGGTAGGGCCCAGCCCAGACTAGAAATAGCCCTTGGGCTGGGCCTGGCCCAGAGACACAGAGGCCTTCCCAGGCCTCCCCTCTCCCTTTCACAGGCTAGCAGCTGCCCGCTTCAGCCCCTAGATCAGGGAGGGGAGTTAGGGCTGGGCTGGGGCCACCCAGCACCCCACAGTCACATACTTCTTCAGGGTCAAGGCCAGCTCCTTGAGCTTCTTTTTCTGCCGGGCAATGGAGGTACAGCAGCTGCCCTGCAACTTGGTCAGCTGCTCAAGCTGCAGTCGGTATTCTCGGTGGGTCTCCTGGAGGCGGGGGAGAAGGCAAGCCTCAGAAGAAAGGGCTGAGTGAGGGGAACAAGGCTTCGGGACCGAGGCAGAGGAGGACCCTCAGAAGGCCTGCAGTCACCAAGACAGGAGCCAGGGAGCTGTGGACATCTGGCTTCTGGGGGTGGATGAAGTCCACCCATACCCTTGGTAGCCACACACTGGCTAAGCTGCTTTAATTCTGTCTGCCCACTGCAAAGCACCAAGTACCATCCCCTCAGCCAGCAGAGGGGGAGGGCTGCCATGCTGGGGCGGGATGGCTAGCTCAGTCTGGGCCCTGAAGTGGGTCTGGCTGGGTGGGGGCGCTGCATAAGGGGAAGATGAGGAAGGAGGCCAGGCCTTTCTGAGGGAGGCTCTATCTTCTTCCTCATGGCCATTTTCACTTAACTCTTAGAGGAAAACAGAGATTTCTCCTGCCATTTCCCTTGGTGGGGCACTAGGAGGAAGAATATCAGGGCAAGTATAAAATAAGGAATCTCAGGGCAGGTAGAGGGAGCATCTCTCTGATCACCTCTGCCAGATGGTGTAAACACGAGGTCCCCAAACCTCTGTGCCTTGTCTCATCTCCTGCATCTCAGGCCTATCGTGTCTGTACTGGGTAACACAGAAACCAGCCCATTGGTCAACTGGGCCACCTCCTCCAAAGAGGGAGCTCCACCCATTGCCTGGGCCCTGGCCCAGGGATCCTGAGGAAGTGACATCCACGTGTCCTTCCAATCAGTGAGCTAGAGGCCCTCCCTGCCAGGTCTCTCCCAAGCCTCCTCACCAACAATGATGTCCCTGGATATTCTGCCCCAAAAGGCCATTCGAAATATCTAATGACTTACGGGGAGAGAAGTTGGTGTTAGGGTCGGGCAGGGATGATATCTTCCCTCAACACATCAGGGGTTCCCTAAGGATGAAAATGAAGCCTCCCCTCCAGTGCTAACATAAGGCTCTGGGCCCAGCCCTTCATCTGCGATGGTGAGTAGCCGGGCAGTAGCCCAACTAGGCTATGAAGGGCGTGCACAGGGCAGGCACACCTTCGTCCACCGCCTGCTTCCCTCCCCTCCCACCACTGCTAGTGAGTGCCCCCTGAACCTCTGCTTTTAGGGAATGGGGGGAGCTGGAGCTGACAGCTGGGGAAACAAGCATTCCGGCTTCCCTTCACGGGGTCCCTGCCCTTGTGGATTAAAGTTTGCCAACTTTTGGTCCTTGGACCTCTTAGTGCACATCCAAAGTTGAGCCCCAGTGCACCCTGGGCATAGGCTGTATGTGACCTTCACCCAAGTTCCTGCTGAGGGGCCCTTTGCCCTTGGGGGTGGGACTCTTAGAAGAGAAGAGATTCTGGGATTACTGGGATTGGCAAAAGGCCAATGTGAGGAAATTCTCCAGGGTCCTGGCGGTAGTGAACCAGAGAAAACCACCACCCAGACTGGAGAGCCTTCATGTTTCTGGATAAAGTTAAACACAAACGCAAGTACATACATCATGGTCAGGAGTCAGGACAGATGGTTCCTTAACAAGGAACCCTCAGAGAGCACCAGAGGACAGAGAGGCTGAGCAAGTGTTCCAGGTGTAGCTGACTCAGTCCCCAGCACCCACTGAATCCTGGCAGGGGCTGGCCTAGGCAGGTGGGCAGCAGACCCTTTGGTGGATGGCCTGGCAGCTCAGGGGGTAAGGCCCTCTGACCCGCTCAAAGCAGTGGCAAGGCCACCATACTGATGGGCTAAGGGGCACACTAATGACACTTCCCCAGGATTTCTGGCCCACGTCCAGCAGTGGTCTATCTGGCCAATGGGCTAGTTGGCTTGGTGCCCAGCAGCTAGGTCAGGGCGACACAATAGGGCCGGTCAGCTCTGCAAAGCAGGAGGTGGGATGGGGCCAGAGGCTTGTGATACCCAAGTATGTCAGATATGAAGTTTCCAACGAGGGCAAAGGAGATGGTGCTCACTCAGGCCCCTCCAGAACGCCGACAAATTCCCAGCTTTTTAATGATAGCTTTCCCAGCAAACAGCCACAACCTTGAAATCTCTGTGGGAGCCCATGGGAGGAACAAGGCTGTCACACTCCACAGGGAACCATGGCTGCATATGGCTGACCCCTGTGGGCTGTCCTGCCTTCCTGTTTCCACCTAGTGCATTGTGGATTACAATTCCGTGTGTGTGTGTGTGTGTGTGTGTGTGTGTGTATGTGTGTGAGAGTGTGTGTGAGAGGGGGAGAGAGAGAGAGAGAGAGTGAGTGCCTGGACGAGGCACGGGAAGGACGCCCTAGACTTCTAGGCTCAGAGGAACCAGTGTTCTACGCCAGGAAGGGCAGGGTAGGGGTGGAGTGGGGCCTCAGGAATCCTGGACTCCACAGCGGAGAAAGAGGATGGAAGGAGAAAGTAAGACGACCTGGCTTGGCTCGTGAAACTCTCGGTGTGACCTTGGGCAAGTCCCCTCCCCTCCCTGGGCCTCAGTTTCCTCATCTGTAAAATGAGATGGTTTCACCAGCTGCAGGCTCTCGGCATCCGGAACGCCGGTTCTCCCAACAGATCTGGGGTATTCTCAACAGGGCAAGCCACGGGGAATCAAGCCGGGCTGATGGACCTCTGTGGCCAGGGGCGGCCGGAAAGTCGTCCGGGGCTGCCCTGCTCTCTCCCTCACTCCCACCAGGGCTCCCAACGCCTCCCTCCACGCCGCAGTCAGCCCATTTCTCCGCCGCTCCAGAAGAGGCCCGCGGACAGCTCCGGAGGGTCCCGACCCTCGGGACAGGCAGCCCGTGCTGACCAATCGGGGCCCGCACCTGGCAGGCTCGGCCAATGGGCTGCAGGGGCGGGCCCCGGACGCTCACCTGGATGCTCTGGAAGTCCCGCTGCAGCTCCTCCCAGTCCCGCAGGCAGGCGCCCACCGAGGGGGCGGGGGGGCCCTCCATGAAGGCCCCGCCGAGCCCCGAACCCCGAGCCCTCTACTCCAGCCGCCGCTCCTGCTCCCGCCACCGGCGCCGCAGCCGTCCCCGCCGTCCACTTCCGGGGCCCGCGCCGCCGCCGCCGCCGGCCAATAGGAGGGGGCGGGGCCTCGAGCTCGGCGGGCCCCGCCCCCGCTGCCTGGGCCAATCCGGGTCCGGGCAGGGGAGGCGGGGCGCACGTGCAGCCCCGCCCCCCGCCCCGCCCTCCCGTGGCGGAGGATGCAGGGATGCGCTGCTTCCAGGCCTGGCCGAGCCTTGGCAGAAGAAAACCGAGGCGGGTACTTTGGCCCGCGCCCGCCGCCAGCCTGGGCCTGAAGCAGGGCTCGGACGCAGTCTAATCCGCTGCTCCGCTCTGCCCCAAGTCAAGGAGCAGGCACCGCTTACGCCCTACTACGTGCCGGGCATAGCTACAAGGTCAAAGAAGGAGGAAGCCCGGGATTTAGAGACCGAGGACCTGGATTCAGATCCCGGGTCTGCTGCTCATTCCCTGTATACCTTGGGCAATGCCTCTGAGGGTTTCAGTTCTCAATCGATGACCCACCCCCGCGAGACAGTTAGAGGTCAGTGATTGGCACTAGGGAAAGCACGGGAAGGGCAGGTAGGAAGCCTTGAGTTCAAATTCTACGTGGGACACTTACTAGCTGTGACACCCCGGGCAAATCACTTAACCTCTCTGCCTCAGTTTCTGCATCTGTAAAATGGGGGTTATAACAACCCCTGCCTCCCAAAGTTGTTTGGAGGACAAAACCAGAGGATATTTGTAAAGTGCTCTGAAAACCACAAAGCACTAATTATTATTATTATTACAAACACCTCTGTGAAGTGCAAGGGCTGTTGTTTCCATCTACCTTCACATTTCTCGTTTATGCTCCCTTCTGTCTTCTGACGAGGCCACTGCCCCAGGTCTTATCAACCTTCACCTGTACCAGCAATAGCGTGCTGCTTGGCCTCCCCCTGCCTCCGGTCCATCCTCCACTCAAACCCAATCTTCCTCAAGCACTGGTCTGACCACGTTAATTACATCCCCCCATTCCCCAATTCAGTCAACTCTAGTGACTCCCTATGACTTCCAAGATCGAATATAAAACCCTCCCTTTGGTTGTCAGAGCCCTTCATAACCTCCCCCTTCCCCTCTCCTTCCCCGTCTTCTGACACCTGACTCCCCTTCATCTACTTTCCTGAGATGTGGGTGTCCTTGCTGTTCTTCACACATGACACTCTCCATCCCCCAACTCTGTGCATTTTCACCGGTTCTCCCTCATGCCAGGAATTCTCCCCTTATCTCTGTGGCTCGACTTCTCCAGCTTCCTTCAAATCCCAGCTAAAATCCCAACTTCTACAAGAAAGCCTTTCCAATTCCTTTTAATTCTAGTGCTTTCCCTCACGTCTAAATGACCTTGTCTGTAGCTTGTCTGGGCAGCTAGGTGGTGCAGTGGATAGAGCACCAGGCCTGGAATCGGAGAGACTCCTCTTCCTGAGTTCAAATCTGGCCTCAGACACTAGCTGTGTGACCCTGGGCAAATCACTTCACCCTGTTTGTTTCAGTTTCTTCGTCTATAAAATGAAATGGAGAAGGAAATGGCAAACCACTCCAGTATCTCTGTCAAGAAAACCTCAAATAGGGTTGGGCATGACTGAAACAACTCAAATAACAGTGTTTAGCACAGAGTAGGTGCTTTAAAAAGAGCTTTTTGGGGGGGGGCAGCTAGGTGGCCCTGGAGTCAGGAGGACCTGAGTTCAAATCCAGCCTCAGACATTTGACACTAGTTGTGTGACCCTGGGCAAGTCACTTAACCCCATTGCCTAGCCAAGAACAAACAAACAGACAAATCAAAAAAAGAGCTTTTTGATGTATTGTTTGACTCACCAGTTGATCAACAGCACTGGACTAATTGAGCAGCCTGTCTTCCCTTTCCTTTCATCATAAGAAGTGATAGGATGGGCAGTTAGATGGTACAGTGAATAATATTGGACTTAAAATCAGGAAAAATTGGACATGACTAAAAAATAGCTTGTGTGTACCTAGGTTGTTTGCATGTTGTGAGCTCCTTGGGAGTGGGGACTGCCTTTTGCCTTTCTTTGTATCTCTAGTGACTTAACTTGGTGCCTAGCACATGTGCTCAATAAATGTTTGTTGATCTGATTTGAGTAGATTCCACCTTACAGATAAGAAACAGGCACAGAGAGAAGAAGCCTGTGTGACTTGGCCAGGATCACACAAGGAACAGGTTTCTAGAACTGGGACTTGAACTCAAGTCTTATGATCCCTTCTATGTCTCTCCACCCTGGGGGCAGACCAGCACAGTGGGAGACTTCAGGGTTCTCCTAGTCTTTGACTAACAGCACTCCCAACCTCTTCCCCCAACCTCAGTCCCTCCAGTAACCAGAATGAGTCACCACATGCAGGTACCGTTGAAAAATCAAATAGTAGGTGATACTGGACCTTGGAAAATGCAAAAAAAAAAAAAATAGGGAAGGAACTTGAGTCTTAATTCTCAGGACTGAATTCTCTGGGATGGGCTTTATACCACTCACAGAGCCAGACTTTGTCAACAACTCCTAGCTGTGTCTCCTGCGATAGGAATCTGAAGACAATTCACTTATAGCACATCAGAGGCTTCAGTTAACTGAAGTTATGGAGTAGAAAGGACCAATTTTATCTTACTTCATTAAAAGCAATTGTTGTTTCTGTTGAGGCTGATCACCAGACTGCATAGCAGCAAATCATAGAGACCTACAAATTAAAATTGCAATGGTAGGCACAAGGCTACCATACATTACAAATGCAAGAGAAAGTGTTAAGGATGTCATCAAAGATAGGAACAGAGAAAAGATGGGCTGGTCAGGTCATGTAGTGAGAGTGAGTGATCAAAACACACACACACACACACACACACTCAGAAGAAAACAACAAAGTCAAAGCTCCTACATCCAAAGCCTCCAAGAAAAATATGAATTGGTCTCAGGCCATGGAAGAGCTCAAAAAGAATTTTGAAAATCAAGTAAGAGAGGTAGAGAAAAAATTGGGAAGAGAAAAGAGAGTGATGCAAGAAAATCATGAAAATGAGTCAACAGCTTGGTAAAGGAGACACAATGAGAAGAAGAATGCCTTAAAAAGCAGAGTTGGCCAAATGCAAAAGGAGGTCCAAAAGCTCAGTGAAGAAAGTAATTTCTTAAAAATTAGAATGGAGCAAATGGAAGCTAATGACTTTATGAGAAATCAAGAAACAATAAAACAAAACCAAAAGAATGAAAAAATAGAAGACAATGTGAAATATCTCAATGGAAAAACAACTGACCTGGAAAATAGATCCAAGAGAGATAATTAAAAAATTATTGGACTACCTGAAAGCCACAATTAAAAAAAAAGCCTAGAATCATCTTTCAAGAAATTATTAAAGAAAACTGCCCTGATATTCTAGAACCAGAGGGTAAAATAGAATTGGGAAGAATCCACTGATCATTTCCTGAAAGAGATCCCAAAATGAAAACTGCCAGGAATATTATAGCCAAATTCCAGAGTTCCCAGGTTGAGAAAATATTGCAAGCAATCAGAAAGAAACAATTCAAGTATCATAGTAAGGATAACATAAGATTTAGAAGCTTTTACATTAAAGGATTGGAGGGCTTGGAATATGATATTCCAGAGGGCAAAGGAGCTAGGATTACAACCAAGAATCACCTACCCAGCAAAACTGAGTATAATCCTTCAGGGGGAAAAAATAGACATTCAATGAGATAGAGGACTTTCAAGCATTCTTGATGAAAAGACCAGCGCTGAATAGAAAAATTTACTTTCACATATAAGACTCAAGTGAAGTATAAAAAGGTAAACAGGAAAGGGAAATCATAAAGAACTTAATAAGGTTAAACTGTTTACATTCCTACATGGGAAAATGATACTTATAACTCATAAGACCTTTCTCATTATTAGAGTAGTCAGTATATATAGACAGAGGGTACAGGTGTGAGTTGAATATGAAGGGATGATATCTAAAAAATAAAATTAAGGGGTGAGAGGAATGTACTGGGAGAAAGAAAAAGGGAGAGGTAGAACGAGGTAAATTATCTCATATAAAAGAGGCAAGATTTAGCTTTTACAGTGGAGGGAAAGAGGGGAGAGGTGAAGGGGAGTGAGTGAACCTTACTCTCATCAGAATTGGCTCAAAGAGGGAATAACATACACACTCAATTGGGGATAGAAATCTATCTTACCCTACAGGAAAGTAGGAGGGGAAGGGGGGGTGATAGAAGAGAAGGCAAATTGGGGGAGGGGGTAGTCAGAAGCAAAACACTTTTGAGGCAGAGCAGGGTGAAAGGAGAGAAGGGGGTGGAATAGGATAGAGGCAAATACAGTCAGCAATAGTTACCGTGAAAAAAATTTTTTGAAGCAAGTTTCTCTGATAAAGGCCTCATTTCTCAAACATGTAGAGAACTGAGTCAAATTTATAAAAATAAGAGCCATTCCCCAAAGAATGATCAAGAGATATGATCAGTTTTCAGATGAAGTAATCAATGCTATCTATAGCCATATTAAAAAAACACTCTAACTCACTATTGACTGGAGAAATGCAAATGAAAATAATTCTGAGGTACTACCTCATTCCTATTAGATTGGCTAATAGGACAGCAAAGGTAAATGACAAATGTTGGAGGGGATATGGGAAAAATGAGACATTAATGAATTGTTGGTGGAGGTGTGAGCTGATTCAACCATTCTATAGAGCAATTCAGAACTGTGCCCAAAGGGCTATAAAACCATGCATACCCTTTGACCTAGCAATACCACTACTAGGTTTGTATCCCAGAGGAGATAAAAACCAAGAAGGAAAAGGACCCATATGTACAAAAATATTTATAGCAGTTCTTTTCTCGGGGCAAAGAATTAGAAATTGAGGGGATGCCTATGAATTGGGGAATGGCTGGACATGTTGTGATATGTGATTATGATGGAATACTATTGTACTATAAGAAATGATGAGCAGGGTGCTCTTAGAGAAACCTGGGCTGATACAAAGTGAAATGTACTGTGTACAAAGCTACAGCATTATTGTGGGATGATCAACTGTGAATGACTTAGCTATTCTCAGCAATACAAGGATCCAAGACAACTCTGAAGGACTTAGGATGAAAAATGCTTTCTATCCCCAGAGAAAGAAGTGATGGTGTCTGAATACAGATTGAAACATACTTTTTTCACTTTCTTTATTTTTCTTGAGTTTTTTTTTGTTTATGTTTTTTCACAACATGACTGCCATGGATATATTTTGCATGACTACACATGTATATCAATATCGAATTGCTTGCCTTTTCAGTGCGGGGAGTGGGGAGGGAAGAAGGGAGAGAATTTGAAATACAAAGTTAAGAGTGTTAAAATTGTTTTTACATGTAACTGGGGAAAATAAAAAACTAAATTAAAAAAATAATTAAGGGGGAAAATCAGAATTTATCAAAATGGGTTTGACCTCCACCGATAGGGGTTCCCCCAATCTTGCTTTTCAAAGTCAAAAGTAAATTATTACATATCTTTTTTTAAAAGTTTATTTCTGTTTTTGTTACATTTTAAGCTCCAACTGTCTTCCTCCCTCCCTCCCCACTCCACACTAGAGGCCACCATTTCTCACAAACACACATGCACACACACACACACACACACACACACACACACACACACACACACACGCTATGCATACTTCTATTTATCAATTCTTTCTCTTGAGGTGGAATTCTTCCTTCACAGGTCCTTTGCAGTTGATTTAGCTATCGTACTCAGAATAACAGTCATTTATAGGTATTCTTCAAACAATATTACTGTTACTGTATATAATGTTCTCTTGGTTCTTATTTCACTTTTCATTATGTCATGCATCTTTCCATGTTGTTCTAAAATCAACTTAAATCAACTAGATTTTTCTAAAATCTAAAATCTCCATTTCTTATAGTGCAATAGTATTCCTTCACAATCATATACCACAACTTGTTCAGCCATTCTCCAATTGATGGGCATCCCTGCAATTTCCAGTTCTTTACCACCATAAAGAGAGCTTATATTGTTATATTTTAGAACATATAGGTTCTTTTTCTTTTTCCTTAGTCCCCTTGGGAAACAGACTTAGTAGTGGTAATGAGTGTGTACGAGCCCTGGGAAACCTCCCCTCCCCCCACCCAGCCAACTCTCCTTGAGTTTTCTCCCACATGGTCAAGTCTTTGTCGCTCTCCTGAGGCATCATCCCAGTAATCCTCTCAGCTGGCCTTTCTTAGTGGCTACTTTCATTGAGGTTATGCCCAATCTCCCAATTCTGTTACCTCTGACCCAGCCCAACCTTCATTGTCTGTTACGTCCCTATCACCCTGGTCATTTCCCACCCTTGATCCTGTCTAGACCCCTTTCTACTCCCAGTCACTCCCATCAAGATCCTCCCTAGACCCCTCCTCCAGTCACCTCAGCCTACTGGCCACTCCCATCAAGGTCTTCCCTAGACCCCTCCTCACAGTCACCCCAGACTACTTGGCCACTCCTGGATCCCTACCACAGTTTTTCTGTACATAAGGTCCATCTTGTCTCCATTAAGGGGCTCAGATTCTTAAACTCTAGCCAATGGCTCACAAATGTTCAGATTCCTTAAGAGTCTGGCCAATATGGTAGATCTTTAATAAACCTTGTCTTTGGCTGAAAGAAGGTTTGGGTCAAAATCATTCAGGCAGGACCTGGGTGTCACTATTTTGGGGTCCCAGCACCCCTAACTTCTAAACCTCAACACATCCATTCTGACTTCTGGCCACCTTGCCAGACGTGCATAGCTTGTCTTGTGGGCTCTATAGGCTTACTCCAGGAAGAAGGGTCATAGTCTTCTCTGCATCTCTTCCCGATTGGATGCAGATGCAATCCAGAAGCCATAAAGGAATATGGCCCCAAAATTTGTCTGGCTCCTTTTGAAAGTTCTTTCACAGAAGGATTTCTGTCCTTTATGGGGGATCTTCATGCCTGCCCCACCCCCCACTTCTCACTCTCTCCACCTCCACACACATATCTCTCTTTGATATCTGAGATTTGGAAATGATGGCTTGTGGGCCCAAGCTGAGACCTTTGCCCCTTACCCCAAAAGAATTGGGTCCCATTTGTCTCAAGGGGGAATGATGGGGTACAGGCTCTGGAAACTCCCCTCCTCCACCTTTCCTTGAATTTCCCCACATGGTCAAGTCTTTGGTGGTCACGTTCATCTGAGGCATCGACCCTTCCAGTTAATTAACTGCCCTTCTATTGCCTGCACCTGGCTCCACCCTAGACCTCCACTCCTCCATCTTATCTAGATCCCAGTCTCCCTTGGCCACATAGCCCAGGTCCCTAGCATTCGACCTCCCAGTCACCCCAGCCTACTGGCCACTCCCATCCAGATCCACTGTGAACCCCTCCTCACAGTCACCCCAGATGACTTGGCCGCTCCTGGATCCTTCCCACAGTCTTTCTGTATATAAGATCCATCTTGGCCTCCATTAAGGTGCTCAGATTCTTAAAATATGGCCAATGAGGGCAGCTAGGTGGCGCACTGGATAGAGTTCTGGCCTTGGAGTCAGGAGGATCTGAGCTCATTTCCTGTCTCAGACACTTGACACTTACTAGCTTTGTGATGTTGGGCAAGTCACTTAACCCTGAGTGCCTCACCAAAAAAAATGGCCCCATGGCTCAGATTCAATGTAGCCCACTTGTCAATATGAGGGTCACAAATGTTCAGATTCTTTAAGAGTTTGGCCAATATGGCAGATCTTTAATAAACTTTGTCTTTGGCTGAAAGAAAGTTTGGGTCAAATTCATTCAGGCAGGACCTGTGCGTTGCTATTTCGGGGTCCCAGAACCCCCTAAACCTCAACAGAAAGTGCAGAAAGGCCATAATTGTGGAGCAGCTGGTGGCTGCTTCAGCAAGGAATTGGTTTGGGTTTGTTTTTGACTGGATCTCTGATTTCATTAGCACAAGGAACTCCCAGTGGGCAACCTCTCTCTACAAACATAATTACTACTCTGCCACACATAGTCTTAAAGAATTTCTTGGGGGGCCCTAAGAGGTCATTGTGACTTGCCAGGATCACATAGTCAGTGTGGGCCAAAGGCAGGACCTGAACTCTGGTCTCCAAGACTGGCTCTCTACTATGCTACGCTGTCTCTCAGATAAGGAGTTAAATATCATAAATGCCCTAGGTCTCCTTGTATTTCACCTTTAGATATTTTTCCTGAGAGGCAGATTTGTGGGGCAGAAAGAATGCCCACCATGCCATGCAGTCAGTCAGGAATAACCTGACTTCAACCCTTAGTCATTGGGTTTTCCCTTCCAAGCTTTAGTTTCCTCATTTATAAAATGGGCTAATAATCTCTTCGCTGACCTTCCCTAGGATTGTTTCATAGGGTTTTGATCACAAATAGAATGTATAGCCCCTTTCTTTTATAGATGAAGCCCAGAGAGGGGAAGTAACAGCCTGTAGCAGAGCAGCAGAGGCCTGGTTTGAACCCAGATCCTGGGCCCTTTCTATAATACCTCACACTCTACTTTAGCCAACTGAGCTGGCTGACCTCCAGAGGAATCTGCTCCATGAAGGAGGCTTTTTCTTCCTCATTCTAAGTGAGGCCTGGGACTTGATCAAGATCCTAGGAGGATCTCTGTGTAGAGTCCTAAGAGCTCCAGAAAAGTGGGCCTCTTTCTTTGAGAAGCACAGACCAGCACAGATAATCAAGGAAGAGAGTAAAGAAAAGCAATGAATTGGAAATACCGAATGGGACGCTTCTGGGCCCAAGGAAGGCATGGTTCTCATTGGTCAGGATTTAAGGGCCAGAAGGTGGCGCCTGTAATGAGGAATGATAATATTTAATCCCACTCTGTTCTTCAGATACCTGGACCCTATAACTCTACTTGGAATCCCGCTAGGATCTGGGGATCACTGAGGCTTCACAACTTTGGAGATTGAGAAATGATTCAATTTTGGTTGGGGACAGAGCACCCTAGGAATAATACTTGTTTTTCCAATCCCCTTCCCCCACGGTTCCGAACCACTCCTAAAAGTGTTGGGACAGCCCTGGGGCTGAGGTAGACCCTGATGTGGCCCCTTTGGGCTGTGCTGGATCCCATAGGCCCACCTTAGTCCAAATCATATCTCAGGAAGCTTCAGTCATCCTTGGAGCCTCACTGATGCATGGGATAAGCTTTATGTACCCCTGCGTACCCCTTCAGTGCCGGGGGCTGAAGGGTACCCACCTAATTGTTATGGGGGAATACAAATGACTTTGGCTTGGCCTCCAGTGGGAGAGGACGCTTCTTCAGTTAGGCTGGAGAGCTGTGTTTCAGATGTGCTCCATTTGGACCAAGGATGCAAATGCACGAAGACAACCCTGCTTTGTTCACGTGCGACTGAGAACTGCAAGAGACCTCAGGGATCGTCTCATCCAGCCCCCTAATTTGACACAGAAGGACCCTGACATCCAAACGGGGAAGTGACCAGGCCAATTCCTCCTCCTGCTTCCTTTATCTCGTCCTTCCTCGGTTCCCCAGTGCCTCAAAGGGGACTGTCCTAAGTAGTGACTGGAGGCCACTTGAGAACTCTGGAATCCAAGGATGATGAGGGGACCCACAAGCATCCCCTCCCTCTGTCCTGGCCCACGCTGCTCAAAGAGTCAACCTCAGCTGAAGTGAAGAAACAGAAGGCTTTGTTTTTCTGGGAAGCTCCGGGGAAGGGTCAGTAATGGGGATCTGAAATATCGGTGACAACAGCCCCGTGGATCACCTTCTCCCAATTCACCAGCTGCTGCACAAAGCCTCTGTTGGGCCGAATGTTGTTTTTACAGTTCTGCACATGGGCCCAGGATCTCTGCAAATACAGGAAGAAGAAAGCCAAGTTTTGTCAAGAGAGTGGAGAGGGTTGTGGCAGTTTCCTCCCTTGCATTAGAACCAGTGAGATAATGTTCTCTGGTAATATTTTTTTTCAATCTTTTGCTTTATTTTATTATTCAATTACCAAGCATTTATTTTCTCTCCTTCTCAACCTCCTTCCACTGCCACAATTTAAGAGGAAAAACCCCCAAACCTTTGTAACAAACACACATGGTTTGCGAAGCAAATCCCCACACTGGCCACATCTGAAAATGAATGTCTTGTCCTGCATCTTTAATCCATAACCTTTCAGGAAGTATGCAGCATGCTCCTTCCTCGGTCATCTGGAATGACAGTTGGCCACTGCATTGGCCAGAGTTCTTTCAAGGTCTGATTGTCTTTGTGATGTTGTGGTTATTGAAAAACTTGTTCTGCTGGCTCTGCTCACTTCACTTGGCATCAATCACTTGTTGGCTGCTGCTTCACGGACGTATCGTTCTTTGAGCTCATGCGGCTATCACACATGAAGGCCCTTATGACTCCATCCTTGGGTCTTTGCAAGTTCCATCCAGAAACAAATCACTTTCACCTCCATTTGACAGATTCAGTGGTATGTGTTGGTTGATGGCCTTTGGGAAGTAAGGGCTGTTTTGTCCAAAAGTATTTCTGCAAACATGGAACCTGTTTTATTGTGTGTTCTGAGAGCAGCTATCATCTTATCCTTCTCCTCTTTTTCAATAAGAAGTGGTTCTGGGACAAGTTGCCCTCCTGAAACTATTCCTTTATATTAAAAGTTCTATGGACAATTTTACAAGGAGATACAATCAATGTTTTTTTTTTTTTTTTTTTTTGCAGTTGAATAAAGGATGCAAGCTCTTTCTCTGTAGGCTCATGGAAAGCATCTCTGGTACAACTCCAGTAGTAGTCAGAATAACAAATATAATGGGTACTTCAACCTGTTCCCATGTAATTTTGACATCCCACGCCAGGCTTCTACATTTAGAAAGTTGTTTCATTATAGGTAATTTGGAGAGATTATGAAGTTCTGGTAAGCTGACATCAGTTAGAAACAATGTTAAAAATTTCCATGGATCAATGTTACGTGCAGGCAATTACGGGCAACAGTTTCGCCTGCAATAATGGTTCAGTTAGGGCAGCTAAATGGTCCAGCAGATAGAGTGCTGGGCCAGGAAATCAGGAAATTTAAATCTGGCCTCAGACACTTCCTAGCTGTGTGACCCTGGGTAAGTTGCTTAACCCTGTTTGCCTCAGTTTCCTCATCTGTAAGATGAGCTGGAGAAGGAAATGCCAAACCACTCCAGTATCTTTTCCAAGAAGAGTTTTTGTCATGAAGAGTTAGACACGACTGGAAATTACTGAATAACAACAAAACTGGTTCAGTTTCCATACAAGTTTACTGGTTGAGTTCTCTAAGCTATTTTGAAGCCTGTATTTATAGGATAGAGATTTGTCATCTGTCAGTCCGTGAAAGATAGCAAGCTTCTGACATATGATTGTAGCCACAGGGTCATGTCTTACTAGGTATTCAGTAGTGGTAAATACTGACATCCTGGAGTATCACTAAATCTGGGCTCTTCAAAGGATATTCCTTTTGTAATTTCTGGTGGTGATGGTCTGGGGTTGAATTGTTATCATAAGCCCCTCATTCCTATAGGACAGTCACTTATTTGATGTTTCTTTGTCAATGTATTGTTAGCTGGGTTCACACGGATGTTACCCATGAGGTGTCTTTTGAGTCCATTCTGGGATATGAGTCATTCTACAGGTTCTATCCACAGGTGAACCACTTTCAATTATCTGAAAGAAATCCAAGGGTGTGTACCTACTGCCAGCCTTAACTACTGTGCACTGATTGATATCTACTTGTCCCAAAAGTATTTCTGAAGGTTTTAATTTTTTTGAACTGTTATTAATCTGCTTCCTTCCTTTTTTAGAAGAAGTATTCATTTTTTTCCCTATAGCCCACTTAAGGTGACAGACCCTATGTTTCATGAATATTGGATGGATTTTTGCTAGGATACTTTTCAAATCTGTTATGACCTATTTTATAATTCTGAAAGTGGACATTAAGACTGTTGTTGGTAAGTTTTCATTCTTTAAGCCTAGTCTTTCCACTCAGATTTGATTTCAGGATGCTGCTAAGTCTCTTGAAATTCGGCCTTCTCTCGGTTTTCTTTATGCTCAATATGTCTACGTATCATCTTTATTCATTTGGTTCAATGTGACTTCCACATTCAAGCTCAAAACCTTCAGTGACTATCTTTCCTTGGTGTACTTTAAGAACACTACACTTGCTGAGTCCAAATACCATTCTGATATTGTTGAAGAAGGAATTCACAAAGTGAAGGAGCTCTTTGCTATGCTCTTGGGTGCGGTCATATAAATTGACCTTATCCGTGTCATTCAAATGATTAGTCAGATGTTTTGGCTTGTTTTTCTCTTCAATCTGGAAGCCAGACTGACTCCTACTTAAGAGAGATAATAATGGATTTTGGGCAGAAACATAATGGGTTTTCTCTGAGGATGTCGTGATTTATATCAGTTACTCTGGACATTACTATGCTGATGGTATGTTTTAAATACAAACTAGTTTTCCAGTACGCTTATCAGGTGCTCTTTAGTGCTTTTACTATACTTGGTTTATTTTGCACAGTCCCAGTATGTGAACAAGCCACAAGTGTGAGATAGAGTCAAAGGCTTTGCCATAATCATGAAGCAAGTTACGGCACTTTGGGACAGCTTGTTTAATAATTACCAAATAGGTAAAAGGGTTTTCTTGTTATCACCTGGGACTTTCAAGTGTGCCCTTTTTGCTTCTCAGTCAATACATGGTTCTTTTTAAATGTCTACAGATTTGAGGGATTAAATACTGTGAATGCTTGGTATAAAGAACACAAACATGTAAATGGCCTGCACAGGCCTCTTAAAGCACATGACTGCACTAAGACTTTTGGAAGCCCTGGTGTTTGGGGAGCTCTGGGTGTTTTCATCTTCTGGTAATGAATGGGCTGCTTTCTCTTAATGAAGACAGGATCAGGTTTCTGTGGGGGAAATGCTTTGCTAGTCGTTTACACATTGCTGCGGTTCACAGGAGCCAAGAGCCCCCAATCTACCCTCCCCCCCATCCTTTTCAGGGACGCAGAACAGTCGGAGTTTCAGTCCCCTCCCTTGACATGGTTTTTGTTGGTCATTTATTAACGGTGCGCATACTTTCTGTTTCTTGTTTGATCTAACACCCAGTTTTGTCGTGTTGGGCTCTTGGGACCATTTAGAAATCAGAGATGTTCTCCCTACTCCTTTTTAGGGGGATCTCTCTCCTGATTTCTTTGCTTCTCCATTCACTGCAGTAAAGTTTTTGCTTGACATTGGATTGTTTGTTTTATTCTTTGCCCAGCATTGACTCCTTGTATCACCTTAACTTTTGGGTTTTTTCTTTCCATTCCTAATTAAGAGGGCACAGAATTTCTGTTGTACTTTTATTTTCCAAGTTCCATTCTATAGGTTTCTTTTATGTTACCTTTGATTGGGCAGTACAGCCTTCAAGCTTCCTGCCACATGTATGAACTAGATATAGACGTAATTTTCCAAAGCCCATCCCCAGATCTCCAGGACTCTCCCAAGCTGCTAATGCTGTCGTGCCCCTACCAACATTTCTTGATGGCACTGAATTTCCTCCTTAGGTTCTATCCACAGCAATGACTACAGCTTAGACTGTAGCGTCAGAGTCCTGAAACGTTCACACACTTTCATGGGAGCATTCATTCATGGTAACATCGCAGATTTTAATTGTGAATTGTTCTGTTTGGACATCACGGGTCTTCTAGTTGGATTCATGTGGTTATACTCAAGAATGGTGCCTTGAAATTCTGACCTAAGCATGATCTTCTCCTTTTCAAAGTCATTTGAGACACTGGTATTATTTTTGTCATCGCTTTGGTTTTCAGGTGTAATTTCTAAAGTTTGGATTTCCAGTGACCTTGGGTTCCTGAACCTTTCCCCTCTCTGGACTTCAGCAGCTCCACAACTTGTCTCTTATTTTGTCTAATCTAGGTTAAAGGGTGAAGTTATTTTTTTTACTCTTGCCCTACATTGGTCAGTAGAATGTTGTTTGTGACTTGGAGCTGAGGGTACTGTTGACAAAAAGCAGTATGGAGCCCTTGCCTGTAACTGGTAAGATCCATTTCAGATTTGGTTGCTATGTGAAAGTCTTCCTGCCTTTAGCCCATTTCATGCATCCTCATGGCTTTCCTACTTTGCAGATAAAACCTTCTATATGTGCTCTCTCCCCCATTAGAATGTGAGCTCATTCAGGGCACAACTGCATTACTTTTCTCTTTGTGTCCCCAAAGTCTGCCACACGGCTTTGTATACAGTAAGTGCTTAATACATGCTCTCTCCTCCTCCTTCCTTCCCTTCCTTCCTCCCTCCTCTCCTGCCTGCCTACCTGCTCATTTATTCTTTCATCCCCTTGGCATTCAGACCTGTGGGCACTGAAGCATTGACAGCAGGTGGCATTTTTATATTTCCAGCTTGCTCGGATCCACCTTTCCTTCTCGTGGCCAGAGAACTCTGTGAGACACTCACTTGGCTATCCTGTGCCAAGCTGACCACCAAGGGGGGGAGGGGTCAATCCACATTCCTCTGCTACTCTGTTTCTTTGACTCTTCGTAGCAGGCCTGGAGTGCGAGGATGCTACATGTATCTAAGAAGTCAATACAAGGTAATTTCAAGGGAGAGAGTTAACAGCCATAGGATGAGGAGGGCAGAGTCAGGAAAGGTTTCAAAGTAGCAGATCCGGTGAAAACAACAGGCGAGAGAGGCTCATGACGGAATGGGCTGTACTGACGTGTCTTTCCTAGTGTGTGGCCGTCAGGTCAGAGACTCTGTAGGATGGCTAAACTGGCTGGCCTGAGGGGCCACCTGGTGGAATAGCTGGAGCACTCCCTGGGCTTGGAGTCAAGAAGGCTCTGGGTTCTAATCCCAACTCAAACACCTACTAGCTGCGTAAATGAGGAAAACTGCTCCTTTCTAGTCTCTGCCACTGACCTAGGCTGGTGTCATTTAAGTTTTAAGTTGAATCTATCTACACCAACACTTTCCCCTTGTCTTTCAGAATGCATAGAGAAACTTTCCAAGATATTCATGACAAGAGAATGTATTTACATTTAGTATTTAATAGTTACCAGGGGCCCACTGATACTGGAAACTTAAACCCTATACACAGTGAAAGTGGGGGGGGGGGCATCTGCGCTTGGCTTGAATGGATTTCCTCAATGAAACAGAATAAGAAAGTGATATTAGACCAATAAGGCAGAATTTCCAGGGACTCTGACCACTGCAACTCTCTTCTTCTCTCCCCCAAGAACTTTACAAAAATATACATAATTACCTGAGGCACTGGAAAAGTGCCTGCATATCTTCTGGGGGGACAGAACTCTAATAAGCAAATAAGATACAGAACAAGTAGGGAGAATGTGGAATTTTTCATTGGCCAACATGTAACAAGTCTAGGTTGAGTTTGTCTCCTGACAGATATCATATGTACAATAAAAAAGGCAGGCATGTGGGACAGGATGGTAGAGGACAATGGCCTTAATTTCTTTGCTTACCTTTAGTTCTGGCTTAAATTCATCTGCCTGCCAACCCAGAGAGGATCTTGGGAAGAAAGTGGGCTTTATTCCCCTCCCTTCCACAGAACTTTTGTGGCTGTTTTTGATATAAACCTCTGAAATGGGTTTTGGAGGCACCACATCCACTTTAAAGGGCTAAGTGAGAGGTATAAGAAATTTCCAACCCTAAGTCAGAGAGTTGTTCGGGATCATGGACTGTGATTTAGCCCTAAACAGAGGCCAAAGAAAAGAGTTAAGTCTTTGCAGAAGGACACTCTGCCTGGCTTCTCTTTAGTTCCCCTTTAGTTAGGTATGGTCTTTCATGGTGGGTTGTTGTCCTTCATTCTCAAAAAAGACCAAAGTGACCTCACTGTGTTAGGGTCAAGTGACAACACATCTGACTGTGGTTGATCAGACCAATAAAAGCTCGGAATGCTCTACCACAGGGTGGCCACAAGTAGTCCTTGTGAACATTTGGGGACAATTCTCTATATCTCTGCATCTCGTGTTTCTTTGGAGTTACTTCAGTTCTGCTTTGCTCACAGAGCACAGCACCTTCTCTGATGTGGGCATGCCATGTCGGGCAGTCCTGTGCCGGTGTCTCCCATGTCACACAATCAATTCCAAAGTTCTTGAGAGACCTTGAGAGTGTCCTTGTATTACTTCTTCTGAACACTTGCCCTGTGTGAGTTCTCCATAAAATAGTCTTTTTGGCAAGTATACGGTTTGCATTCGAACAACGTGGCCAGCCCACCGAAATTGCACTTTCTGAAGCAGAGTTTGAATGTTTGGCAGTTCAGCTTGAGAAAGGGCCTCAGTGTCTGGTCTCTTATCCTGCCAGGTGATCTTCAGAATCTTCCCACGGCAATTCAAATGGGAGCAATTGAGTTTCCTGCCATGGCGCTGGTAGACTGTCCAGGTTTCAAGGCATACAGCAATGAGGGGAGCACAATGGTTCTGGAGACCTTCAGTTTGGGAGGCAGTCTAATACCTCTTCTCTCTCATACTTTCCTTCAGAGCCTCCCAAACACTGAGCTAGCTCTGGCAATGTGTGTGTCAACCTCATTATCAACGTGTACGTGCCTAGAAAGTGTACGGCCAAGGTAAGTGAACTTATCCACAACATTCACAACTTCTCCATTTGCTCCAACCAGTGGTTCCATGCATGGGTGGTACAGTGCTGGCTGATGGAGTTCATTGTTTGGGGACTCCATAACCCAAACATGCTTTTTTAATCCAGGGCTGATGACCTTGCCCACTAGATGGTTTCCAGGGATCTGGCAAGCTAAAAAATAAGGGGACTCAGCAGGGACCCCAGAGAAGGGGCTGCCTGTCCACCCCATGATATTCTTCCTCTGGACTGATGAAAACCATATACTTTCTGCATGGCAGGTCCCCTGTTTGCAATTCTAATTTATTTTATTTTGCCCTGACTGAATTTTTTTTGGCCAGGATGTCTTTCAGGGTTCCCATATTTAATTTTTAGGATCCCAGTAGCTGGCACATGTGGCCTCCAGTCACCCTCTATAGTCCTACATTGGAGGCGACCTTGGCCATCTTCTTAAGGGAGGAGAGTAGGGAGTATCCACTTCATCTGCCCTTAGAGCTGCTGTGGGACCAATTTTAGGTTTTAACATTATAACAATAACCCTAAGTAAATTAGTTAACAATCTTACAATTTTCATAAGTGAGAGCGAAATTGTTTTAGTTGCAAGACGAGGTTAGCGGGGCTTAATAAAATAACATAACTGGTTTTAAACAATTTTTTCCACTGTCTTTTAGTTTCAACAAAATTCACATTAAAATTGCTTTGTCTAACACCATTTCTGGCTCACAATTGCCACTCAAATTTTACAATATAAGAGAATTCATATGGTGTTGTTAGGCCAAAATTAGCACAAGCAGCAGAGAAACAATCCATACTTTGTTGCATCTCAGCTTCAGAGGCTGCAATTGAGTGCAAAATTATCTGCAAAGAAAAAATCATGCACCAACTCTCCCTCCACTTTAGTCTTGGCTTGTAGCCTTTGAGGTCTCTCATAGCTTCTGTTTATGACTAAAGAGCTGTCTGTCTGCTTTTATCAGGGAGGGGTTTTCTAATCAGTGCATCCTAGCAGATGGAAACAGATAGCTGGCAAATGACCCTCAAGAAGTAAGCACGAGAATATGCTAGCATGACCAAGATAACAGCAAACAACACCACTGGAGTGATGTCCTTCAGAGATGATACTTCCAGCAGAGGGAAGTATGATATTACCAGAGGGCATCAGCAACCTTGAAAACATTGAAAGTGTGAGTTGCTATGGTCAAGTGTATCCTTGGCACATATATTCTCTGTATGTGTATATTTCATGTGGTGGTCATGTGGTGTTCCCTTTGTGTACATGGAAAGAATTTTCTAAAGAAAATGACTTTATTTACTATGATATTTGCTATCTTTTGAACTAATATGTCCTTTGGCTCACTGATAAAAGCAGACATATTAGTAAGAGCTCAAAGCGTATTCATCTTGAGTTAGTCTACCCATAGAGAACTGTGAACCTGGGGGAGATTTTCTATAGTTACACAGGTCTGTAATTACATAGAGTTTTGACTAGGATGGGAAAAAGAGAAGTTTCCCCCAACCTTCTAAGTTTTTTTTTTTTCATGAAGAAAAAGTGTTAGAGCTAAGATACAATAAGATCCTATTTCACTTCTATCTGTGCTTGACATATACCTGACTGACCGGTCTATTGATTGTCAGATGAGATAGACAGATGTAAACGTAAGAGTGTGCTGGAGCCAGTTCCAAATAGCTTGTGAAAAGCCAATTTACAAATTTCAGTGTGATCAAATGCATCTCAGAAACCAACAATTGCTACAAATCAGGGCTTGGCTTATTGTTTTGTTGATTGTCTAGACTTAAGAAAGTGTTAATAATGCAGATTAAATGAAAAGTGTGTGTGCATATATTTTTATTCTGAGAGCCTGACTCTTAAGCATTTACCAGTACACTCCTGTATTGCCTTATAAACATTTCTTAAGCTCAGCAGCAGAGTACTGGAAGGCTCATGGGATGAATTCATCACCATCCTAGAGGGTAATAATAATAATTATTATTATAAGTTATTATTATTATTATTGGCATCTATCTAAGGTTTGCAAAGTGCTTTATATCCATATCTCATTGGAGTCCCATAACAACCCTGTCTGCATTCCAAGGAAAAGAAAGAAAAAAGCAGAAATGCTAGTCTACATACCCTTAAGGATTCTTTATTCCGATGCATGAGATAAGCCAAAACCATAGTACAACCACGACTTATTCCCTGAGTAGAGAAAACGAGGACCACAGAGCCAAGATTAACATGGGCATCTGAAACAAAAAGAAAAGGCACATTAGTTTTGGAAAATCAAAGGTCACCTTGCCTTGGTTAAGTGAATTGTCTTACATTTTGTTTTTGCAAATTGAATGTACTCCCCATGTCAGGTACATGTATAATTACAGGGTGATAGGAGCATATCTCAAGAGATGGAAAAAACCTCAGAGACCATTTAATCTAATCCCTTCATTTTATAGTGGAGGAAACTGAGGCCCAGCTTACCCAAGGTCATACAAGTATTAAGTGTCAGAGGCGGAATTGAACGAAGATCCTCAGACTGTCTTATCCCCCTCTGAGACTATCAGCTCCATGAGAGCAGGAATGGTATTTTATCTAAGCTTTGTACCTATTCTAAAACCCAGCATAGTGCGATTTATTAAGCAGAGTAAGTGTTTGTTGAATAAGCAAATGAATGAATGAATGATCTGTGTTGATTCTGGGAAATGATATTTCCCTTTCATCCTGGGAAATGGCATATGAACTTTCCCCATAAACAAACTGTGTTGTGACTCCCCGCTCTGATGCGCAGAAGACATGTGGGGAGCGGGGGCCACTGCCCCACATTTGCTTAGTTAAATGGTGGGGCTCTGAGGGCTGAGCAACTGGCCGAAGCTGAGAGCACGTGAGACTTAAAATCTCAACTTTGAGAGCGTAGGAAACTTCCATGACCTCTATGAACTCACGGTGAGTGCAAAGGACGACTGACTACAGGCATGCCTGACTCTAGAACCTGAACACCCAAACAGGACTGGGAAGATTACCTCTGTTACTTTACAGGGATTGCTGCTAAGCAGCAGGACCTGATATCATCAAAGCCTTTTAGCTGAAGACTAGGGGCCTCCAGGCAAAAATGGCAGGAAACCAAAAGGCGCAGAGCCCCAAGTTGAACTGCATCTTCAGCTCCCTTCCAATGTAAGGGTTACTTAAAGGATTTGTACTTATGGAAGGGGATTTGGAGGCTGGATTGGGTTATTAGAGCCTCTGTACTTTCCAAACTCTTTTTTAATGGAGCCTCCACTTTCAATAAGTTTAATAATCAACAAGATTAATAATCTCAATAGTCTTTAATAAGTAGCTATAGTCCAGCACCCACCCTCATTCTTTTGAAGAGGAGGGAGTCTACAGGTATGGGACATTGGATATGATGTCCCCATTAGGGGTGTGTGAAATGATGGCTGAGCCATCAAAGGAAAGTGAAAATGAGCAGTCAGGTAAGTAGGAGGAGAACCAGATGACAGCCATGTCACAAAAACCCTGTGAGAAGAGAGGAGGGGGTGTTCTATAGGGTCAAATGCAGCAGAGGTCCAGAAGGATGCTGCATCTTTTCCTCATTTTTCTTTTTCTTTTTTCTCCCTCATTTGTATTCTCCTAGCCTTGTATTAATTTTGATTTTTGCTCTGACAAGTTGGTGGTCTGGGTCCAGCCAGCTGACTCTCACAGAAGTAATGGGTCATTTCTTGTCACTTAAAATATGATCAGTTTCACTTTTCGTGATGTCATTCAGTATACAGTATGTCGGAAGTACTCATGACATACAAATGTGAAGCTTTGATACAATCTCTGTGACTCTGTCGGTCTTCATTCCCTTTGTATTTTCCAGTGTGTTTATCACTGTCCTCAACTATTCCTACCTTTGTATTGATGTCACTAAGTAGCAAAGCTCCTGCTAATTTAATTAGGGAGAGTGTGATCAAGTCCTTATATGATTTCTTCTGCTCTTCATCCCTTGTTACAGGTGAAGATGCGTAATTTGCATTTACTTTTGTGGTGGTCTTCTTTTCAAATCCTTGTCACAAGCACTGCAATGTGAAATGAACAAACGTCCCACGAAAGATTTCTTCTTGCCTTTGGGTGCCCAATAAGAGCAGCTCTACTAACTGCTTTATTTGTCTCTACAAGAAGAACCTCTAGCTAGTCCTACCATTTTGCTGCCATTTTTCTTTCTATCTTCTGGTTTATTTTATGGCAAGAATGTCAGGATGAACGTAACTCAATTTCTCCAACAGTATGTTTACTAATCAATTATTGGATCAGGCTATCTAACATTTGGAGTATCAATGGTTGTCAGTCTTTACAGATAGTCTAAACACTGTATAATTCTTTCCTAACCCTTTGCCATCGTCTCTGCACAAGAGGAAGGGAGCCAGATGAGAATTAGGACTTTGTGAGATCCCATAACAGGTCCCATGAATGGGCTGGAGTTGAATGGTGTCAGTAGTACAATCCTCCAGTGCGGTAGGAGCTACACAGCCGTGGAGACGCCTAAACCAAGTAGAGAGACACACTGAAGGCAAATAGATAAAGACTGATAGTCACCTGGGAAAAGGGAGTTTTAAGGGACCTGTCTCCTTATTTTGAGAAGAAGTGCGCACTATGAATTTGGGCGCACTAAGCCCAGCAGACAGGGGAGCTTCCCATGTGTTCTCTGTGTGCATACCTCACTACCACTGTGCTCTCCCTACACTAGAGCACAGACAGATCTTGTTTACCTTTGGAGGAGCTGGTCAGCTCCCCTCAACCTGGTTTAGCCCCTCTGCTGAGACAGCTGCTGGGCATGCTACAGCTTCTTGGAGCCACAGGTGAGAGGGAGAGTAAGCGACAGGCCTCAAACCCATCAGTGAGTTTGGGGGATGTTTACCACAAGCACGTGAAGACTTTCCCTGGCAGAATGGGCAGATGAGAATATTTTGTTGTAAAGGCCATGAAGGCGGCTACAGCAGGTTCTGTGGAGTCGTTTCACTCACGTCCAACTCTCTGTGACCCCATTTGGGGTTTTCTTGGCAGAGATACTAGAGCGATTTCCCATTTCCTTCTCCAGCTCATTTTACATATGAGGAAACTGAGGCCAGATTTGAACTGAGGAAGATGAATGTGTGCACTATGGCGCCACTCAGCCGTCCTACACAAAATGTGGCTCGGTAATTCTCTTTTTTGCCCTAAGCCCCCATGGAGGGCAGGACGCACCCACAGCATTTAAAAGAATCTCTTTCTCTCTCTTTCCCTACATATTTTATGCCTATTGCCTCCCCATCTGTTGCATTTGTGCAAGACACACATATGCAGAGTAGGAAGACAACAGTCAACCACTTTATCGTAGAGGAAATTGTATTTAAAACAATAGCAGAAGAAAAAGGAAAGACAAACTCTTAAGACATGGGCTAGGGAACAGGCTTGTCTCTCCCACGAGAGCGAGCGAGCACGAAGCCAAGGATGAGGAGTCATCGGGTCTGCTCTTGGCAGTGGGCTACTCTGTGCAGCTCCACATCCGTGCTCTGGACAGCCTAGCTGCCCCCTCCATGGGTGGGAGGATCATGACTTTCACTGTTCATGCATGATTCCCTGGCTGACGCTTCTCCTCAGAGGCCGCTGGTCCTGGAGGTAGGGATGTGGTCCTGGAGGTAGGGATGTCCCCAGCCCGCTGAGGTTGCCCTTACAATAGTCTGCTTCCCTGCCAAAGTGCTGGGTGGTGATAGCAGCATCCCCTCCCTCTTCCCTCTAGACCCCATCACACTCAATCCAGCTGACTGACAGGCTTCCCTCCAGCTCCACTGTCTGGGGTCTCGCTCCACTGAAGAGGCTCCTGGATCTGTCTTCTTCCAGGAATGGGAAAAAGGAGTTTATCTACCAAGGAGAGAGACTGGTTCCCTGGGGGACCAAGTCAGACAATGCCTGGGGATTTCTGCATGCCAGCAGACACTGTCTCCAGCCTTCTATTACACTGACACAGCTTTTCCCTCCACATCTGGGATAGAATGCAGTCCATCAGAGGTAACGTCTACCACAGCTATAGACCAGAATGATGAGCAAATCGTGCCCCCGAATGACTTCTCCTCTCTGCTTGTGCGGCCCCCCCGACATGCTTACCCATGAAGTGAGTGGCCTGCCGGAAATGGGAGAAAAGATCCTCTTCTGGGGAGTCGGTCACTTTGATATGAAGAAAGTTCTTCTTATCTCCCTCAAAGCTGAAGAAAAGAAACACACAGGAAGTGGGTTAGACTTACTGCAGTTGTCATCAACTTTAGATAAATTCAGCCTCATTTATTAAGGCCTATATGGGGGAGGCAGCAGAGCTTAGGGGAGACAACGGGCCTCAGAGGGAGGGAGACTCAGATTCGAATCCACTTCTAACACACGCCGTCCCGGGACCCAGGAAAAGTCACTTTTCCCAGATCGCCAGGCAGCTCCACAAGGGTCTAAGGTACGCAGTGAGGGTCAGGCTGTAGAGACAGAGCTTTCTCGCCATGAGTTTCCTTTGCCAATGAAATCATGGGTCTAGTCCCTCCCCTCCCCCCCACCTCCCCCCTAAGGTATAAAGCACCTGGGCTCCCTCTCTGGACTCTTAGCTCAGCACAGTGCCTGGCATATAGTAGGCACTTAAAAAACAGTGATTGATTGATCAATTGATTCCTGTTTCTCCTCACTTGCCACAGCATTGCCCTGGAGAAACCTCTTGTCTGAAGCCCCTTCTCCTTTCTCTCCTAGAGATCACTGTTTTAGAAAGAAGCCCAGATGGACTTCATTCAGTCACGTCGGGACTCCTCCTCCTTCTCCATGGCTGCCAAACCTCCTTTCTCTGCTCCTCCCCAACCAGCTTTCAGCTCCTCTCTAAGTCTTGTCTTATGTCCTTGAGGACAGAATCTGGTTTGCTTGTTTTTATTTGTAATTGCAACACTTAGCATCGTGCCTGACACACAGCAAGAGCTTAATAAATGCTCAGTTGGCCTGTCTGTCTGTCTCTTTTCAGCCACCTCTCTATCTCTCCATCCATCCATCCATCCTTCTGTCTGTCTGTCTAGCCATCTATGCAGCTCAGGGATTCTTCACCACCTGGTGTCCTGGACCCCTTGGGAAGGTTGGTGAAGCCTCTGGACCTTCTAAGAATCATCTTTTTAAATGCATAAAATAAAATACATAAGATTACAAAGGAAAGCAATTCTATTGAAATATGGTTATCAAAATATTAAACCAACAACAACAAATTAATAGACTCCCTGAAATCGATCCATGGACTGTGGATCCCATGGCAAGATCCCCTGATCTAAGGTTGAATGAGAAGGGCTGTGTTCTCACAGAACTTACAGTCTAGTAGAGGGGAGAGAGGATTGGAGATAAGTTAAAATAATATTAAATAGGCATGAAGATGCCTGAGAGAGGTACAATCAAAGGGTAATGGGATTCAGAAAAGGGGCATTCATATGTGTCTATAAGGGGAGGGTAGCATTTGAGCCAGGCTTTGAAGGGTCTGGATTTCAATTCAATAATCACTACATGCCTCATGGGTGAAAGGCACTGGGCTGGACACAGGGAATACGAGGAAATCTATGGGGTGATCCAGAAGACTTTAGGTAGTTTTAAAAGCTGTAAAACTGCATTAAGAGTTTTCGGGATTCTCTGAATAACCAAGTAACTATAATACAGGTTAGAAGGGGATGGCTTGCTAAGAAGAAATTAGACTGAATCGCTCAAGAGGGTAGACTAGGCAGGGCCTCTTTCTAGCTGAGGGATCAGGAAACACTTCCCAGAGCAAGTGGAATATGAGCTGAGCAGTGAAGGTGGAGAAGGACATCAATAGCTACAGAGGTCAGTACATTCTAGTGACAATGGACAACGTGATGATAATAGTGACCTTCTATATAACATTGTAAAGTTTGTAAAGTGCTTTACAAATATCAGCTCATTTGCTCTTCCCAACAACCCTGGGAGGGTAGGGGCTATTATTATCCCCATTTTACAGATGAGAAAACTGAGGCAGGTAGCAGTTAAATGACTCACCCAGGGTCACACAGCTAGTTCAGTGTCTAAAGCTAGATTTGAGCTCGGGTCTTCCTGACTCCAGATCCACCCTCTGTCCACTATGCTTCCTAACATGCACAAGGCCAAGAAATGGGAGAGGACAGGACAAAAGCAGAGCTCAATGAGGTGTTCAGGCTGGCTGAAGAACTGAGGACACATATACATTATGGCTAAAAAGTCATCAAAGCCACAGACTCCAAGAGTTGGAAGGGACCTCAGTGACCATCAAGGCCAAGGCAGAGCTGTTCAGGAATCCCTCTCTCCATCTCCAACAAGGGGTCATCCATCGGTCACTTCCTGGGATGGAGAAGAGTCCTTGGCAGCCACTGAGACCAACCTCTTCATTTTACAGATGAAGAAACTGCAGCCGGGAGCAATGAAGTCACTTGCTGGGAGGGGTCAGAGGTCATCCTCTGGCTCCACAGCTGATTTCTCTCTCCAGTGAACTATGGCACCCATCCTATCTCAAGACGGCTCATTCTACTTTGGGATAGAAGTAGCTGAACAAAATACGCTTCTCTAACTTTCTTTTTTCCAACTTGGGGGGAATCAATCACAATGGGTTGGCTCCCTCTTCCTCATCTCAGCCTTTCGGAATCTTAGAGATAACTCGCTACCATATCTCCCCATCTCTCAAGTCTTCTCCTGACCAGACAGACAGCATTTTTTTCAACCAGTCTTTATACGGTATGGTCCTGACCCCCATCATCATCCCAGTCATCCTCCTCTGAACACGTTCCACATTATCACTGTCCTTCCTAGTATGTGGCACCAGAACTGAATACAGTGCTCTCTAGGTGGTCTGCACAGGGCAGAGGATTGGGAGAGTACCACATCATATGACTCTCAAGGTTGACCAAGATGAGTCTGAGCATTTACAATCGGTCTACTGAAATCCCCAGATCATTTTCATTTAGACTGCTACCTAGCCATGCATCCATCCTCATGTATTTGTACTTGGGCAGCTGTGCACAAAAGTACACTTTTCTTTTTTACCTGAGTGTATGACTTTATATTGATCTCTGTTAAATGTTTGACCCCTAGATGTAGCTTGTTGAAGTCTTTTTGGATTCTCGCTCTACCAGGCTAGTAACCCTGTCCAAAAAAGGAAACAAAGTTGGACTGGTTTGACTCATTCTTGATTAAGCCATACTGGCACTTCCTTTTCTAAGCGTCCACAGCTGAAATGTTCATAATTAAAGAGTTGTTCACAAACATACACATACACACATACATATATACACACAAGCATATGTGTATATATATATATATAATACATACATATACTTACATACACATATGTATACTTGGATATCTATAATCATAATCATATATAGACATATATTCATATGCATCTATGTAAGATATACTGAATATATATATATATATATATACCATACTATACTAATTTGTCCTCTGTTTCTCTGAGGGTGGATAACATCTTCCTTCACAGGTCCAAGTCTTTCCATATTTTTCTAAGTCCACTAACTCATTTTTTCCTATACCACAACAATATTCTAACCTTATACTGTCTAGTTATTTTAAATAGTCTAAAACAATATTAATATGGCTGACATATAGTGTAGTTTCCCCATATTTCTCTTTTAATTAAATCTATTTTAGCTTTAACTTTGTCTGAGATCATGATTACCACCCCTGCTTTTTTTCCCCTAATAAATTCAACTCCCGATTTTTTTTTTTTGTTTGTGTGTATCTCTTATTTCCTATCCGTCTGTGAGGGAAACTGAGGAGAGATCCTCCCCAGGCCCCTCGTGAAACCGCCTCATGACTTGACATAAAGAATGTGAACTGGAGTTAACATGCATGGCTGAGGGTACCATGGAGATGGAACATTAAGTACCCGGGAAAGCAATTCTTATCTAAAAGGAACATTTTTCTTGAGAGAAATGTGTAACTGTTCAAGGACTTGATCCCTCCTTGGAGATTTACACAAAAAGCAGATATTTGGGGCTCTGACCAAGGTCCAACCTTTGTTAAAATGTGTGTGTGTCCTGGACCTGAGCGCTCACCAAGGATACATACACAAAACAAAATATTAACATTGTTTTTCCCTGGTTTACACAGATATAAAAGCGGCATCTGAAAGTGGATTTTTTGGAGTACTTTGATGTCAGAGATAGGGACACTGAATCTCTGTTGTTGCTGTCAAGGGCGGACTGCGTTCAAGGCCCTTGTTGAGTAGGAGCAGGAGGCTGCTCTTTTGGCCTCCCCATCAGACCTCTTGCTCATCTCCAGTCTCCCCAGTCTGGGAGGTATTTGAGCTCGCCTTAGGCCTTCTGGAACATGTGTATCCCTTTCTTTTCTTATTCCCCCTTTTCTTGATTTTGATTATTACTTATTGCATTGAATGTTATTCTTATCTTTATATGCTTGTGTTGCCTTAATCATTATTAATCATTGTAAAATAAATGTGATTGTTAAGTTTATACTGAGTACATGTTATTACATCTTGAGATTCGAACCTAAAGTGAAAGTACTGCATAGTCCGTAATCCTTTCGGTTACACCATCCTGACTATTTTATTTCTACCCATTACCTTGCCCTCCTATTACCTAACCTCCCTCCCTCCCTTATCATCTTCCCCCCATTCTGAAGTCCCTCCCTTATCCTCTCCCCACTTCCTCCCCTATGCCTTTTTTCCCCCTGAGTTTAGATATATGTGTATATATATATGTATATATCTGTGTGTATATATATGTATTGTTCCCTCTTTAACCCATTCCCAATGAGGGTAGGGTTCCAGGATTGCCAGCCCTCTTCTCCCATCTAATTCTCCTGTGTCAGTTCTTCCTCTCACACCTCATTTGTATAAGATAATTACTCTTTTTACCTTTTCCTAAATGATTTACTTTTTAGTATTGCATCAATTCAACTCTACCCCAATCTTTCTTTCAAACTACCCAATTACTAATAACAATCTTAAACATACAGTTTCCATTTTCTCATATAAAAAGAAAATAGTCTGTCCTTATTGAGGCCCTTGTGATTAACTTGATGTTTAACTTATATTTCTCTTAGATATTATATA
Organism: Vombatus ursinus; assembly: GCF_900497805.2. Taxonomy (NCBI): domain Eukaryota; kingdom Metazoa; phylum Chordata; class Mammalia; order Diprotodontia; family Vombatidae; genus Vombatus; species Vombatus ursinus. The sequence continues at coordinate 11,920,186 of NW_020954546.1, read as the reverse complement.
TGAACTTTTGTATTGCTTTCAGGTCTTTTTGCAACAAAATCCTGAAAACCTGGCAATTCATTGAATTTCCATTTTTTTTCCATTCAGGATTGCGCTTAACTTTGCAGGGTATGATATTTTTGACTAACTCCAATTCTTTTACTCTTCAATATATAGTATTCCTAGACCTACATACAATCTTTTGGTGTTGCCACTGCTAGGTCTTAAGTGATTCTAATTGTGGCTCTGCCATATTTGAATTTTTTTTTCTTGTTGCTTGTAATATTCTCTCCTTGAACTGGGGGTTTCAGAATATAGCTATGCTATTCCTGTGGGTTTTCCTCATAGGATCGCTTTCAAGTGGTGATTGGTGGATTTTTTTCTACTTTTACTTTTCTCTCTTATTCTAACGCTTTAGGACAATTTTTAAAAATTATTTCTTGTATTATTGAATGAAGATTCTTTTTTTGATTTAACTTTCAGGTAGTCTGATTATTCTTATGTTTTTTTCTCTTGTTCTGTTCTCCAGATCAGTTGCTTTTATTGTAAGATGTTTCACTTTCTCTTCTGTTTTTTCATTCTTTATATTTTGTTTTATTGTGTCTTGGTTTCTTATAACTTCGCTGGCTTTCCCTGGCTCAATTCTAATTTTCAAGCAGATATTTTCTTCCTTAAGATTCTGGATCTCCTTTTCTAGTTGGTTAACTTTCTTTTCATAATCTTGTTGATATTGGATAGTTATTTCTTTAAAAAAAATTTTCCTCAATCCCTCTCATTTGATTTTTAAAGTCTTTTTAAAGTTCTCCTATGAATTCTTTTTTCGACAAGTGACCATTTGATGTTACTCTTTGGGGTAGGAGAGTCTCTTTTTGCTTCAAAATCCTCCTCTGAAGATGAATCCTGGTCTTCTCTATTCCCATAGTCATTTTCTATGATCAGGTTCTTTCTCCTTTGCTTGCTCGTTTAAAAAAAAAAATTTTTTTTCTAGCAGTTTGTTATTGTGATCACCTCTAGTCCTGGAGTATGGGGAATGGTGTCTCTGGCCTCAGATCTTCCTTCAGTTCTCCCCTGTGTCCTGGAACCAGAACCAAAAACTCTGCCTTTCCATAAGTGGCCACAGCCAGCAGCACCCCTGCCCCACTGCAGCATAGCTGAGACTGGTGTTCCTTGTCCCTCAGATGCCCAACTCCCGATAACTGTCTGGGAGGTGAAATTTCCTGTGACTGGGGTTACTTCCTAACCCAGCCAGCCTCAGGGCTCGCAGTTTGCTGTTTCAGTGAACTAGCCTGGACATGTTTATACTTCCCAGGGGCCAGACCTCAGTCCTGGGATTTTTCTTCCTATTGTCCTAGGAGGACCACTGTTCTGCCCCAACCCTTGTTTTTACTGCTCTACCTTCACTCTGAGGCATTGTTTTGTCTTGTTTGTAGGGGAAGTGTGGAAAGTTTGGAATTTTCTGACCTACTTTGCCATCTTCCCAGAATCCTCTCTTCTAACTGGGCCCTTTTGATAGAATTTAGGGCATCTAGGTGGTGCCATAGTGTGTAGAGAGCAGGGAGTCAGGAAGACCCGAGTTCAAATCCAACCTCAGACACTTACTAGCTGGATGTCCTGGGCAAGTCACTTCACCCTGTTTGCCTCAGTTTTCTCATCTGTAAAATGAGCTAGAGAAGGAAATGGCAAACCACTCTAGTACCTTCGCCAACAAAATCCAAATGGGATCACAAAGTCAGACATAACTGAACAAAGAAATTGCCTTGCTAGTTTTCACTTATCTTTAGAAATGTCTAGTTTCTTTATTTTTCTCCCAATATTTTATCTGAAGAAATACAGGAGACAGAATGGTTCCTTGGCATGGTAACTCAGCTGAATTCACTACACATCAACAGGAGAGAGATTGGCCATGTTCCAGAGGGCCTAAGGAATGCCAAAATAGCAGGGAACAGGGCAGAGTAACAGAGAGATGAACTGACAAAAAAGTAGAATAAGACCATTACTAGGCTGACAGAGGAGCTTACTCCCTGGAGCCTGGATTAAGCATATGTAGGATTACACCAAACAGATTATGAGTAAAGAATGACAGGACATTTAGACTGCTAAGCTTGTACAATGTTTGGAGAAGGGTAAGGACAAAGTGACTCCTGAAAGCATAACGGAGATGGGAGAAGAGAGGAATGTGACCTTCTGAACACAAAGTCCTGTATTTCAAGGAGATGTTGGAATCTGAGCTATGTTTCGCACAGCAAGCAGCCTCACTTCTGCTTGGCAGTTTAGGGTCACAGATTATATCTAGAAATGACCTTGGGGAAAATTTAATCTAACTCTTTTCTTTTACAGATAAGAAAACTGAGGCTCAGGAACATCGTGACTTGTCCAAAGTCATATAGGAAGGGATGGAAGTCAGGACCCCGGCTCTCAATCTAGCGCTCTTCTCATAGCATCACCTTGTTCAGATGTTACCAAAAAGGTAAACTTTACAAATCAGCACAGTCATTGTTGGAATAAAATGATTCAGCCTGGGCACCGACAGCTAGTGCACACACATTCAGCTTTTCTCTGTTACTCCCAACCATGGAAAGCTACAATGGGAGAGACTCAGGAAGCAGCCCAGCAGACACAGGGAGGGATGGGGGGAGAGAGTCGAGAATGATTTGGCGATCTTGATGGGCAGAATGAAAGCGCCATTAAGAGAAACAAGGAAGTTGGGAAGTTAGCCAAGAAAGAAATGAAGAGTGTTGAGACAGAGCCTTGGTGGGTGACTATACTTAGAGGTTGGGTGGAGGAAGGGGAACTAGAAAAGAGACAGAGGAAGCATCAGACAGAGAGGTAGGAGGAAAACCAGTAGAGAATAGTGAAACCGAGATCAAGGGAAGCGAGGTAATGGAAGAGGGAGCGGACAAGCATATACTATTACCAAAAAGTCAAGGAGGATGAAGGCTGGTAAGAGGGCACTGGATTGGGCAAGGGGGTCAGGACTGAGAGCAATTTCAATTGCAGAAGACTTTCGTGATAAAGGCGTGAAAGATGAAAACTGCTGGATGGGTTTGGGGAACAGAGAATAGCCCTTGGAGGACTGAAAGGGACACGATATAAAATAAGGCCAGAAAGGTCAAGTTAGGTCCAGATTGTGGAGGTCTTTGAATGTCAAGTTAAGTTAGACTTAAGCTATTGAGAGGCAATGGGTCATGACTGAGTGTCTTTGGTGGATAAGCTGGCTTCAAATCCCTCCTCTGATTCTCATCGGCTGTGTGATCCTGGACAGGTGGCTCAACCTTTCTGAGCCTCAGTTTCCCCATCTGTAAAATGATGGAGTTGGACTTGAAGACTTCTGAGGTCCCTTCTTGCTCTAAATCTATGATCTATGATCAGACATGTGTAATAGGAAGATTAATATGGCAGCACAGGTTGGACTAAAGCACAGAGAGACTGAAGGTCTGGAAAAAACAAGGGCCTGAGTTATGGTGGCAGTAACAAGAGTGGAGGGGAGGGGCCTGATGCAAAGAGAGTCATTTTCTTTTTTTTCTTGTGAGGCAATCAGGGTTAAGTGACTTGCCCAGGGTCATACAGCTAGGAAGTGCCAAGTGTCTGAGGCCGGATTTGAACTCAGTCCTCCCGACTTCAGGGTCAGTGCTCTATCCATTGTGCCACCTAGCTGCCCAGAGAGTCATTTTTTAAAGGTACACAGGCCAGGCCTCGGTGATTCCCTGGGTATAGGGGAGGGGGTGAGGTAGAGTTATGCTGACTCGATCAACAAAAACTTATGTGTTAGGCACCAAGCTGTGCACTAGAGATCAGAATACAAAAATGCAACAGTCCCTTCCTCAAGGAGCATCCATTCTACTGGGGAAGGGCTGGCAGTGAGCTCGGGTGACTAGCAGAATGATGATGCCATGAATACATACAGGGAAGCCAGCAGGAGGGAAGCAAAAACTGAAGACATGAGAGGGGCGTGGAGTCACCGTGGGAGGGGACATCAAGAAAGAACCAAAGACAAGTGGCCAGACAGGTAGGCAGGAGGAGAACTGGACCAAGGCCATGTCACAGATATCAAGCAAAGAGAGACTTTCCAAGTGGGTGGCGAGTGTTCAAGAGAAAGGGCTTCAAGCCCAAGTGCTGCCATTATGTGACTGCGAGGCAGGGCGGGGCTTGGGTTTCTTCATCGATGAAATTAAAGCACTGCATATGATGATCTTTATAGAAACATCGACCTTTTGAGCTACGATTCCATGAGTTATTTCTAGCTCTAAAGTCTGTGAGTCTAAGAGTTCAGCGTGTACTGTATCAAACTAAAAATCAGCACTCGTTAAGTGCCTACTATGGGCCAGACACTTAGATTCTGGGGTTTTATAGGGGTGCAGTGGACACAGTGCTAGACTTGGAGTCAGGAAGAAGACCTGAGTTCAAACCCTGCTTTAGACACCTGGGCAAGTCACTTTTTCTTGATGGGCCTGAAAAATGTCAAGGTTGGCTAAGGTAGTGGGGTGGTGCAGTCCAGGGGAAAGAATACCAGATTTGGAGCCAGGACCTGGGCTCAAATCACGGCTCTGCTACTGACTACCAGTGTGATTTTGGGCAACCAACTTTACCTCCCTGGACCTCAGTTTCCTCCTCTGTAAAATGAAAGAGTTTGGACTTAAAAATCCTCAGAGGTCCCTGCTAGCTTTATGTCTGTGAACTTAGACTATGTTGGGCTGTATGTGATATTTTGGGTTTGTGCCGCAAGCCTCTTGGGGCTGTGCAACAGTAGCAGTGACCTACATTGGCTCATGGCCTCCATTCACTCACAGGACTGAGTCACCTCTCACCTAGACTGTCTCAATAATCTGATTAGT
>NW_020954546.1:11880168-11915365 GCF_900497805.2 Vombatus ursinus | reverse complement strand
ACAGAGAGGATGAGACACAGAAAGACAGAGAGGATGAGACACAGAAAGAGATGGAGGACAGGGAGGAGGAGGAGGAGGAGGAGGAAGACGATTGAGTTGGTAGCAGCAACAGAGGGGGCAAACAGTGGCAGCAGTGGGTGACAGACATGCTGCTTTGAAGGCCTGAATTGCTGGTAAAAGCAGAAGCATTACAGGGAATTTAGAGGAGCCAACTATTTTTATCCTCCTCCCTCCCCAGCCTTTGGCTCGGGGCAAATGGCACCCATTTCTGGGCTCATTCATTGGCTCTGCTATCAGGTGTATTTCCCCCTTTTTTTTTCTATTTCCAAATACTTTATTTTTTCCAATTACGTGTAAAAACAATTCTTAACATTCATTTTTAAAAACTTTGAGTTCCAAATTCTCTCCTCCCACCCCCCATTAGAAGGCAGGGCAAACAGTTTGATATAGGTTATAGATATGCAGTCATGCAAAACATATTTCCATATTTGTCATGTTGTGAAAGAAAAAAAGACAAAAAAAAAGCAAAAAAAAGAGTATGCTTTGATCTGCATTCAGGTTCTATCAGTTTCTCTGGAGGTGGATAGCATTTTTCATCCTAAGTCCTTCAGAACTGTCTTGAATCACTGTATTGCTAAGAATAGCTAAGTCATTGTACAATATTGCTGTTACTGTGTACAACATTCTCCCAGTTCTGCCTACTTTACTTTGCATCAGATCATGTAAGTCTTTCCAGATTTTTCTTAAAGCATCCTGTTCATTATTTCTTATTGCACAATAGAATTCCATTACAATAATATACCATAACTTGTTCAGCCATCGCCTCAAATTCCAGTTCTTTGCCACCACAGAAAAGAGCTGCTAAAAATATTTTTGTACATATAAGTCCTTTACCTTTTTAAAAAAAATATTTTGGGGATATAGACCTAGTGGTGGTATTGCTGGGTCAAAGGGTATCCACAGTTTGATTGTTCTTTGGGCATAGTTCCAAATTGCTCTCCTGAATGGTTGGATCAGTTCACAACTCCACCGACAGCGTTCCAGTTTTCCCCTATGCCCTCCAACATTTATCATTTTCTGTCATATTAAGCAATCTGATAAGTGTGAGGTAGTACTTTAGAGTTGTTTTAATTTGCATTTTTCTAATCAATAGTGATTTAGAGCATTTTTTTTAATGTGAAAAATGCCTGTTCACATCCTTAGGCCATTTATCAATTGGGGAATGACTTGTACTCTTACAAATTTGACTCAGTTCTCTATATATTTGAGAAATGAGGCCTCTTATCAGAGAAACGTGCTGTAAAAAAAAATTTCTCCTTGTTTTCTGCTTTTCTTCTAATCTTGGCTGCATTGGTTTTGTTTGTGCAAAACCTTTTTAATTTAATGTAATAAAAATTATCCATTTTACATCCTGTAATGCTCTCTTTTTTGGTAACAAATTCTTCCTGTGTCCACAGATATGACAAGTAAACTATTCCATTCCCCTTGATTTGCTTATGGTATCAACCTCTATGTCTAACTCATGTACCCATTTTAATCTTATCTTGATATGGTATGAGATGTTGGTCTATATCTAGTTTCTGCCAAACTGCTTTTCAGTTTTCCCAGCAGTTTTTGTCAAATAGTGAGTTCTTGTCCCAAAAGTTTGGATCTTTGTATTTATCAAGTACTAGATTACTATAGTCATTTACTACTGTGTATTCTGTACCTAATCTATTCCACTGATCTATCACTCTATTTCTTAGCTGTTACCAGATTGTTTTGATGTTTGCTGCTTTGTAATCTTCTCATCAGTTGTATTTTTCAAAAACTAACCTTGTTTTACTTCCTATAAACATCTGTGGTTGGACCTGACATATGTATTTCTTTGAGTCCCTTTATTTCAGGCACAAGAGTATGGTGGGACAGCTCTGGTGGCTTTAGACATATAGGAGAGTGAAGGGAAGCTATTTCCCTGGCTCAGGGCTGAGCACCCTAATCCTCAGTCCATCTTTAGGGAATCTCTTTCTCAGTGGACAGGCTCTGGAAACCCCCACCTGGAACTCCTAGAATATTCCCTCTTGATCCAGGAAGTCTCTAGTGTTCCCCTGAGGCTATGATCCCCTCAATTGGCCTTTCATTATTGCCTACACCAATCTCCCAATTCTCCCTTACCCTTAAGCTAGCCCAGCCCTCCACTGTCTGTTACCTCTGGATGATCCCAAGCTACTTCCCACTCTTGATCCTATCTAGACCTCATTCCCAGGTGTCAGACCTCTAGTCACCCCAGCCTACTGGCCACTCCCATCAAGATCCTCCCTAGACCCTTCCTCCAGTCACCTCAAACTACTTGGCCACTCCTAGATCCCTCCCACAGTCCTTCTGTACGTAAGATCCATCTTGGCCACCATTAAGGTGCTCAGATTCACTCTAGCCTGCTTGTCAATATGAGCGTCACAAATGTTCCTTAAGTGTCTGGCCAATATGGCAAATCTTTAATAAACCTTGTCTTTGGCTAAGAGAAGACTTGGGTTGAATTCATTCGGGTAAGACCTGCCTGTTGCTATTTCAGGGACCCAGCACCATAAACCTCTATACCTCAACAGGCAGTGGGGGTGAGGGTTGTTGTTTGTCCTTTCTTCTCTTGTGGATCATTTATCAAGTACTTTGGGTCTTCTGATAAGCTCCCCAAAATAGAGCTTTTCCTGTGGACCCTGAGGAAGGCAAGTAGGACAAACAGGTTACGGGGGACTTGTTTCCACTTCTAGCCTGACCTCCTAGACCTTGCTATAGTACATCGACTCCTCACTCTCTTACTCAGTGACTCCTACCACCACTTCTCTGCTTGGCATTCAAAGACCTTCACGTACCAATCCTGCTTATCTTTCCAGACTTGGCACACCTGGATCTCTTTTGTGTACTCTATGATGCAGCCAAAATGACCTCCCTGCTGTTCCTCAAATATACCACATTCCATCTCTGCTCTCCTTACTTCTGCCCAGGCTCTCCCTCACGCCTAGAAGGCCCTCCCTCTTCACCTCTGACCTCTTAGAAACCAACACCTGGTCTCCTCCAAAGCTCAGCTCAGATGATCCTTCTACAGAGACGTGATTCCCCACTCCATTACCCTGTATTTACTTGTATTCGTTTTTTATTATAATATTCTTGTTTATAGATATATTTTATATCTACTTTTTACATACTTGTATCTATATAAATACTTTTGTATCTACTTATATGTGTGCATGGGCAGCTGGGTGGTGCAGAGGATACAGTACCAGGTCTGGAGTCAGGAAGACTCATCTTCCTGAGTTCAAATCTGGCCTCAGACACTTACTAGCTGTGTGACCCTGGGCAAGTCCCTTCATCCTATTTGCCTCAGTTTCCTCAATTGTAAAATGAGCTGGAGAAGGAAATGGCAAACAATGCATTCTAGTACCTTTGCCAAGAAAACCACAAATGGCGTCACTGAGAGTCGTACCCGACTGAAAAACAACAAATACGTGTACATGCTGCTCCCCACAGAATGTAAGTTTCTGGAATGCAGGGAATGTGTTTTTTTTGCCTCTGCAACCCCAGGCTGTGTACAGGATGTGGCACATAGTAGGCTCTTATAAATGCTTGTTGAATGAATGTCTTCCAGCTGGAGGAAGGAAGTGTGGCTCCGTATTGATTATTTACCAAGCAAATATAATGGAGCCATCTCTGGCACCATCTTCTCGGTCGCCATTGCCATTACTCTGGTGTAGACATGGTACAATCTCCCAATAGGCTGCAGTCTCCACCTTGGCCACTAGAGGGTGTTCAGCCTGCAAGTATTCCCACAATTCCCCTGATGGGTTCTGGAATTTAAACTAGGGGATATTAAAAATTGGAAATCTATAAATCTCACCTCAACTCTGAATCTGGAATCTCCTCTCTCAGCCCAGTGACACAGACACTTTGAATCCCAGCTAAAATCCCATATTCTCCAAGAAGCCTTTCCCAATCCCTCTCAATCCTACCGCCTTTTCTCCTTTGGTTATTCCCCTTTTAGCTGGTATATAACTTTATATGCATAGTTATTTACATGTTTTCTCCTCCCATTAAAGCGTGAGCTCCTTGAGGTCAGTGGCTGTTTTTAGCCTTTCTCTGTATCCCCAGAATTAAATGCAGTAAGTGCTTAATAAATGTTTAGTGACTGACCCAGTGAACACACTGAGGACACAGTTTACTGAACATAGTGAAAACAAAGGGGAGTATGTTAGACACTCCCACATGGAGGTTTCTTTTCCAATCATATTCCCCAAATCCTTCCACTCCCTCAGATCTCCTGGGTGCTGATGGAATAGTTCTGAGACACTATTCCCACAGGTTGTGGAAAGGATTAATGAAGGGCTTGTGACCTCCGGAGGTCAATGACTACACTAAAATGTAGAAGAAGGAAGTGCTATCTTTCCCTCCATCTCACTAGCTGATATGATTTTCGGGGGGTGCCCACTCCTCTCATCTTAGCCTCCAGGCACCAGGGAGATTCAGAGGAATACTGACTCACGGTCTTGGCTCTTCTCCTCCGGTCCTGGTCATCAGCAGTTAGATTCTCGGGACGTGGCAGCTTACACCATCAGCACTCAATTGCTGTAGTCCCTCAATCCCCAATCACAGTCAGCTGCTGGAAGATGAGGCTCTAAACAGCGGCTGCTGAGCACCACCAATTTAAGCAGTTCAAGCCAATCACAGAAGCTATCCCTTCCCTGTGCCCCGCATGGCCACCAGAAGCCTGTCTCCAAGGTCATGGAAGGAAGAGATTTCCAGATGGGAAAATTTTGGAAGACTGCCCCTCTGCGGGCGGACTCCCCCCTTGATTTCATCCAATGTCTCCAGTGATTGGGGGCAGAAGTTGCAGAAATATACAAGTTGCTGGAAATACAAGTCACACCATCTGTGGAACCCTGAGCTAACAATTTTCACTCTGTTAAAGGTCCAATTAAAGTGAGTTTTCAGCATCACACGGAAACCTTCCACTCTCTGATCACACTTACCCCAGGCTGGGGTTTGTTCAACACAGAGTAGTTTGCTTTCCTCCCAATCCTGAGTCTCAGTCTGTGAAGCAAGGCCGAATTTTATAAAGCTCCTTTCACAAGCCTTAACATCTGGAGAACCGTGTTAGTTCCTCCCAAGTCACTTTCTCAAGTACAAAAGGAACAGTCTCGTTCTCTGGGGCTGAGCCACAAAGTTCTGTGGGCTTCAGGTGAGCTCCTCTGAGTATTAATTAACTGAGTTATCCCTGTGTTGGAAAGGCCAGATGTCAACGGAGGTCTTTCTGATTCCAGGGCCAGTGTTCAATTCACTGCCCTGAAACTTTACAAGGTCGTGCGCTAAGCCCATGGTAGATGCTCCCTAAATACTTATTGTGGGTATGAGAAAAGCACTGAAAAAAATGTGGCCAAGCCAAAGAGGGGATATGTCAGCAGGCCTATTCAGAGGGATGCAGCCATTTTAAGGCTTTGTGGCAAGTGCACAACACTGTGGATTCAGAGCTGGAAGAGACCTCAGAGGCCACTGTGTCCAATCTCCCCATTTTATGGATGAGGACCTGGCAAGCCAAGAAACAGTGACTTGACCAAGGACAGACAGCTAGGAAAGAGCAGAGACTTTCCTCTCATTCTTCTTCACTGCCAATGTGAATGGGGTGGGGAGGGGCAATGTTTCCAAGGCTGTGTTTCTGTGAAGGGTCCAGTAACTGTCCAGTGACAGGGTCTGTCTGCCTAGTGTAGGATGTCCCAGCTGCTTGCTCTGATGCCCAGCTTCACACAGTGTGGTGTGAGACAGATCAGGCTAGGAAGTGGAAATCAGGAAGGGAGAGGAGGAGAGAACTCTTCCTGAGAAGTCCTCGGGCCAAGCGTGAGGCTACAGGGCACAGACAAACTGCAGCTGCAGAATTGACCTGCTGCCCACCACCAGCCTGACCTCATCACAGACACTCACGTATCCTTAGGGTTCAGCTGATGGCTGGGCTGTAACGTGCAGAAGTCCGGTCAGTAAAGAATCCAGTTTGACTGGTATAGAGAGGAGTCATAATGCTAACATACAAACCCATCTTTATATCATTCCCATAGATCAAACTGTATCTGTTTCTGATGCTGAACTGTCTGACAGAGTCGTAGATTTTGATGGGAGAACTCTCTTTTGTGGGTCTCCCGTGGCTGGGACGGCAGTGGGGGCAGGCCATCCCCATTCAGGTTGGAGACAGGGTGGCACTGAACTTTGCCAACACTTCAGCACATGCCACAGTGGCTTCCAGGACAGGTCCTCACCACAACCCAAAGAACAACCTCCAGAAACGATTACAGAACATTTTAAAAAAGATTATATACTTAATGTGGTAAGATTGATTCATTTGGAAAGTTCATTTAAGCAACATGCCTCTTCTTCTAATGATGCCAGGTGAGTGAGCCATTTTTGGAATGGTAATAGAGGGGGAAAGGTTTCCAACTGACTCTGCTTCCTAATATTAAATTGGATCGTTTGAAATTGCTCTTGTAAAACGATACTAGAGTCAGTATCTCGTTGAGAGGCAGGTGTAACATTTCAAACATGACAATGGATAGAGAAAAAATTAAACCCACACTTCTCTTGAAGCTCTCTTGATAACAACAAAAGTACCATTAATTGGATCAAAGTGTTTCCCTAGGCTATTATAATTAGAGGTAATACCAACTGACGGAATTGTCCAGTTCTAAAAATCCCAGGGAGGATGAGTTTAAAGACAAAATTGCAGCTTTTGAAAAGACATGAACATACATGCTAACTGAAATTGATCTTTGGATTATAGTTTGAGTATAGTTCTCCTGGGTTTTTTTTAGAAAGGAATTTAGAAAATTAGATTGAAAAAATTACTTATTGTAATTGACCAATTTTCTTTTCTTTTTTTTCATCTAGATGGCGGATAGAAAATATAGGCATAGAATCACATCCAGAGAAAGAACTGTGGAGTCTGAATGCAGATTAAAGCAGACTACTTTCTCTCTTTTTCTTTCTCATGGTTTTTTCCTTCTGTTCTGATTTTTCTTTCACAACATGACTAATGTGGAAATATGTTTAACATGATTGCACAGGGGAGAGAGGGAGAAAAATCTGGAGCTCCAAATTTTACAAAAATGCTGAAAACTGTTTTTACATGTAATTGGAAAAAAAATACTATTAAGGGGGAAAAAAAAGAAAATATAGGCATATACCAATGGGCAGCAATCAGTTTCATGTACTTGACATTGGTAAAACGATGTTACAGAGAACAGTTAGCTTTATTGTTGAACTCATGCCTCAAACAATCAATAAACTATCAATCAATAAACAACAAATATTTATTGACTGATGCCTCTCCAGTAGACCCATTGGTGATGGAAGTCGTGCTGCATGAGCTCTAAGAGGCCTTGAAACTCTAAGATTCCGTAATTCTGTAGGGACATATGCATATGTCATCAAGCATATTACAAATTAAAAAGAAACACATGCACATGTTTTCAGACTTTCTCAATGTATCCATCAGTCATGCTGACTTTTTTTTTTCCTTTCTTAAAAAAACCCCACACCCCACTATTTGTCATAGGGGATGCTTTTGGAGAGGAGAAGAGTGAGGAACACATGGGATACTATGGTGATATAAGAAACAGAAAACATCAATTAAAAAATTACTTAAGAAAAGAAGTATTCCTCCCACTTCTGGAAAGGATGAAGCTTGAGTAGAACAATGAACCTTAAGAAAGCTGAAAACTCTAGTCTTTCTCTGTCAGGAATAGGACCTATTGTGCTCTGAAGCCAAGAAAGGTCTCTGAAGCAAGGAACAAGGGAAGGTTGGAGCTAGGAAATACCTGTGCATTCAGGGGTGTGCTGCTCAGCCTCCTACAAAACACACAGAAGTCCCGTTACTTACAAGGGTGCTGTTTCCAAGCAGACGTTGACATGAGCTTTGACTTTCAGATGTTTATGCATTTGAGGATTGCAGGCCTGCCTCGAAGTTCCCAGGTAGACTTCTCCGGGCACTATCTCTACGGGGTATGTCTGAAATGCATCCAGTTCCTATAGAGGCAGAAGGAAAGGGCTGACTTGTGGATGAACCAGAGAACAGTCTTTCCATTTGTTTTTATGCAGCTCTTTAGGACTGTGGGTAGGATCCGGACAGGCAGGGATGTCTCCTTTCTTATCAGTGTTTGGGCCTGTCTCTTGTAAGGGAATATTTGAACCTGCCTGCAGTAGCTCAGAGACATGGAAAGCCATACAGTGAGCAACGGAAGCTGTCCAGCTTCAGAGATTTAAGAAGGATGCGAAGAGGGGGGCCCAAAGGTTGGCTGCCTGTCGTAGATCGGGAAAACTGTTGTTTACTTCCCTGTATGTCTCTCTGCTTGTTGCCTGGTGTTGGTACCAAACCTGCTTTTGCTCAGAATACTTCTTTTTGCTCCTGGCCTCTCGGCTTGGCAAAACGTATCCTGGTTAACTGGCTGGTTTGTTGCATAACGCTTCTAACCCCTAACTGGTATGGAGTGTGGTAGAGCTAACTCTCCCAGGGAGAGCAGATTGTTAAAATTTTCAGTGTGAGCATTTACACCTTAGAAATCAGCAAAAACTATAAATTGGGGCTTGGTTTACTGCTTTGTTGATAGTCTAAACTTATGAAAGTGATGGAGAATGTGAATGATGCAGATTAAACTGAAAAGTGTGTCATGCATCTTTTTTTTCAGAGAGCTGGTTGTTAAACATTTACCAGCACACCCCTGAATGCACAGGTATTTCCTAGCTCCAACCTTCCCTTGTTCCTTGCTTCAGAGACCTTTCTTGGCTTCAGAGCACAATAGGTCCTATTCCTGACAGAGAAAGACTAGAGTTTTCAGCTTTCTTAAGGTTCATTGTTCTACTCAAGCTTCATCCTTTCCAGAAGTGGGAGGAATACTTCTTTTCTTAAGTAATTTTTTAATTGATGTTTTCTGTTTCTTATATCACCATAGTATCCCATGTGTTCCTCACTCTTCTCCTCTCCAAAAGCATCCCCTATGACAAATAGTGGGGTGTGGGGTTTTTTTAAGAAAGGAAAAAAAAAAGTCAGCATGACTGATGGATACATTGAGAAAGTCTGAAAACATGTGCATGTGTAACGCCCCTAGGCCTTCCACCCCCACCAAGGGCTAGGGTGGTGTCTTCTCATGTCTTTATTTGAATCCCATTTGATCTTTTCAATTCTGTTACATTTACTTTTGATATTTTGGTGCATTGTTGGTCTTTCCATTTACATTGTTGCAGTCACTGTGTATATTGTTTCCTTGGCTCTGCTGACTTCACTTTGCATCAGTTCATGTAGCTCTTTCCATGCTTCTCTGTATTCATCACACACATTGCTTCTTACAGTACAATAATATTCCACTACCCTCAAGTACTACAATTTGTTTAGCCATTCCCTGATCAATGGGCATCTACTTTGTTTCCAATTCTTAGCTATCACAAAAAAAAATAAATAAATGCTGCCATAAATATTTTGGGGTAGATGGGCATTTTTTTTTCTTATCAATGGCTTATTTCGGGGAGAAGCATAGTAAAAGAGTCATTGGTTCAAAAGGTACGGACATTTTAGTCACCTTATTAGCATAATTCTAAAATGCTTTCCAAAATGGTTGTACCATTTCACAACTTCATCAACAATGTATTAGTGTGCCTATCTTCCTACCACCCCCCTCCCCAACACTGACTGTTGCCCTTTTTTGTCATTTTTGCCAGTTTGCAAGGTGTGAGGTGAAACCTCAGGGTCGTTTTGATTTGCATTTCTCTTATTATTAGTGATTTGGAGCATTTTTTTTTCATGTGCCTGTGAATCCTTTCCAGTTCTTCTTTTGAAAACTATTTGTTCATATACTTTGACCATTTATCCACTGAGGAATGGAAGGAATACTCTTAAGAGGAAAAGCATGTAACAATGGAATTCAGTCGGGGCCAGTGAGAAAGGATAGAGTTCAGATCACAACAGGTGTTTTGAAGTATCACTCAACATCTGGGGGGGGGAGAATTACTTACCTGAAGGTGCAGTACCCATTTCGTTTTGGTTACCTTCCTCCTTTGTTATCTGGTAAAACCAGTTGTTTCCATGTAGACAAGAGAACAAAAGGTGCCTCTTAAGACCAGAGGATTATAGACCTATAGTCATCTTGTACAAGCCCCCATTTCACAGATGAGGTAATTGAAGCCTAAAGGGGTTAAATGACTTGCCCAAGGTCACAGATTCCCTAGATGGCCCCAAGACATGTAACTTTGCAAGTTCAGTGGTCTTCCACGGTATCCAAGGGACCTGGGGACTCTGACTTCATGGGGGTATAGAAGGAAGCTGGTAGTGGCCACTGGCTGATCCCAATCACTAAGGCTTTGGGAGTCTTTGACTCTGAAAAAGTAAAGGAAACTCCAGAGAGGACTGGTTTGGGGCACTGCTACAACCAAGCTAATGAAGCCATTTCTCTAGGTCAGTGAGCTACAAGATTAAGAGAGATAATCCCCAAGCAATGAGACCCATGGTGCCTTGAGCAGCAGGGAATGAGCAGATCTGACTGACAAGGATGGAAGATAGGGCCAATACAGTCCCTGTAGGGCAGAGTGCTGGCCACTCCTGGGGAGCTGCAGGGGTGTAGCTGGTCATTACAACTACTCACTGAAAACAAAGAGGAATAAAATGAGTCTCTGGGGACAGTAGATCAGACACCATCCGGAGTATGAAAGTGGCAGGAGGATGTCCTTCGGTGTGCCCAGCCCAGTGTGACCATCTGTGGGCATGGCCATAGGCTCCACCAGGCACAAGAGCAGCTCAGGGAGGGGAGCTGGTGGGCCTTGCAAAGATCTGTCTTCTTTGTTTCCATGTTGTCAAGCAGCTTGGGTTTGGGATAGGCCAGAACCCACAGGGATCTAACCAGGGAGGAGGTGAACGGCCAGTCACAGGAACAGCTGGCTGCCCTAGACAGAGGCTGAAGCTCTGCCCATAGGATTACAAAGGATCTCAGATTCAGCACATTTCTAAGACACGCACCTCCTTCAGTGCACATGAGGGCATGGAAATGTCCCTTAAACCAGTAAAGGGACTGTTGGAATTGAAAGTCATTTTAAAAGTCTGACAATAAGGGAAAGAATAGACTGTCCCCCTAGATGAGGCAACATGTCAGCTCAGTTCATAGAACAGAATCACTGAGCCAAAAGGAACCCTGGAGACCTCATAGGTCAGGAGCTCTTCACCTTTTTGTGGATGTCCTAGACCCTGTGACAGTTTGGGGAAGCCTACAGACCAAACCTCAGAGTAATGTTTTTACGTAATTGGAGGAAATGCTAAATTTCAGTTAGACACTGGTGGAAATAAAGATGCCAGTTTCTTTCCATCCAAGTTCACAGAATCCTTTAAATCTGTGGGCTCCGAGAAGCCCAGTGACTTGCCCAGGGTATGGCTTCTAGGAAATGTGTACTAAGGAATGAATGACTGACTAAAAATGTGTACGTGAAGGCAAGGCTAGCTATCAAGCCTTCTGGCTCAGTTCCTTCATCTATAACAGAAGTACACTGGCCTAATCGGGCTCTGAGATCCCAACACACATTCTCTGATTCTGCCTGCCTCAATCTCACAATTGAGACAGACCACTACAGTACCCCAAAGTGGCCTGAGCCGTCGTTAAGGATCAGTGACTCATGGGTAGACTGGTTAAAGCTGGAGATACCACTGTAGACACAAAACACAGATGACATTGGCGAGCTCGTGGCTCTCAATGGGGACAGTTGTGCCAGCGGTCAATCTTCAGCTCAGGAATTTCAATTACATCTGTCTAATACTTAGATGAATTTTGAATTTCACTAGGGCACATGCTCCCTCCACCTACAGTGAGGCCTGCTCATCCTGTGCGTGCGATGAAAGTTTAGAGCTGGAAAGGCCCCCTGAGGCCATTGAGTCCAACCCCCTTGTTCTATAGATGAGGAAGGAAGGCCCAGAGAATTTGCATGACTTAGTCAAGGTCACCGAGGAAGTAAGTAGCAGAGCCAAGATCAGAACTCAGGTCCTCTAACTCTGAAGCCTTTACCTTTCCTTCATACGTCACTGCTTCCACTGTTTGTATTCAACATGCTAAAGACCTTCCTCTGGCTACCACGTGGCCTATCCATCTGTTATCTCTCTCTGTTATCTCTCACTTATGTCCTAAGAATATGTCATAATTCTATGAGACTTTAAGACAGACCTAACTATGGAGATAATGTTCAGCCATCTGAATACTGATGTTAATTAAGCATGGGGAAAAACAAGGAAACATATGGTCACCTAAGGGAGATGCCCTGAAGAGAGTCAAAAGAAAAGAACGAGGCGGGGCAGCTAGGTGGCACAGTGGATGGAGCACCGGCCCTGAAATCAGGAGGACCTGAGTTCAAATCCGGCCTCAGACCAAACACTTGACACTTACTAGCTGTGTGACCCTGGGCAAGTCACTTAACCCCAATTGCCTTAAAAAAAAAATTTAAAAAAAAAAAAAAAGAAAAGAACGAGGCCTTGATGACGGTGAGATTCTTCTGACGTTTCTGTTTGCAGACGACTGACTGACTGCATTGTCAGAGAATGTCACAAAGTCTCTTTGGTGAAACTGATACCATTGCAAAAGAGTTTAGTTCAGCCATTCACACTTGAAAAACAAAGTGGATGCCAAATGCATGCATCAAGGAAGTCTACACACTCACACATACACATATATATGCACACATGTATAAATATGTGTGTGTGTGTGTGTGTGTATGTGTATACCTTAGGTTCTACAGATGAATGATGCTCTGGGGAGGTACTGGACCTGTGATTTCACTGGCGTAGGGTGCCCCCAGTGAGGAACTTCCTCTATCAATGCAGGTAGTCTCCTTCTCTGGAATTTAGTCTTAGGGAGTTGCCCAGAAGAGGCTAAGTGACTTGCCCATTTATGTGTCAGAGTTGGGATATGAACTCAGGTCTTCTTGGCTCCAAGAGTACGTCTCTTTGTACTAGTCTGAAATGATTCTAGTAGGGTAGGCTCAGAATTAAATAGGAAGAAGAGACCACATTTGGGAAATGGTACACCATGTTCCTAAATTTGTTTAACCAACCACAAAAACAATCTAGTAACCTTCCAAAATACGGAATAAAATCTTACATAAAATCCATTTAACTCAGTAGAACCAAATGAATGAACAAACAACAAACAAGCAACACATATTTTTGTTTTACGTCCCTTTCCAGATCAGGCCATAGTTCTATTGTGTTGTATTTCTTTAAAAATTTTTTTTTTTGCTTTGTACAGCTATAGTTGGTGTATATAGTTTTGTTATGATCTATTCCTTGCTTTTCGTTGCTTCATGTGGATCTTCCAATATCTCCTTGTATATTCCTTGTTGATAATTTTGTGGCATCATAATCCATTAAATTAACGTACTATAATTTACTCAGCCTTCTTCTAATTAGTAGAGGTGCAGCTTATAGCTTGTTCCCATTCGGGGGGCTATTTTTGCAGGGCTGTATTTCAGAAAATCTCAGTTTTTGGTAGCCTTCTCTTTCTTCAACAGGCCCTAGTCACCCCCATTCTCTCAACTGGTGCCTCCTCGCTTTTCTGAATTCCATCTCCCGTACAAGCTTACCACTGTAGGTAGAGGTGTAGGGACACCTGTACCCATGACATCAAAGGCAAATGACAATCAGACACATATTAGGGAAACCTGATCCTCTTTGGCATCCCTGAGCTGCCCTGAGACATGAATGGCAAAGACTCCAGATGTCCCATGTGTCAACGTGATGAGAAATCGGTGTCGCTATTAGCCAGCTCCCGGGAGAAGCCCCTCATGGGCGCAGCACCGCCCGCTGGCCAGAGGCCCTCTGGCCACATCCTGGTTGTGCTCTCTATGCCCTAGCTGTCTCTGCTGTGGGAGTTTCAGAGGCTGCTGCTCCAGGAGTGGATGTATCAACTGCTGCTCTAGGTTAGGGGTTGGATGCAGCCTTGTTGACCCTTCCTCCCCTCTCTAATTCCAGCCTCAAGTGCCTTCCATTAAGCCCCACAGTTATAAATATACCACATACATACATACATGCATGTATACATACATATACTAATAAATAAGTGAGTAAATGAATAAGTAAACGGAAAGATGAGTGGACAAATAGTTGCGCAGCAACTCCTGTGGAGAAGCCAGCCATCCCCACCAACTGCCAACCAACTGCCACTCACAGGACAGGCAATCCAACAGGGGGCATCATGGGCCAGGCAAACCGAGCCGCTACTACCACCAGGACCGCTATCCCCCTCAGCCCAAGAGCCTGGGGAATTGCCATGCCTGTAGCCCAGTGCCCTCGGCCATCATCCTGCGCAGGGGCTATGGACACAGCCACTGAGGACCCAGAGAGGAAAATCTTGTCACCAAAGGCCTTGGCCCTGTCCAGTGGTTCAGCATCAGAAGATGATAGGATTTCGCCAGTGGACATGGCCTTGAGGAAGGGTACCTTGTACCCTAAGAATCATGGGACTTTTCCCTGTGACTCGCAGCTGAAGCCTATGTGTTGTCTCCTGCATCAGAATGTGATCTGGTGAGCAGGGAGGGTCCTACTCTCCCCTTTGTATTCCCAGTGCTTTGGTACGTTTATTCATAAAGGGTCTATGGCTGTCAGTATGGGCTGGTTCATCTCACCCATCTGAGAAGCCCCTTTTAAGTCCCTGCAATAAACCCTCCTCCAGCAGCTCTAAATATTTCTGTACAGAGAAATCCTTTTTTTTCCTTTTTACGGTAGCTTTAGGATAAAGTGGTAACAAGCACCTAATTTTCACTGGGCCCACTACTGAAAAAGCCTCTCTCTTTAATAACAAAACAATACCGTGTCAGATGGCTCCCCTTAGAGAGTGTGATGAGCTGAGGCAAACGGCTCAGGCTAGTGGACAAACGTTGGACCACAGCTACTTCTAGCCATGCCACTTAATTACTACATGGCCTTGGCCAAGTCACTCTCTCCTCTGAGTGCCTGTTTATAAAGACCTCGTTCTGTTCCCAACCTCGGGATTCTCTGACCTCAGTTCTTATCTTGGCTTACAGCAAACCATTTCTACTCTGTGGGCTCAGTTTTCTTTGTAAAATGACGAAGTCCCTAGGATCTTTATGGATTGAGAGACGGAAGGGACTCGAGGCCATCTAATCCAGCCCCACACTTTACAGGGGAAGAAGCCAAGAAGTGAGGTCACACAGACGACAAAACTGCGATTCAAATCTGGGACTGCTGACTCGGGATGCTAAACCTCTGATCCTGGACTGGGTTATTTTGTGGGAAAGCTCCCCCTCCTCCCACTTACCTGGGGCATTGAGAAAATCTTCTGAGTCCTGAAGAAATGATAGGAAGCTGAGAAGCGTTCATAGCCCCCATTCAGGATGTAGACGGGGTGGCGGGTGTGCTCCGCCAAGACCTTGGCACCCTCTATGGCAGCCCCCATCACAACGTTGCCTAAACGAACAAGGAGCCAAAGCGAGAGAGTCAATCTTACTGCTTCTCTTACCCTTTTTCACCCTATTCTTGTACAAGTTGTGAATAGGTGATTGAGATATACAAGCACTAATCTATAGACTGAGCATATGGTCCAAATCGCCAATAGTGAGCAAAATGCAAATTCAAGCAGTTTCAGGGCACAACCTCATATTGGGCAGACTGGTAAAGAAGAAAGGGAGAAAAATGACTAATGCTGAAGGGGCTGCAGGAAAACCAGGCCCACTGGTGCCCTTGTGGTGGGGCAGTGAAAGTGATTTGGACTGTGCCCCCAAATGACTGATCTGTGCCTACATATGTACCCTTCGACCCAGCTCCTAAGAGGCCTATTTCTAGAGGCACCTGACAGCACCACAGTGGAGGGAGCGCTCGGTCTGGGGGCAGGAAGCATTGGGTTCAAATCTGGCCTCAGACACTTACTGTCCAGCCCGAGGCAAATCACTGAACCTCTGCCTGCCTCAGTTTCTTCCCAGGGCTGTTATGAGCATTAAATGAAACAATATTTGTAAAGTGCACTGCAAAACTTCTCGAAGTACTATATAACTGCTAGCTATTATTATTAACCTAAAGAGATCAAAGAAAGAGGAAAAGGATCTATATGAACAAAAATATTTCTAGCAGCATTTTCTATAGCAGCTCCAAAACTGAAAACTAAGGGCTGCCCTCCCATTAAGGAAAGACAAAACTAATAATGGTATATGAATGCAGTGGAATATCACTGTGCCCCAAGAAAGGATGAAATGGACAACTTCAGAACAAACTGGGAGACTCCTATGGACTAAGAACAAAGTGAGCAGAACCAGGAGAATGACTGAAAGGACAACATTTTAAAGACAAATCCCTTTGCACAGAACTGTGATCAATGCGGGGAGAAGCCAGGAGTCCAGAAAGCTGAAGAGGAAGCTCCCCACCCGCTTTCTGCCAGAGACCGCATGTACTCAAGATGCAGAACAGGACAGACATTTTGGGATGTGGTCAATGTGGGGATTTGCTTTACTGGGCCAGGCATACTTGTTTTGAGGATTTAGTTTTTGGATTTTCTTTTATTATTCAGTTGGTGCCTATGTGATTATAAATGCTTGTAAAAATAAACAAACAAACTTCAAAACAGCTAGCTGTAGCGCAAATTTTTAAAAAGACCATGTGCCTGTGAATGATTTAGTGTTACAATCAAATAGAATTTAACCACAAAGTTAATCAGGCCCATTTTTAATGATGTACATAACTATTATTACGCTAGGGAAGCAGGCAGTAAGCACTCATTATATATATATTTATCATATGCCAGCTCTGTGCCAGGCACTCTGCCAAGCGCTTCACAACAACTCTGTGTGGCGTAAATATCCCCATCTTAACAGTTAAAGAAGCTGAAGCAAGCAGAGGTTAAGCAAATTGCTGAGGGGTCGCACAGCTAGTAGGTGTCTGAGGCCGGATTTGAACTCAGGTCTTCCTGCCTCTAGGCCTGGTGCTCTATCTATTGTGCCACCTAGCTGGTTAATTCAGGAGAACCTGGCAAGTAACTTGATGAAATAAGTACAGTTAGCATTCTTTTTATTCAGTCACAGTTTCTGGGGTCAGAGGGCAGTGTTGAAGTGGAAATATTCACACCATACTCTGCCTTTGGGCACCAGTCTGCTAGAAATGATTTTATTTAATTTTATTTATGCTGGCCTCTTATTTATTTCTGGCTTGCAGAGATTTCAGAGTTTCCCCATGCCCATCCAACACAGGTCCACCTCAAGATCCTTTTACATAACATTCACATAAATCTTAAGGAAGAAAACCACGCCGGTAACAATACAGCTCTAGGTTAACCTTCAGAATGTCACCTGGGAGGAATCAAGAGGAACCTTCCCTGAGCTCTTCAGCAGAATCTGTACTGAACAGAGGCACCTCCCCTTCAATGGAAGAGGACACCACCTTTGTGTGGGCCCTTCAGGGCTGGGGAAAGCACCCTTATCACCCTTAATCTATTTCCCTAAAAAAAACCCTTGGCTTTTGCTCACTCGCTTTCCAAAAGTGAAAATCTAGAAAGAGTTTTAGGGTGGGGAAAAACTATTGCTTAACATTTCTAGAGAAACTAAAAAGGAGGTCTACTGCCTTACTCCACTGGGGACATGTGTCAAAAATGTTATTTATAACGTTGGAGGCCTGAGTGCTTCCCTCCACATCTAAGCCACAGACTGTGTGCTCAGACAGCCACACTCTATCCAGATGCCATCACCTTCAAATCAGGAAAGGAAACCTCAGGGAGCCTTAGGCGGGGGGAGTCATGGTCCCCAGGCTGTCGCCTGTGCCAAGGGATCATTGGCCATATGCCCCAGCAGCACTGGGTGGGGGAAGGGGTGGGGGCGAGGGGTTGGGCAGCACTGGCCGGGATTGTAGGAAGAGATAGGGGCCCCAGGCAGCGCTGCTGGGCAGGCTCAGGCCCCCTAGAGGCTGCTGACTTTCACGACAGAACCCCTGAGGAGCAGATCCCTAGTTCCCTGACTCCTTGATCAGTGCTGGAGTCACAGCATGAACTGTGAGCTGGCCAAAGTCTGTTTGACTGGTTTGGCCTGGAGACCAAGATTGCCAAAGGTTTTTCATGCCGCTGTACTGAGGAATTTCGGTTTCATCTCAGAGGCAATGGGGAGCTTCTGTAGGGCTAGAGCTCTGCTTGTAGAGGAAGAGCCAGGGACTGATGAGGCAGCCGGTGCCACAGGCCACGGGAGTATGGCCAAGGACATGGATTCAAGAGACATTGAGGAAGTAGAATCAACCAGATTTGGTGACTGATTGGCTAGGGGAGGTCTAGAAGAGGCGAGAGTTAAGAGAGACTAGCAGGGCAGTGGTGCCCTCAACAGGCACAGAGAAGTCTGGAGCAGGAATAGGTTTTAATAAGGGTTGTTGCTGTTGTTGAGACATTTTTCAGTTGTATCTGACTCTTTGCGACCCCATTCGGGGTCTTCTTGGCAGAGACACTGGAGTGGCTTGCCATTTCCTTCTCCAGCTCATTTTACAGATGAGGAAACTGAGGCATACAGGGTTAAGCAACTTGGACAGGGTCACACAACTAGGAAGTGTCTGAGGCTGGGGATACAGGACTGAAAATCAAGAGAAGGAAAACTGGAAAGCAGTCTGGGAGAAATGAAGCTTAGATCAACACCTCTCTATATTCTAACCTTAACTCTAATTCTCACTACCATTAAGTTCCAAATGGATACATGACCTAGGTCATGTCCCAAAAAAACAAGAAAATGGAAGGAGATTCCTTGCATAACTGCAGATAATAGAATTCTTAGCCAAACAAAGGACAGAGAAGATCACAGGACATAAAATGGACAGTTTTGACTATATAAAATTGAAAAGGTTTTACACAAACAAAAGCAATGTAGTTAGAAGGGAAATAATTCACTAGGTTAAAAAAAATCTTTGCAGCAAATTTCTCTGATAAAGGTCGGTTATCCAAGAAAAATCAAAAGTCATTCTCCTGATGATAAATGGCCAAAGGACACGAATATTTTTCAAAGGAAGAAATCCAAACTACCAAAAACAAAAACCCCACACAAAAATGCTTCAAATCTCTACTAATAAGAGGAATGCAATCTAAGACAACTCTGAGGTTCCATTTATACTCTTCTGACTGGCAAAGGGGACAAAAATTGACAGCAACAGCAGGAGAGGTTATGGGAAGACATGACTGCTGGTGGGCTGTGAACTGGTCTAGTCATTCTGCATCACTCAACTCTGCGTCCCTGTGACCCAGGAATACCATGCATGTGCCCCAAAGATATCAAATTAAAAGGGAAAGGATCTAGGGGCACAAAAATGTTGACAGTGGCACTTCTTCTTCTTCTTTTTTTTTTTTTAGGCAATTGGGGTTAAGCGACTTGTCCAGGGTCACACAGCTAGTGATTGTTATATGTCCGAGGTCGGATTTGAACTCAGGTCCTCCTGACTTCAGGGCTGGTGCTCTATCCACTGTGCCACCTAGCCGCCCCGGCACTTCTGTTATTATAGCAAAGAACCAGAAACAAATTGGGCACTCATCAATTTGGGGACTGGCTAAATAAAATTTGGTATATTGATGTATATGAATATCGTTGCTTTAAAAGAAATGATGGAAGGCAAAGGAAATCTGGGAAGATTTGTGTAAACTGACACAGAGTAAAGGGAGCAGAACCAAGGGAACAATTTATACAACAACATTGTAAAGACAGTTTTGAAAGAGATAAGAACTCTGGTCAATGAACTAACAATCATGTCTCTGGAAGAATGGTGATAAATTGCACCTCCTACTGTGTGGTGGAGAAGTGATGGATTATAGATGCAGGTCTTACTATTACAACACCCATCTGTTTTGTTTGACTGTACTTTGACTATAAGCAAGGTGATTTATTTGGGGAGGAAGAAAAAGTTGTGGGGAGAATTGGGGGGAATGTAGTAATGTAAAAAAAGGAAGAGAGTAAAGAACATAGTGAAAAGGAAACATTAAAAAAAGCACAGAAGAGATGGGGGTGGAGTTCAGAGGGGGACAGGGACAAGCAGGGCAACGTTGTTACTACCACAAGTCGTATGCGGTGGATTTGTGGTTTCGGGTACGATATTCTGGCCTTTGTGTATGGAAATATTCATATTTAACGATGATTTCCACAATAAAAAGAATTTCATTTTTAAAACAGGTGAAAGTAATCTCGAAGGCCATCTAATTCAATCTCCTCATCTTACAGTAAGGAAGCCGGGGCCCAGACAACTTAAATGCTTTAGGATCCCAGGCTCCTAGACTTAGAGCTGGGAGAAACCATCAAAACCATCTGGCCCAATGTTCTCACTCTACAGACAAGGAGACCAAGGCCTTGGGCAGGGCTGGGGAATCCACGGCCTCGAGGCCACGTGTGGCCTTCTAGGTCCTTGGCTTCAGCCTTTTGACTGAGTCAAGTTTTACAGAACCAATCCTTTTACGAAGCAGATTTGTTCTGTGAAGTTTGGATTCAGTCAGAGGGCCACACTTGAGGACCTAGAAGGCCACAGGTTCCCACCCTGACGATGAAGTGACCTAGCAATCTTAGCCCAGGTCCTCGGGTTCCAAAGCTGGCCCTGAAGGCTGCCTCCTCTAACGAAAGTCATGGCAATGGGGCATCAGTGGCCTCAGGACAGGGAGTTGTACAGACCTACCTTCCTCCTCATCCTCAGAGCTGTCAGGCTTGTCTTTTTCCTCGAGCTCTATGCTCACGTCCAAGGAGTTGGTGATTCCATCATAGACGATGCAGAACTTCACACACTCCAGATCCATTGACTCTGGAACAACATATTTACCTCCCTTCTAACAAGATAAGAGAATAAAGTTAGAGGGTTAACATCATGGAGTCCTAGTAAGGAAGCAACATGGTGCGGCCCCTTCCCTGGGCAGGCAGCGTTCACGTATCGTCCAGAATGCTTTGGAAATCCTCAACCAACAGGGTCACAAGGTAAGCAGTGAATTTAGGGAAGGCTCATCATTCATCACAGGACCCTATAACTGAAACAGATTTCAGCACTCAGCCAGTTTAATCAATGCAGAAATCCCTCCTAACAGCAACACACCTGGTGGTTGGCTGGTATATCTGGTATGCCTCAGAAGGCAGGAATTTTCATTTTCAAATAGCTCTGATATTCAGAAAATTCTTCTCTGAAGGCCAGTCTCCTGTGCCTTCCCCAAGTGGTCCCAGACTAAGGTGGATCCCTCTCCAATTTTGGCTCCCCTAAGCCTTCTTCCTTTGTACAAAACCTCATTGTGTGTCATGCATTTAATAAATGCTGAGCTCAGTGAAAACGAATGAGTTTTGTCTTGGTCAGGTGTTCAAAGGAGGTAGATTCTAAAGAAAAGAGACTTTCTGAGGAAAGCAGGTGAAGGCAGGCAGAGATGTCCTCCCACCTTTTAATTTCTCTGATTGTACATGGGGGCGAGGGAGCTACTTACTAAGCTAACTGCTGGAGTTACATCAATAATAAGTGTACTGCCCTCCCAGGGAACCTCGAGGAGGATGCCTTCTCCTGGGTGGGTGGCTAGTTTTGTTTTTGTTCAGTCCTTCAGTTATAGCTGACTCTTCGTGACGTCATGGACTTCTCCATGGCATTCTCTTGGCAAAGATACTGGAGTGGATTGCCATTTCCTTCTGAGGTTGTTTTTTTTTTTTTTTTTAACAGATGAGGAACTGAGGCAAATAGGGGTGAAGTGACTTGCCCAGGGTCACACTACTAGTGTCTGAGGCCAGTAAGTATCTGAACTCAGGTCTTCCTGACCCCAGGCCCAGTGCTCTATCTACTCCTATAGTCAGTACCACAATTCACCTCTCTTTGAATGGGAGAAAAGGTACCCGTGCTGAGCGCTAACACTTTCTGTCTCTTTTCCCTTCCACAAGCTTTGGCCGCCATCACTGGCCCTGCTCTCAAATGCTTCCTCTACCCAGACACTCAGAAAGCTGGAGATGGGTCAGGGGCTGAGCAAAGGAAGAGAGACAAGAGGGGGGACTTTAAAAGATGAAAATAAACTTGGTTAAGGCACCAAATAGCTAGTGTAGACCCTTTCAGGCCACATGCTTTCCTTCTTCCATTCTACTTTAAAAAATTTCATTGACAAGCTTTGCTTCAACACATCATACAAAGCCCCAGTGTACTTCTAACTGAATATTTCTCAACGTTCAATCAATCAAGAAACATTCATCACGCACCCACTATGTGTCAGGTGCTATGCTAAATGCTGGTGATAAAAAGGCAAAAAAAGGAAACATTTCCTGTCCTCAACGAGCTTAACTTTTGTTGGGGGAAACACCACCCACATATATGTTTCTGTGTCCCTATGCATGCATATATATATACACACGTGTGTATACATATATACACACAGATGTATACACACATATATACACGCAGGTGTATACATGTCTATACATGTATACACATATGTATATACACGCATATACGAATTTTGTCTCGTATACATACACACATACATACATACAAACATACACACATACATACATACAAACATACACACATATACACACACAGGTGTCTGCAGTCATATTCTGGGGCAATGCTCCCAAACTGCCCTCGAAGGTCGGGTCCCCCTCCATTCAGAGTTCTAGGGGTAATCCTGTGGGGCTGGACTTCCAACATTATCACTCACATGTTCCTACTGTGTGTATTCCATTAACAAACATTTAGAAGACTCTGTTCTTTCCAGAGGCATTTACTCCACAAGCTTAGCAAGGACAATTGGTACATTTCCCCAAAAATCTTGGAACACACTTTGCCATGAATAAAATGGCGTCCATGGGATGACTGAGCTCAGACTTGGAGCAGTGAGACACCCATGTGGGGAAGTCCTGTAGCACAGGGATAACTCACAGGTCCTAGCACTACACATCCTTCCTGGAGACCAACCCCTGCACTCCTCTCTTTCCTTCCGCATCTGTCTCTCCATATCCATCTGTCCTTGGGATTTCTCTGCTCTCAGATGGATGCACTGCTGCTGGGCCAGTGACAAGGCCAATTGTAGAGAGGACAGAGGAGAGACTCCCCAAGAATGATTCTCAGGGCATCAAGGTGGTGCAGTGGATGGATAGAACACCAGCTCTGCAGTCAGGAGGACCTGAGTTCAAATCTGGCTTTAAACACTTACTAGCTGTGTGACCTTGGGCAAGTGACTTAACCCCAACTGCCTCAACAACAACAACAACAAAAAGTGATTCTCTTTCAGGGGCCTGATTCTTCTACTTCTTGTTCCAACTCTGGAACTAGGAATCCTGCTCTGCTGGCTTAGCAATCTGCTGAAATTCCTCCAGCTATTTAAAATCCCTTCTTGACCCAATTAGAGAGGCTCACAACTCACACTTAAACTCATCTGGCTCACACATTAAAACTTCATCTGGTTAACTACATTCTGTGATTGCATTAGTTGAGCTGAAGGGTGGGGGTGAAATCACAGACCCCTTTCCGTTAAAAACAAAAAACGAAAGCGTCCCTGTCCTCAAGGATATTACATTCTATTGGTGATGACAGCATATACATATATGAATATATACAAGAAAAAGTTGTATAATAAATACAAAGCCTGAAACAGGTAAGTAAAACAACATTAAAAAAGTAAACACTACCGATATTTTTGTAGCAGTTGTGTGTATTTGTTGTTTGGTCCTACCTTTGTTTTGTTTATTCTGATCAATTCTGCTTTTAAAGGAGAAAAAGGCTGAATGTTTGCCAAAGTTCTTTGTAGCGTCTATCCCACCCTAGGAGAAGTTGATAGAACGCTCTTATGATATCACCTTAAGCATTATCTAACTCCTGCAGCAAATGGAGAAGGTAGAAATCTTCCCCAGTTGTGTTTTCAGCTGAGATTGTCCCTGGGAACAATTTTCTTCTTCATTCCAAATGCTGTATGCATTTAATGGTGTGCAAGACTTACTACTGAATCAAACATGGAGACACCAAAAAGATTTCAGTGGTGCCTGTCCACTGGCTCCCTATTCATCTCTCCTATTAGAAGTAAATTACATTACGTTTCTATGGCACTCTGTGGCTATAAAGCACTCTACATCCATTATCTCATAACAACATTTTAAGATCATTCCAATTCAATTCAATTCAATCCAATCCTACAAGCATTAAGTGCAAGGCATTGAGCTGAGTGCTTGAGATAAAACCAAATCAAACCAAACCAAACACAGAAATGAAATAGTTCTTGCCCTCGGTGGGCAGGTTCTACTGAGGACAGCAGATAAACAGACATAAGTCCATGCAAAATTACATATTTCCAAGAGGGAAAGATCACTGACAACTTCGGGGGAGGGGGAATATACAAAGTCTTTGAGTAGGAGATGGCATCTGAGTTTGTAAGAAGAAGAAAGCCAGGGATTCTAAGACATGACTGTGAGAGACGACAGTATTATAGACAGGGAGGACAGTCTATGCAAAGGCATGGAGGTGGGAGATGTTATATTCAGAGAACCGCTAATAGGCTGGTCTGACTGGAACAGAAGGCATTAAGGGAAGTAATATGAAGCGAACATAAGAAGACTGAAAATGAAGGTACAAGTATTATCGCCTCCATTTTACAGATGAAGAAATTGAAGCTCAGGGTTGATGACTTGGTCAAGGTGACTTGACTTGTACGCGGCCCCACTCAGGACTGCGATTCCAAGCCCTGGGGTCTTTCCACCACATCATGCTGAGAAGAGCAAGGAGAAACCAAGGGAGGCTCAGCGCTAGCTACAAACAGCAAAGCTCACCAACACACAGATGGTGCAGCACTACAAAGTACCTGCTTCATCCTCTGGGCGGTGATGATGTGGCTTTCATCATATTCTCGTTTGGTACGGACATCTGAAACAGAAAGCATTTAAGCAATCACTCCAGCTGACACAGTAGTGCTGTAGCCATCATCAACTCTATTGGCTAAAAGGCCGTGTGACGTTTGCTTCCTGTTCCTCATACGTGGCATCCCATCTCTCATTTCCGGGCCTTTGCACAGACTGGCCCCATGCCTGGAACACTCTCCCTCCTCACTTGCACCCCTTGAATCTGCAGCCTCACTCAAGCGTCACATTAAATGCTACCTCCTACATGAGGCCTTTCTGGACCCTCTCAGTCGCTAGCGCACCTCTCTCCAAAAGTACATTGTTTACTTTGTATGTCTTCTTTGGTGGACACATTGTTTTCCCTCAGCAGAGCATAAGCTTCTTGAGGGCAGGGACTGTTTTCATTTTCCTCCTTGGCACAGGGCCTGGAACTTCCTATGCTTGTGGAATGGAAGTGAATTCTCAACACTCTCTTCTTTCCTTGCCTATATCAGAAAACAGGGCATCTCAATGTAAAAAGTAAAAACCCCATCAGGACTCAGTTACTCTGCTGACTTTTACCTACATTATCTTTTCTTGTGGAGGGAGGTCACTCTGGCTCTCTCCCATCAGGCATCAGGCTTGAATCTCTACAAGATGATCTCCTCCCCCAACTTGATCACATGCTTTCTTTTTTGCAACTTTTCCCAACTGCCTTTAAAATAAATCCTTCCAGAACCTGTTTCTTGACAGACTAGGAATTAGAAGGCCTGGGTTTACTTTTGTTCTGGGACTATCATTACCAAACCAAATGAGTTTGGGGCGGTCATGGCTCTCGGGCCCTCAGCTTCCTTAGTAGAATGAGGGGTTTGGATGTGAGGAGCTGGAGACCCTCTTCCATATCATTATCATTCTGTGACGCTTCCTTCCCACAGATTCTTTTTTTTTATTAATTTATTTTATCAACAATCACTTCCATATGCTTTTGAGTTTAAAATTTTTCTCCCCCTCCCTCCCCACCACGGTGCACAATCTGATATAGGCTCTACATACACATTCCTATTAAACGTATTTTCACATTAGTGATGTTGTAAGTAAGAATTAGGACCAATAGAAGGAGCCACCAGAAAGAGGAAACAAAACTGAACAGAAGATAAAAAATAGCAAATAGTATGCTTTGATCTGCATTCAAACTCTATAGTTCTTTCTTTGGATGTGGGTAGCATTTTCCATCACGCGGCCTTCGGAGATGTCTTAGATCCTTGTACTGCTCGGAAGGGTTAAGTTTATCACTATTAGTCATCACACAACAAGGCTGTTATTGTGTACAATGTTCTCCTGGTTCTGCTCACTTCACTCAGCATCAGACCATACTAGTCTTTCCAGGTTTTTGTGAAGTCAACCTGTTCATCATTTCTTTTCTTTTCTTTTCTTTTTTTTTTTTTTTGCTTTTTTGGTGAGGTAATAGGGGTTAAGTGACTCGCCCAGGGTCACACAGCTATTAATGTCAAATATCTGAGGCCAGATTTGAATGCAGGTCCTCCTGACTCCAAGGCTGGAGCTCTATCTACTGCGCCACCTAGCTGTCCCCCATCATTTCTTATAGCACAATAGTATTCCATTACATTCATATACTGCAACTTGCTCAGCCATTCCCCAATTGATGGGCATCCTCTCAGTTTCCAATTCTTTGCCACCACAAAAAGAGCTGCTATAAATATTTTTGTACATGTGGGTCCTTTTCCCATTTCTATGATCTCTTTGGGATATAGCCCTAGAAGTACTATTCCTGGGTCAAAAGGTATGCACATTTTTATAGCCCTTTTGGCACAGTTCCAAATTGCTCTCCAAAATGGCTGGATCGTTTCACAACTCCACCAACAATGCATTAGTGTTCCAATTTTCCCACATCTTCTCCAACATTTATCATTTTCTTGTTTTGTCATCTTGGCCAATCTGATAGGTATGATGTAGTACCTCAGAGCTGTTTTGATTTGCATTTCTCTAATCAATAGTGATTTAGAGCATTTTTTCATATGACTAGAAATGGCTTTAATTTCTTCATCTGAGAACTGCCTGTTCATATCCTTTGACCATTTATCAATTGGGGAATGACTTGTATTCTTATAAATTTGACTTAATTCTCCATATATTTTAGAAATGAGGCCCTTATCAGAGAGACTGGTTGTAAAAATTCTTTCCCAATTTTCTACTTTCCTTCTAATCCTGGTTGCATTGGCTTTGTTTGTGCAAAAACTTTTCAATTTAATGTAACCAAAGTTATCCATTTTGCTTTTTGTAATGTTCTCTATCTCCTGTTTGGTCCTGAATTCTTCTGTTCTCCATAAATCTGATAGGTAAACTATTCCTTGCTCTCCCAGTTTGCTTACAGTATCAGCCTTTATATCTAAATCACGAACCCATTTTGACTTAATTTTGTTATATGGTGTGAGATTTTGATCTATGCCTAGTTTCTGCCATACTCTTTTCCAGTTTTCCCAGCCCACAGGTTTTTTTAAAAACAATAATATGGGTTACATTTGAAATAAGCTACGTTTAGGACAGACAATAAGTTTAGGAGTCACAGCTCCTGACTTCTAGAACAGTAGTATACAAAGTGAGGGCCTGGGTGTGACTCCCAGAGGCACAAGATCCGCTCTCCAAAGGGTGGCAGTATGGATCTTGGCCTCGCCGCAAGAGCTGGCCTCCAACCTTGAAGGTACCCTTTGCCTATCACAGCCCTCTTGCTGTCTGGTAATCTCCCCACCTTCCCCCTTTGGCATGGGGTGTTAATCACTTCACCCCAGCAGCTTTACAGGTGCCCCTGAGAAAATTCTCTCCTTCCCCAATATCCTCCCTTTGCCCTACCACCCCAGACTGCTTTATAGATTGGGCAGACATCCTCCAGGGACAGGGATGTTACAGTCTACATCCTTGACATTCCCTATTTCTGTAGAGGGCACCGCCATCTTTGCAGTTGCTCAGGTTTGCAACGTCAGGTTTCCTCTGTGTCTTCACTTTGACACACTTCACATATCTAAGTAGCTGCCAAATCTCGTTTTTATCTCTACCACATCTCTTGCAGAGGATTCCTTTTCTTCTCTCAGGCGACAGTCCTTGATTAAGGCCTGTATCAGCTCCCTTGGACTATTGCGATGACCTCTGATTGGTCACCCTGTCTCTCCTCACTTCAGTCCATTGTCCATACCACTGTCAACATGAACTTCCTAAAGCACAGATCTGACCACATTATCTGCCTATTGATTCCCCATTGCTTCTAAGAGCAAATATAAACTCTAGCTTTTAAAGCCCTTTACAACCTGGTCTCAACCTACATCCCCTCTTGTACTCTATGGACCAGCCAAACTGGACTTCTGGCTGTTTCTTGCAATCAAACACAAATGCTACTAAAATATCCAAAGATGAACAAGAAATTAAAATATGATGCACTCAAATCAATACCTACGATATGCCAGGTACTATGCTGGGTGCTAGGGATACAAGCACAAAAAATGAAATAATCCCTAGTTGCACTGAGCTCACGTTCTAATGGGGCAGATGAGAGGTAGACACGGATTTATATTGAAACTTTTCTGTTAAGTTGAAATCAGAGATGTTTCACTTTCGTTTCTGTGTTGTGTAGGGTGAATATCAACACAGAAAAACATGACTCCTGGTGAACAGCTGTGATGTTTACTGATTATTATGACCTGTTGTTTGTGACATTTTATCCTTCTTTTTTTAAAAATTTCCACATTAGTCATGTTGTGAAAGAAAACACAGACCAAAGAAACCCAAGAAAAGTAAAGTAAAAAAAGTATGCTTCGATTTGCTTTCAGACTCCATCAGCTGCGATACTGTCTATTGTTCAATAAAACTGTGTATTAAAAAAAGAAATTCACCCAGGTATGGCCTCTCTGGCCACATTCTCCAACTCCTTTTCCCAGGATGGCCTGTTGTGATCTTAGATCCAAAACTCTTTTGGCCTTCAGGGAAGACAGGCTCTGCATACTGGGCCAGTGTGGCCCAAGCTTCTTCAGTGGGATCGCTATGATGTGACTGGCCTTTCTTTTGGGATGTCTAGTCCTTACCTGGGGAGATGTCACGGGGCCAGGTGGGACAAACTGGGTTTGTTTGGGCTCTTTCCCTGCACAACGTAGGCCTCTCTTTTGCATATCTACTCTAAGTCACCAAGTGACCCCTTGATTGTCCCTTCACTTGCGAGCACAAACATTAAGGTGAATCACATGGATCTCACTCCCTGCTCATGTAGGTCAGCAGATGTCCTTCTGCCTGAATCAATCAATCAATCAATCAACAAGGATCTGGGTTCTGTCTAGCCTGCAGCTGCAGCTGCTTCTGATCCCCCTTGGGGTGCTGGGGAAGGGGATGAGGCAGTGGAGGTGGTCCCTGGTGCTGGAGAAACCTTGCCAACTGTAACACAGAGTCAGAGGCTTTCTTTCCCTTTCATTGAAGACTATCGAGGAACTGGACACGTGGGGGCTGTGCATTCTCTACGCCTCCAATTTTCCAACCATCCTGTGTACTCATGGGCTGCTGCACTTTGGAAATGTGCAAGATCAAATGCCAGTGCCTTCAGGACTTCCAGTAATCTCCGATGATTCTCTGGATCAACTCCCGCCCTCTGACATTACTTCTGGAGTATTTCCTAGCCCCAGATTCAAGCAGTTCCCTTCCTGGACAATGAGAATGAGTTCTTCGTAATGATGCAGGTAGGCTGTGGTCTGCCCTCCATGACTAACTATAGTCACAGAGCCACTGATGGTGTGGACATCAGGTCCCTGACTGTTGTAGAGGGAATGGCCACGGAATCATGAGCTGCAGCTTCTCCCAGGAGGCTTCTTATTATCATTCCCAATTCATCCTTCTCTTAGCAAGAAGGCCTTAAAATGTCTTATCATCTCGTGGTTAGCAACAGAGCATTTAATACCTAGTTCCCAAATGGTGCTAATCACAGTAACCTCTCTGGGGATACTGGGATGTTCTACTGTGTCAGACAGCTGACACACTACAGCTATTCCCATATACCTTATTAAGCAGCAGTTTACATTCCCCTA
This sequence comes from Vombatus ursinus, assembly GCF_900497805.2. Taxonomy (NCBI): domain Eukaryota; kingdom Metazoa; phylum Chordata; class Mammalia; order Diprotodontia; family Vombatidae; genus Vombatus; species Vombatus ursinus. The sequence goes on along the minus strand of NW_020954546.1, from coordinate 11,885,492 downwards.
AAGGGCTCACAGTCAGGTGTCAGTACTCAGTGCAGACCAAATCCTATGGTTGCGCACAAATTTTCTACCAGCAGAATAATCATGGTGATCATTCCAGGATTCAAGAATGTAATTTACAATGAGAGTTCCGTGAGATCACTTCACCAATAAACAACAAAGTTCAATGACACTGGCATTCAACAGTATAACAATTACTTAAAACAACTGGTCTGGCCTGTAAGAGTGGTGCTGTTCAACTCTGTTATCAAATTATAGCCTAGAAAGAAAAAAAAAAAGAAATGGAAAGCATTCTACAGCAGTTCTGAAGTTCTACAGCAGGGAACCTTAGTTTAACCAAACTAGACTTATTCAATAAAAAAAAAGAAATGGGTCCCAGATGGGTCCCAACAAAACAAAATGCCCCTTTTGGCTATACCCAGGTTCATGGTACTGTTGAGATCATCGTCTATGTAAGTCCACAGAATTCTCACCACTGTACCTGTCTATGCTAGGTGACACAAAATCAAAACACAAAGAATTTAATCATAAAAGCAACATAAATACAAGGAATTCAATGAGTTAATAAACATTCTTGTCACCTATGTCAAAATCTGCCACCTCCAAAGGCATCCTGGAAGGTGCTCTCCAACTTCCTAAGTAATCCTTCTATCTCCTCAATGGGAGTGAGGCCGATCACACATGGTACCAGGGCTGAAAATCAGTTCAAAGCTGTTTGGCTTAATCACTGCCCAATTTCAGCATAGTGGTCAATCAAGCACTTAATTCTCATGGCACGGAAAGCTACAGAATGCTGCCTTCTTTTGGCTTGGGAGTGCTGACTTCTCAGGAACTAGACTCTCCCTGACACTACCATCTCTGTTACCCCTTTTAGGCTATAGCCACTCCACTTCTTGGCCTTCTACCTCTCCCACTAAATTGAGATGCTAACAGTACTGGAAAAAAAAAATCTTCCCAAACTAGATTACATCATTATGGAGTGTTCACACTCACCCACTTTGGAGGAGTGTAGGCCAGAAAATTTCCTTCAATGAATCAGGCTCTTTTGGCTCCAAGTATTGTATAAAATTGATAATCCATAAATATATCCTTTCCATTAACAATACTCTATTTTGTATTACAGTCATTGTTGTACTTCTTATCAGAATATAAATCCTAGGGTAGCTACTGCCCTGCAAACTCCACTGTTGCCCATGTAGGAAATGCACACAGGAGCAGGGAGATGTCAGAAGACCAATATTAGCAGGGATGCCCAAACACCAGGGCTCAAAAGAAACTAGAAAAATACACCTTTTGCATGAACTTAAACCTCTCTGGACCCCTGGCTTTCTTGGACTTTTATCTAACCTTGGTCCAGGTTCCTTTGCTTCCCACTGTGGATCCTGACACTACCACACTCTGACTCTGAGCCCAACATGCTCACCACCTCAGGAGAACTGACTCTTGTTATCTCCAGAAACTCCCCACTTGCCTCTAGCCCTTCCTTCAGATATATGACCTTTATAGACTGCCTCACCCAGACTACTGGACCAGCTCACTTTACAGCACCACTCTCTGGAGGCATCTCTGTCATAGCCTCTGGCCAGACCTATTTCTGCATCACTGCACTCCCTTTGCTCAGGCTGGACAGGGAGGAGAGATTATTGGACCTGGTCTTATCCATCTGTGTATTCATTCTCCACAACATAGGCAAGTTTAGGACCCCAGATGTACAAGATGTTTAGTGAGCAATTCTATTCAACAAACAAATAGGGATGGAATGTCTGACTTACCTAGTAAATAGAGATAGTTGGTCTCTGCTAATCTGGAGTGCTTTGTTTCCTGATTTAAGATATTGTAAAGTGTTGTTGGCTCACACAAGAGGAATCCAGCCATTCTATTAGGAAGGGATAATAAAAAACTTGCATAAATACATTTCTTTCCATCTTAAAAATGTCATTTACTAGGAAGTAATAGATTGATTCAAATCTCTACTTCTTAAGCTATTAAGATAGAGATTCAAAGAATCATTTAAATGTCTCTAAGAAGCAACTTCAAAGAATTTATAATGCAGCATCTTCAGTGAAGAATAAAGGTTTCAAAAATATTATATTAAGCAAAACATACTTGTACTACGGGGCAGCTAGGTGGTACAGTGGATAAAGTACCAAGTTTGGAATCAAGAAGACTCATCTTCCTGACTTCAAATTTGGTCTCAGCCACTGTGTGACCCTGGGTAAGTCACTTCAACCTGTTTACCTCAGTTTCCTCATCTGTAAAATGAACTGGAAGAGGAAATGGCAAACCACTCCAGCATCTCTGCCAAGAAAACCCCAAATGGGGTCATGAAGAGTCAGACATGACTGAACTTGTACTATGCATATATACATATATATACATATACACACACACATGCATATGTGTGTATATACACAGAGTACCATCCATATATGTATATATGTATACGTATATATATATCTGCATATATGAATAGGTAGAATACAGAATGGTCAGAAAGATATTTAGGGCTCTAGAATCAATGATAAGGTATATTTTCAAGACATTTATCCAAATCCAATTCAAAAGTTGTATTAAAATCTTATTCCTCATATTGTACATACTGTCAGACATAATCAAGATGTGTGTTGGTTTCGTTAAATTGCTTTCTTTCTTTCTCTTTCCTAATATTTGTTATAAGGGATGGTTCACTGCATTGGGGAAGGAGAGGGAATATGTTTGAAAATGAATGAACTATAACAACAAAAAGCATCAATAAAAATAAAAATTTTAAAATTCTTATTCACTAAGACAATAAAAAATAAACAAAATTCAGGTTTATGAGAAGCCAAGGTCATTATTTCTAATATTCCACTGTTACATAAATGTCTTTTTTTTAAGGTAAAACATATTGATTTTTTAATGCTTTACCTCATTTGCCATGGGAATTTAGGTTTGGAGAGAAGGTTATGTCCTTTTTTCTAGTTAACACCAACTAAATGAAACTAAAAACAACAATTTCTTGAGAGTTCTCCATGCAATGTAAGCTTCTTAAGAAGTTTGTTTTATTTTTTGGTCATTTTATCTTCAGTGCCTAGCACAGGACCTGGGACTTAAAAATGCTTTATTGACTAAAGAAATAGGAAGTGTCCTATGCCCATTTCTTTGCTAAGACAATGTGTGTATATATACATATATATATACATATGTGTGTGTATATATGTATATATACACACACATATATATATTAACCACTGATTAAGAGGATCATAGATTTAGTTACAAGGGGCTTTCATATTATATGATCCAAAGTCCCTCACCTTTACAGATGAGGATACTAAAGGCCAGAGGTCATTTCACAGAGGTAATAAGCGGCAGTAAATCCCGATTTCAAAACCAGCACATGCTCCGCTGCTACTGCATGGAATTGCTTATGCAATGGAGCATGCGCTCATTTTGAAACCGGGATTTAAACAAAAAACATTCCTAAGCCGCACTCCTGTCGGGTCCTCAACCAGTGTCTAAATAGATTAAAGCTTCATAAAATAATGAAAAAACAAACAAACAAACAACAATTCAGCACATGCTCCATTTCACCAGGATATATTAATGTGGTGCCTCTATGTATACATAGTTTCTATCAGCAAGTGTATGTAGATGCGTGAATGTCTTCTGGGAGGAAAGTTACGGGGGCATGCTGATGTGGCACAAAACAAACTGCGGTGCCCTCACAATCTGGCCTAGTCGGTCCGCTGCCCTTTTAGTCATCTCTTGTTAGTGACCTGGGAAAGGCAGCGATGGTGTAACAGAGAACTGGCCTGGAAGCTGGGAATCTGGGTTCAAGTTCTAGCTCTAACACACCCTGGCTGTGTGACTCTGAGAAAGTACTTGACCTTTCTGGGCTCTGGGCAAGTCTCTAAGGCGGTGAGTAGCAGAGAACACTGACCTGAGCTGGCAGACCCAGTTTGCTCAGATCCAGAGATCGCTACTCTACCACCTCGCTTTACGCCCGACCTTCTGATGCTGGGCTTCAGACCTTTTGTGTGCCCTGGACCCCTCGGGCCTAAGGAGCCCTTCTCAGCGCCGGGTCTTTAAAAGCATAAAATAAAATAACAAAGGAAACCGATTATATTGGAATGCGGTGGACAGCCCTCCTGGCTCCGTACCCTGGACCTCGGTCACAGCCCCCGGGCCAGACGGGACTCTGCGCCCCCTGTGCCCCGGGTCCGGCCCGGCTCGAGGGACAGCCCTTGCCTTGATTCACCTTTGTATTCGTCACGGCGATTTAATATTACTGCTATTATTATTACTATTATAGCTAATACTCCCCTCCTCCTCCTCCCTCCCTCCCCACTTCCTTTCTCCTGCCTCAGCCTCCGCCTCCGCCTCCGCCTCCGCAGCGGCTTCTTCCTCCGCTTCCGTCAGCAACTGGTTGCTAAGGACCAAACGCTCGACGGTTGCGAAGTCCAAATCCCACCAGCCTCCCAACTCTCGCGTGATTTGAATCCCCTCCGCGCCGTCCCTCTCAACCTTGGCAGGCGGGCCGGCCGGCGAGAAGGCGGAGAACGGGAAGGAGGGGGGCAGGGAAATCTCGCGGGATTTGGAAGGCTGACCTCGCGAGATTGGCCGGAGCGGGAGGGAGGCGTGGCCCGGCGACTGCGGCAAATCTCGCGGGGTTGGAGTCCGAGAACTAAAAGGGGTTGTGCGTGCTTGCGTGCGTGCTTGCGTGCTTGCGTGCTCGCGTGCTCGCGTGCTTGCGTGCTTGCGTGCGTGCTGTAGGTCGTTGGAGTCACCGGCCGCTCTCCTTCCCGGCACCGGACTCGCGCCCTCCGTCCGTCCCACCATGCTGTCGTCCTTCGCCCGCCCCGTCGGCGCCGCCCTCCGCCGCGGCCTAAGCACCTCGGCGCAGGTAAGGCCCGTCTGACAGGAGGCCGAGGCCTCGGGGCCTGGACGTCCTGACAGGAGGGGCCTGCCCTGCCCTTTACAGAGAGGGAAACTGAGGCCCGGGAGGTGAAGGCAGCTCCGTAAGGTCATAGGATGACAGGCAGTGGAGCTGGAGGGGGAGGGTGAGACCTTTCTGTTACAGGGGGTGGAAACTGAGGCCTGTGAGGGGAAGGAACGTGGTAGAGTCGTAGGATTACAGATAATAAAGCTGGAGGCCCGGGAGCGGAAGGAACTTCAGAGGGTCTTAGAATGACAGGTGCAGGCCAAGTGCCAGGCTCACACATGCCAGCAGAAAGATAGGTCGTGTCCTCCAGGAGCAGTCAGCCCGGTGGGAAGGATAAGGGGGCATGGTGGGGAAGGCCAGAGCGTCAGAAGCATGGCCCACCCAGTCCTGTCCTTAAAATGGA
>NW_020954546.1:11877841-11880158 GCF_900497805.2 Vombatus ursinus | reverse complement strand
AGTATCATTTCTACTTGTCTGTGGATGGGCCAATGGAAAAATGCACAATCAGAGGAAGTGGATTTGAATGTTAGCTTGGACTTTTACTATATGGCCTTAGATAAGTCACTTCTGGGCTTAGTTTCTCCTCTGTGAAATGAAGGTCTTGGACAAGTTGGTCTCTAGAATCTTCTCCATCTTTAAATCTTGTGCTTTTTTGAGATGGGATTATGGGGCAGTAGAAAGGGCACCAGGAGTCACAAGACCCAGATTTGATTCATAAGCCCTTGGTTTTATCTGCTTGGCAAAAGGAGAGAAGGAAGACAGCAGGACAACCCTCTCTTTCTGAAGTCTTCAGTGCCTGTTCCTTAACTCTTGTGATAATGAGGAAAGAATAGTTTCCTGGGGAGACCAGACCCCAGCATCTAGGGTCCAGTGATTCATGCTCCTGTCAGTCTCTTATTTCTGATAAAAGATACAGAGGACTAGGTCTCTATCCTTACCCTGGGATGAGGACAATCAGTCATTACGTCATAGAATCTTAGCTCATACATGTGGAATTGGAATAGACGTAAGAGGCCATGTACTCCAAGCCTCTTATTTTACCAATGAGGAAAATGAGGCCCAGACAGACTAAATGACTTGCTGAGGGTTGTACAGGAGACTGTCAGTTAATAACCACTTATTAAGTATTTACTCTGTGCCAGGGATTGAGGCAGAGTCAGGATTGAACTCAGGTCCTCTGACTATAAAGCCAGCATCCTTTCCACCAGACCATACTGGGACCCTAACATGGGAACCAGGACTTCAGAGTTCTAATCCCAGAGGTTCCTCAGCTAGCCCCTCACCTTGTCCCTCAATATGTCCATATTCCCCTTTCTCACCTATTTTGAATAGCTTTGGAAGGGGGAATATCCATTGAGTGGAGGTGCCACTAAAATGGTGGTTCTTATTTGGGCTCTTGGCGCAGCCTTCTGGCTCCAGGTCTTCCCTGCCAACCCTGGGCCTCCTTTGAGCACTGCCGATGCTCTGCAATAAGGGACCAGAGCCAGGCTGGGCTTCCTCCTCTCAAGCCAGCCCTCCAGCCTGATTCTGTGTGGCTGCTCACTGCAGATTCTGCTCTGCAGGCTGCCAGAGTGGGAACAGCTCTCTTTGGGGTTGTCTCAGGGGATGTTTCAGTAGGGATACACTCTGTATCAGAATGGCCAGTGGCTTTCTGAGCCTGGGGTTAGAAGAGGTTCTCAACTCCCTGTTATCTCCTGGCAGCAGCTCCCTCACACCCCAACCCCTCTTCTCTAGTGCTCAGCATTTAGTATCAATCCAGGCAGAGACCTCCTACCTAGGACTGAGCCTGTCTCTTCAACACTGACCCTTCATGCTCAAAACTGTCTCCTCTTTTCCTGTGCTATGTTCCTACCCCTGACACTGTGCTCCCCAGTGAACTCCTATCCTTGACTCTGAATCCTCATTCCTGTCACTGAACTCTCATCCATGAAAATGAGACCCATCTCCAGCACTGATCCCCTGAGTCAACTCTTATCACTGAAAGGGAGCCCTTAACTTGACATTGAGCCTTCTTGCCTGTCCCTGAACTCCCATTCACAGCACCAAGATACATGCCCAACATTGATCCTTTATTGCTGGCACTAAGCCCTCATCCCTGTGCTGAATCTTCATCCCTGACACTGAACTCCCATTCACAGCACTGAGACACAGGCCCAGTACTGGCTTCCATCCCTGACACATAGTCTTTCATATCCTTAGAGCTAGCGACATTTCAAACTTATTTCCCTGGAGTGTACATCTGTGTGAGCACCTATGTATGTGAGTACACATATGAATATGCATGTGTGAATGAGCGTGATTATATACGTGGGAGTTTGTGCATGGGGAATTATGTGAAGGAATGTCTACATATTGGCTGGGGGACAAAGTCTGGGCTGTGGGCATTGAGACCTCGGAGTCTCAGTGACAGATATATTCTGGTGTATGGAGGAATGGTGCTGTGAGCATGAGAAGCCGTCATGTTCAGGGGGAGGGAGGGCAGAAGTTTTTAGAAGGTTGAATCACTAGGTAGATGGATTGAAATTAAGAGGATTCATACTTCACACCTCTCCCAATTTGCCCATGTCTTGCTCTTACCATGGCCTCAACCTGTAATGACTAGAGAGGATGGGGAGGCAGCTCAGGAATTAAAGAGATAGTAATAGAGATTAGTGCTAGGAATTCAGGGAGATGAGGGGAGGTGAGAGAGAGAAGAAAGGAGAAAGGAGAGAGACAGAGACAGAGAGAGAGATAGAGAGAGGGAGGGAGAAGGAAGGAGGAAAGGAGAGGGAAG
>NW_020954546.1:11790412-11877831 GCF_900497805.2 Vombatus ursinus | reverse complement strand
GGGAAGGAAGGAGGGAGAGGGAAAGAGGGAGAGAGAGGGAAGGGAGGAAAGAAGAGGGAAAGAAGGAGGGAAAGAGAGGGAGAAAGAAAGAGAAAGAGACAGAGAGACCTCAATTAAACAAGCCCCTCTATTAAATAAGACAATAATTGTTATTATTAATGAAAATAACTAACGTGTATAATACATTAGGGTTTGCAAAACACTTTACATACATATACATCTCTCTCTCTCTCTCTCTCTCTCTATATATATCTATTACCTCATAGGCACATCACAACAACCCTGAGAGGTAGGTGCTTTTACTATTTCTACTTTACAGATAAGAAAACTGAGTCTCAGAGCTGTGAAATGACTTGCCTAGGGTCATACAGATAACAAGTGTATGAAGAAAGATTCAACCTTAGGTCTTCCTGACTGCAGGTCAACTCCTGTAACCACTCCTCCGAGGTACTTACAATAAGACATGAAAGCTGTACTGGCTTGCATAGGGGTCAGGGAGGGGGGACGATGGGGGGGTGGTGTGAGGTTCAGACATTCCAAGTGGTACTGTTTCTGCCAAATCCTAGTGGGGCTGTATCCTAGCAGCTGGGCCTGAACAGTATCCTCCTCCCTCTGCATCCCACCATTTTTCTTTTTATCTTCCAAGTCTTCTGTCCAACTAGCATCCTCCTTTCCCTGCTCCTCTTCCTCTTGTCCTTTCTTCTCTTTCATAGAACATTTGTTAAATGCCTCCTGTGTACAGAGCCAATGGTACAGATACACAACTTAGATAATAAAGTATAACTTTTTGATGCACTCTAAGTATACAGAGTAACTTTCCGCACAACAACCCTGTGACATATTAGTGCAAGAATTATTCTTCCCGCTTTACAGATGAAAAGTTGAGGAACTGGCCCATTAGCACACAACTAGTGGATAGCTGAGTTCAGATTTGAGCACAAATCTAGTTATTCCTTCCATGGAGCTTATGGTCTAGTACATGGCTAGGACAGAAACATTGTAATATAGAGAACTGTAATCAATCAGTCAACAGGTATTTAAAGTGCTTGCTACATGCTAGGCACAGTTGTAGGTACTCAAGATCCAAAGATAAAGTCCATGGTTGCAAGAAGCCTATGTTCTTTTTTTTTTTTAATTTTATCAATCATTTTTATTGATAAAATTATACAGTACACATTCCAAATACACATTTCAAGCTTCTGGATTACAGAAATAATGCATAAGTGATGAAAACTTATTACACAAAATGACACTCTGCAAAACCCTAAAATTAAATCTCCAAAAAACACAATATATCTATGACAGTCAAGAGGAGGTAAATTAAATCACAACTTTGTTTACAAAAATACTCATCAAGCTGCCTCAAGATTGCCACATACTAAATCTTAACAATGTGGCTCATTTTATTTCCTTAAGTTAAATGTGATAAAATCAAAATTATTTGGAGAAATCTGCCACCAAGTCAAGTACTGAAGAAGCCTATACTCTAATGGGGCAGATAGCTGTACATATGGTGGTCTATTTTGTTGTTGTACAGTCATTTCAGTCATGTGTGACTCCTTATGAGTCACATGGGTTTTTTTTCTTGGCAAAGATACTGGAGTGGTTTGCCATTTCCTTTTCCAGCTCATTTGACAAATGAGGAAACTGAGGCAGACAGAGTTAAGTTACTTGCCTAGGGTCACACAACTAGTAAGTATCTGAGGCTGGATTTGAACTCAAGTCTTCCTGACTCCAGGCCTGGTACTCTATCCATTGTACCATCTAGCTACCCGACATAGTGGTCTATGTGAAAGGAAGTATTAAGGTAATCTTAGAAGGGAAAGGGTTAGCAGCAATGTGTGTATGTGTTTATGGGTGTGTGGGGGGCAAGCAGTGCAAAAGCATGGAGGAGGGAGACTGAGTTTCCTGTGTAAGGAATGGGAGAAGGCCAGTCTGGCTGGACTGTGGAGTGTGTGGAGGGAAGTCAGAGGGGAAGATCATTAGTGATCTAAGACTTTTGTCCTCTCTCTTTTCTTATCCTTCTGATAGCCAATGACTATCCAGCCAGGCAGCAGAGGCTCCTTTGAACTTTCTCCCCCAGTTTTTCTCCCTTCCTGGCCCATTTCCCTCTTTCCCAGTTTCCTTTTGTCTTTCCTCTCAGACCTTCCTTATTTCTTGTCTTGAGATTTAGAGCTTAAGTCCCTCCCCCCGCCTTGAGCCATCACTGAGCAATGGCCTGGGGTCTGCCTCTCCCTCTTCAGGTCTCATTGTGAATAACAATTTGGGCTGGGGTGTATCTGGTGACCTAACCTTTAGAGAATGGAGTTCCATAGAATACAATATTCAGGACTCAGCATTGTGTGGAAGATGGAGTGACATCTAAGCTTTAAAGGCAGATGTCCCTGCCAAGCACTGAATCCTTTCTGGGTCCCCTCTGCCCCTAGGAGACTAATTTGGTGCTCAGGAAAGTCAAACTCATTTGAATATCAGCTCGAGCCAGGGTAGACTCTGGAGGGAAAATCTTTGAACAAAATCACACAATGCATTCTTAGAAAGAACATGGGATTTAGAGCCAGAAGGGGCCTTGGAGATCACCCTCATTCTACAAAGGAGGCCAAGAAAGAGAAATGAAGTGCCTACTTATCCAAAGTCACGTGAATAGTAAAGCCAGAGTCAATTTTCAAACTCAGGTCTTCCTACTCCAAATCGATGGCTCTTTTTCACAGCACTAGCCAAAGCCAAGTCTGATTGGTTCCTGGGTTATTAATGTTAGGATTATTGCTATTTGCCTCAACATATTCTCCCACCCACCAAGAATTAACTAGAGCCATAATATTGGATCTCAGGATCAAAACTCTAGTTCTAGAAGAGACATTAGAGTCTAATCTCCTCACATTACAGATGAGGAAACTGAGGCCCAGAGAGGGGAAGTAGCTTGTCCAAGGTCAGACGGATAACAAGTGTCAGAGACAGGATTTGAACCCAGGTTATCTGACTTCAAATTCAGCCAACACTTTCTGCCACAGAGGTACTCTGCCACGGGTCAAGATTAGACCCCTGTTAGTGGAGCGACCTTTGAATTGTGTGTTCAATCACAGGGATGGGTGCCATTGAACCAGCCATATTCTCTCTCCTCTGAATCTCTTTATGGGCAAAAGCATGAAGTATGTGTGACCCGTGGTTGAGGTCAGACAAGTCTCTGTCATTTCCTAAATGGGCCTCAGTTACCACATCTGTAAAAGGAGGAGGTTAAACAAAATGACCTTTCAGCTTCCTCCCAGCTCCAAATCTCTGAGCATCATTGGGTCAGCCCATGCAAAGGCTAGCTGTTCCATGAGGACAGCCATAGTCCATGGCTTTGGTAACTTAGTTCTGAGTGCCACCTATTGAATGCAGGCCTTCAACTCCCTTCCTCTGCTCAGGGATCAACAGCAGGTTTCAAAGTCATGCAGAAACATGTCTAGTCTTAAGTTCTATGCTGTAATGTCTGGGCTATGAAGAAAAAGGCAGCTGAGGTCGTTCTATCATTCATAGTATCATGAATAGCAAGCTTTGACAAGTTCAAAAGACCTAGAGCTGGGGGGCAGCTAGGTGGTGCAGTGGAAAGAGCACTGGTCCTGAAGTCAGGAGGACCTGAGTTCAAATCTGGCCTCAGACCAAACACTTGACGCTAGCTGTGTGACCCTGGGAAAGTCACTTAACCCCAATTGCCAAAAAAAAGATCTAGAACTGGAAGGAACTTCAGAAGTCTTCTAGTTTAACCCTTTCATTTTACATATGGGGAAACTGAGGTCCAGAGAGCAGAAGTTGGATGATTAGTAAAACAGTAAGAAGCAGTGCCCTATTCCCGATACAGGTCCCCTGGTTGCAATTTGAGCGTTCTTTCCACTATAATACAGGCTTAATAAGCTCCTCTGTTTGCCTAACTCTGGGCTTGGCATATTCTTAAGGGGTCACAAGAATGGGATTTGAGCCTTATTCTCAGGGAGTTCTCATTCTGGCTAGGGAGATAGGACTCATGTATAAGAAACTTAAAAGCTAGTGTTGGATTGCAGGGTACAGTCAGTAAATGTCTATATGTCAGAGGCAGGGGAGCTGTCATTATGGGCTGGAAGGATTAGAGAAGATCACCTAGAATGTAATTTCCTGGAGGACAAAGATAATGTGTTTCCCCACCACCTAGAACAGTGTTTAGTATACACTAGGTGTTTAATAAGTGCTTGTTGATTGATTGGTTGGAAAGGGTGAGACTTGGCCTAGAGCCTTGAAGGGTGAGTAGCCTTTGCACCACCCCAGGACATGAGAAATGAAGGCAATCCAGGTGGAGGAAACTTCATGAACAAAGACAGAAGGACCAGAATGATCCTGGCATAGATACCAGGTGGGAAGGAGATTGACCTGGCCGGTATGGAAAATGTGTTTGGGGAATGAAGAAGGAGTGAAATTGAGTGCATAGGGTGGGTTTAAAAAGAGCCTGACACCCTGGAATGACTGCTGGGTTTGGAGGGAGGCCACCATTCAGGCACCACTGAATGGCCTTTCCCCTCCACCTCTCCAGTCTTTCCTCCCACCACTCCCTTATGTGGACTCCCTGCTGTAGCCAAACATTCCACTGTTCCCACCCAGATACCTCCCACTTCCCAGCCTCTGCAACTTTGCTCATGCTATTCTCTCCTAGAATGCTCTTTCCCCCTTATCAACATCCCACCTGTCCTTCAAGGCCCACCTTAATTACCCTTAAGGTCTTGCCTATTCCCTCTGGGTAGAAAGGACTTCCTCCTTCCTCTGGACTCCCAAACCACCCACTGGCACCTCTCTTCTGCCTTGGACTCCACTTCTCAGTGTGGATAAGCCAGGAGGCTCATCCCTCAGGTTGTAAGCTCCTTGAGGGCAAGGACCATAACTGAGTCATCTTTGTATACCCCAACAGTGTCTACCGCGGGGCCTTGAACATCGTAGGAGCTTAGTCAATGATGCTTTTGTTTGCTGAATCCGTCTAGAAACCAGGTCTCAGGATCATAGAATTACATGTTTAGAGTTGGACAGACCCCTGAGGCCAACTATTCCGACCCATATTTGAACAACAATCTCAAGTCCCAGGCGGAGGGGACCTTTGAGACAAGCTATTCTAACCCTCTCTTTTTTTTACAGGCGGGGAAACTGAGACCCAGAGAGGTTCATAGGATCGTAGATCCAGAGTAAAGATAGAAGGGACCTTAGAGCCACGTAGTCCAACCCCCTCAATTTACAGATGGGAGACAAAGTCAAACAAGTAGTAAACGTCTAATGAAGGATTTGAACCCAAACCCTCTGACTCGAGCATCACTGCTCTTCCCACTGTCCCCCCTTTGACATTTTCGACCAGTTTTCTGATCAGGCTGAAGGTGGACCTTAGTTAAGGACCTCTTTATCCAGAACAGGGGAGTAGGATGAGGTTGGAAGTGACTCACATTTCTAGCCCTATTTTTTTAAATCAGAAGTGAAGGACTAGTCACTAGGGCCTTGCCCTTCTAACAAGCTGGGCGTACTGTGGGGGCTGCAGATGTCTGCCTGGCAGTGGTGGGGTAATGCCAGCTGCAGGCGCAGGGCTGGCACATGACACAGACGTTGGCTGTGGAATCCGAGAAGTCACAGAATGTTAGGGCTGGAAGGAGCCGTCTTGTTCAGCTCTCTCATTTTACAAAGAAATATCTTATTCAAGGTCAAACAGGTGGGGGTTGCTGGGTGGCATGAGAGCTCAGGACTCCCAGCCCACCATACATTGCTGCATCTCACTTGTTAAGCCAATGACGGGGCCTAATGGACTCACACGGTTAGTGCTGAGCCTCAAGTCTCTCTCTCTCTTTTTTTTTAGGCAATTGGAGTTAAGTGACTTGCCCAAGGTCACACAGCTAGTAAACGTCAAGTGTTTGGACTGAGGCCAGATTTGAACTCAGGTCCTCCTGACTTCAGGGCTGGTGCTCTATCCACTGTGCCACCTAGCTGCCCCCCTCAAGTCTTTCCAGGTATGAGTGTGGGGGAGGGGCACAACAAGAGACCTGGGCCCAGGATAGAGAAGCCACTAACTGGGGTCTGGAGCCAGTTACATTCCATCAGGTAGTGTGGTTCAGTGGTTGGTTAGGAGTTAGGACCCTGGCTTCTTGTCTGGACTCTGTCAGTCACAGCATCAGTGGCTTAATTTCTTGGGCCTCAGTTTCCTCCTCTGTAAAATGAGGTGAAGGGAAAAGGAATCTAGACTACTTGATCTCTGAGGATGCTTTCAAGGGCTTTCAAGTTGGAGGAGACCTTAGAAATTGCCTAGACCAACACTTTCATTTTGTGGTTGAGAAAACTGAGACCCAGAGAGGTGAATTCACTTTCTCAAGGCCATACAGGCAGGAAATGGTAGAGTCAGAATTTGAACCCAAGTCCTTGGATTCAACATTCAGTTCTCCTAAGTTCCTTTCAGCTCTGACATTCTATTTTATGACATAGAAAATTTTTTTTATTGATTCTATTTGAATATCTAATTGAAAGCCAGATTTGCTTACAGAAAGTGCCTGAAATGTTGACTGAATCAGAAAGGAAGTCATGGGCAATCCAAGCTCTTTTCCCCATCTCCATTGGCACTGCTGCCATCGGCTATATTAGATCAGTTGGGGGGAAAGGCTGGTTAGGTTCTGTGCAGGGGAGGTGGGGGTGGGCAGCAGCGGCTTTGCCATTTCTGCCTTTAGCAAGATCTCACTGACCCCTCCATCACCATGTAAATGAAAGGAACAGGGCAACTAGGAATGCCTCACTTGAGGACCACATACAGACCAGGTGGGGTCTAATGTATCTGAACTCCCAAAGGAATTAACTTGTGACAATCATGGGTTCATAGATTTAGATCTGGATGGGACCTCAGAGGTTATCTGGTCTACCTTTATTGTTTTACAGATGAGGAAACTGAGGCATAGTGAGTTGAATTACTTGCCCAAGGTCACATAGGTAGTAGATGCCAAAGCCAGGTTTTGAAACCAAGTTCTAGCAGCATGTATTGCACCACATCAGACTGTCTCTTAAGCTCTCCTCCTACTGACTACCAGGTTCCTCAGCACTGGGTGCCCCATCCCCAGAACTTAGCCCATATCCTCTGTACTGATCTTCTATTCCTAGCATTAAGCTCACATCCTTGGCGTCGAGCCTTCCCATCCCTAGCATTGGGTCTCCATACCCAATACTTAAGCCTTCAGTCCTTAATCTCCAAATTTTGGTCTACCCCCTGCACTGAGCACCCTCTGTGCTGGACACAAATCCCCCATCTCTGAGCTCCCATCCTTGACATATAGCCCACATCCGAAGCATCTCAGGGCTAAATTAGCCCTTCTCTATGACACTCAGCCCCTTTCACTGACATTGAGCTCCCATCCCAGACACTGAGTCTTCATCCTTAATATTGAACCCCTATCTTCAGTACTGGCACTGAGCCCTAATTCCTGGAATCGAGTCCTCTTCCCTTATATTTATCCCAGAGTCTGGGGGACAGTTTAATAGGTTCAGTTGAATCATCAAGGGTTTAGAATAAATTCTTGGCCATGTTTCCACACACACCCTTTTGCCTCAGGAGCTAAGCCTCCCTCGTTGACGGTGAAGCCCCAGCATTAGCAAAGAGTCTGTTTCTCTTAACGCTGAACCCCATGCCCCACAAGGGCCTTCCGTCAATAGCACCACGCCTCCATCACTGGCACTCATTGAAGGGGCTGGGAGACATTTTACTCCAAAGAGATCCTGTCTCTCTTTTTCAAAGCCCTTTGTCTTTGTAACTTAGAGTCCCTGATTTCTCAGTTTCATGTCCTTGACCATGTTGCACCCTGGGCATTCCTTTAGGCTATGTTCTGTCCTGTTCTTCTGTCTTGGGCTTCATCTTTGGCTCCAAGGGCATTCAGAGAGGCTTCTGCCCATGCAGAATCCCATTGTGGTACTGTGGAAAGAGATGACCCTGGAGTCAAAGGGTTCAAATCCTGCCTTTATGACCTTGGACAAGTGTCTTCACCTTCCTGGGCCTCAGTTTCCTCATCTTAAACTAAGAGGGTGGTATGAGATGACCTCCAAGGTGCCTTCCAGCTCTGTATCTATCCTATAATTCTAAGACCCTTCACCTCCCTTGGCCTCAGTTTCCTTATCTGTAAAATAAGTGCTTTGAACCAGATGGCTTCTGGAGTCCCTTCTAACTCTTGGTCAATGGTCTTACCTCCTTCTCCTCCTCCCAGAGGGGCATCTTAATGCTTGAAGGTGGGATATGTACCTACTTTTTCCTGACCCTAGCCTACAACTCCCTCACGATCCAACAAGTTATAGTCAGTAATAATGGTTAATTAACTACTTAATTAACTATTAGACTAATCAGATTAATTAACATTAATTGGTTAATGGTTGTCAAGGGCTCTGAAGAAAAGTACTTCTTCAGAACTAAATGTTTCTGACATCAGTTTTTGGCTGTTATAAGGAGACCATCTTTGCTTTGTGGGAGTGGGGGAGACAATGGAGAGAGTGGGCTTCCTCTTGGATGACACCTGTGTGTTCTGAGATCATTGGTGACCATGAGGCTGTGGCCAATGCAGCAGATGCTTGGAAAGTGTCCGTAATTATTGGGTTGGGACTGCCTGGTACTGGCTCCGGTAATTTGATGGATTGCTCCCATCTTTACCTTAGCTCCCCTCCCAGAAGATAAAGCAGGCTAGCTGAAT
Organism: Vombatus ursinus; assembly: GCF_900497805.2. Lineage (NCBI taxonomy): Eukaryota > Metazoa > Chordata > Mammalia > Diprotodontia > Vombatidae > Vombatus > Vombatus ursinus. The sequence goes on along the minus strand of NW_020954546.1, from coordinate 11,869,141 downwards.
TGAAGTGAAATAAAAATTGGAGGGGGGGAGGAGGGCAGAATGGCACAGTGGAAAGAATGTTGATTCTGGAGTCAAGGACCTGGGTTCAAATCATAGATCTTTCCCTTACTCCCTGTGTTACAAATCATTTTGGGCACATTACTTAACATCCCTGGGCCTCAGTTTCCAGATATGTAAAATGAGGGGGTTGGACCAGATGTACTCTGAAGTCCATTCTAGCTATAAATCTGGGGTCCTTTACCCTTCCCACATTTCTCTTGTAGAAAAGTATCCATGAAGAATATGCCAAGGGCAGTACCACTAAGGCAGAGGAAGTGCTGGTCTGGAAGTTAAGAGAACTGAGTTCTGGTCCTTGCTCTGCCAGCCAACCTGAAGAATGACCACAAGTTGAGCATGTGACTTTCTGGGTCTTATGCATCTCACCTGTAAAATGGGCATAAAGGAAATTTGTGCGGAGCAAATGAGAACATAGGTAGGATTAAGCTCTGTAGAAGATGATGTGGGAAACACACGTGAGTGGTGGCTGCATAATACAAGGAGGAGCATTGCTGGACTAGGGCCCAGAAGATGGGTTTGGGTGGCAATCCTGCTGCTGACTAGTTTGTGACACTGGAAAGTAAGTCACTTCTCTCCTCTTGGCCTCAGTCCCTTCCTCTGTAAAATGAGGGTGGGACAGAGACTCTGTAAGGCTCCTTCCAGTTTGAACAGCCTTAGGTCCTATGATCTCCTCCAGGAAAAGTTTCCTCACCTGGAACTCTCACCTGGCCAGGGATGTTCCTTGCAATTGTCCAGGGGTTCTGTTGCTTGGTTACAGAATCCTTGAGCTGCTAGTGAATGGAGAAGGAATGGATACATTCCCCCCCCCCTTCCCAAGCCCTGTTCTCTAAATCCTAAGGGGCAGTGAATGTCTGGGAGAGGGAAAGGAAGAGGATGGTTGCTTAGCAGCCAGTGATAAACTCAATCAATATACCCTGGGCATCTCTCCTGCCCTCCTCTTCTGCCCAACAGGGCCCAAGCCTCTGAAAGAAGAGTTCCTTGGATCAGGGCAGAGGAGAGCCTGCCAACTAATCATAGAGAATATATCAGGGAGGATTTTTTTCTAATGAATTTATCTAGATAGAGGAGGGAGGTTAGGCCCAAAAAGCAGAATCAACTGCCTCTTCTGAGCTAGGTCTGGCATCTTCCTGTGTTGTTGCAAGATTCCCCCCACCTCCCCACATACACTCTTTAACCCCTCCCCTCTTTTTCCCCATGAGCACATTTATTCAGTCCTCAACAGGCCAGCCCATGCAGCTATATGAGAACCCTAAGGGGAGGTCCATGCCTTCTCTCCTATATCAGGATGGAGGCCCCACCTCAAGAACATGCCCTGTTGTCCAAGGAGGGAGTCACTCCTCCACTTCTCTGAGACTGGACCCTTTCTACTGCCAGAAGCCCAGATCACAAGCAGCCTTTGTTTTTTGTCTCTGCAGTCAATCTAAGAAGCCACGGTGGCATAATGGGTACAGTACTAGTCTTGGAGCTAGAAAGGCCTGGGTTTAATTCCTGCCTCCGACACTTGCTACTGTGTGGCTGTGGATAAGTCACTTAATCTCTTGGAGCCTCAGTTTTTTCATCTGTAAAATGAGGTTGAATCTCTAATCTTCTCAGGTGCCTCTCAGTTCTCAATGGATGATCTTTGGATTGGACTCTTCCCTGCCTGGCAGAGCTGGGCTTAGAGCTGGAGGAAGTGAGCATCTCTACCCTTCAAACACTGGAGGCTAAACCTATCTTCGAGGGGCTCTCTTTAAGGGGATGTCCCTGTTCCAAGGCCAGCCAAGTGGCCCCCTTCACAAAGGAGCATGGTCCTGGGTGGGGATGGGGGCACCTGGATCCTGGTTCCCCTTGTCATTAAAGAGACTGGGCTCGGGGTATAACTTCCATGAACTCCCAGTCCTAAGATTTGGAGCATGTATGAATGCCAACATGCATGCATGTCAGTCTGTGTATGTAGATACATGTGTGCGTGCCCACTTACTGAATCATGGACTGTCTGAGCTTGCAGGAACCTTAGATATTACTAGCCCAAGCCCTACATTCCAACAGAATAGGAAACTTAAATCCAGAGGGAAAGTGACTTATTCAAAGTCACACAGCCATCAGTGGCAGATCATCCTCTCTAGCTCTGGATTCCTCACCTCTACAGCATACTGCTTCTCCTAGTTACTCCCCAAGAAAGTATGTACCCCAGTCTTCTGGAGTCATAGGATGTCAAGAGCTGGAGGGAGCTTTGAGATGATCTCGTCCAACTCCACTGTTTTCCAGATGAGGAGAATGAAGCCTCTTGGATTGAAGTGGAGGGTGTCTTGTGGCTAGGAATGGAGTGGGCAGGAAGGGGCTAAATCTAGACCAGACCTACATGGAGAGCTAGTTTCCAACTTTGCCTGTCACCCTCCCTCCTCCTCAAATCCCCTGTTCATCTCCTGCCCCTCTCCAGGCCCTCTCCCTACCCCTCCACAGCAAGACTCTGCCTGGGGTGACTTCAAGATCATGCAGGGCAGGGAGATTCCCCAGGATGACATGGCTCCAGGACAGCCAACCCAAGCTGGCAGAGAGCCCTGGACCTTGGACAAGCACCTTGACCTGGGCCCATGCCATCTCAGTGGCTCACGTAGAGACCTTTGGAAGAGGGCTCCTTGAAGCTTCCTTAGTTCCTTATAGCCTCAGTTTAGTACTCCAGGAAGTGGAGCTCCCTCCCTCAAGTCTCCAGACCACCAGGCAGACCTTCTAGAGACCCTCAGTTTTTAGAGAGATAACCTGAATCCCAGAGGAGAAGTGACTTAACCCAAGGTCATCAGCAAATCAGTGACAGATGTGGTCGAGAGGGGGTTAACTGATTTGCTCAAGGTAATACAAGTAGTAAGAATCAGAGGTGGGATTTGAATGCAGGTTCTCTGACCATAGCTTAGTATCATATAATGTAAGCTACACTGTTTCTTTTGTATTTGTATCCATGGGTGGATAGATAGATAGATGATAGATAGATACACACATTATATATAGGATATACATATATGACACATCTAGTATTCCATTCTAGACATTTAATTTCATTGATATAAGGAGCCACCCCTGAGGAAACTCCAACTGCCAAAACAGATCAACAACTGTTCTGCAGTTTATCGTCTTAGAGAGTTGCCTGGGGCACTCAGAAGTTAAGTGACTTGCTCAGGGTCACACAGCCAGCACGTATTAGAGGCAGGGAGGCTGACTCTCTCTGCTACACTGCCTAGCTGCCTAGAACACAATAGGATGCTTAACAAATGTTACTTGTTGAATTGAATAGAAAAATGGGCTTTAGAACTAGAAAGCACCTCAGATACCACTGAATTTTCATTTTACAAATGGGGAAACTGAGGCCCAGAGAAGTGAACTGACTGGCCCAAGGTCACACAGGCAGGAAGGAGCTGAGTCAGGATTTGCTACTTTGTCCTTTGTCTCCAGGGCCAGTGCTGGGTCCACTTCAACAAATACTTCTCCATTCTTATTCCCTCCAGGACAGAACATCCTCCCCTGTCATGTCTCAGGAAAGCCTGGCTCCTTCTCTCTGATCAGCCTGAAGCTGATTTCTGAGAGCCTGCCTTCCCTCCCGGGTGCATTGGCTGAAGCTCATTAGACATTCTACAATTCCTGACTCACTCTCAGCCAATCATGTCACCTGCCTCCTGAGGGCAAGATGGGTTTGGGGGCGTTCCACCCACATCCTTATATAATCACTGAGCTAGCTAACTTCCTCTCCTCTCCCTTCCCCCTCCACAGGGAAAGAGGAGGCCACAGCAGGCAAAGTGTTCCCATCATGTCAAAAAGCAGAATAATTCAGCATGATGCAGGTCACCATTGGAGTCCACTAAAGAGTCATAGGATGGCAGGCTTGGAGCTGAAAAGGATTTGGGAGATCACCTAGGTCATTTTATAGGTGAGGGACAGAGACTCTTCCAGGTTAAACAATTTGCCTAAGGTCCTGTAGGTGGTAAGTGCAGAGCCAGGATTTGAACCCAGGTCCTTTGATTCTGAATTAAATTTCCATTACACCATGCTTCTTCCCATTCCTCCCAGAGCCTGGGAAAATTCTCTTTTCCCATGGAGGGCCCAGCATTTGCCTCATTTCATCAAATGTTGTTTAGTCATTTCAGTGTCCAACTCTCCATAACCCTATATGGGATTTTCTTGGCAAAGATACTGGAATGATTTGCCCTTTCCTTCTCCAGCTCATTTTACAGATGAGGAAACTGAGGCAAACAGAGTTAAGTGACTTGCCCAGGGTCACACAGCTAGTCAGTGTATGAGGCTAGATTTGAACTCAGGTCTTCCTGACTCCAGACCAGGCACTCTGGTGCCCTATCCACTTTACCACCTGGCTGCCCCAATCAGAACCACTCATTATTCTCTTCTCCCCCTCCAAATGGGAGGGAGAAGAGGTCAGAAGAGGAGGGGACCTCAGGGAAACTGTAGAATGGAGAGATGATAATGATCCCACAACTAGCAGCAGGTGAACTCTCAGAACTTAAGCTCATCTTCTAACTGCAAGTCCAGGGCTCTTTGGATGATTCCAGGGCTTCTGAGATCTGGAGTAGGTAGAAGGTAGGACCACACATTGAACGAGCAGGGAGAAATTCTGGGATCTGTGGCAAATTCATTTGCAGCATTTGAGGTGGGAGTGGGGAGGCATAGAAAACAATCTGACCCTGCAGGGTATGTTTTTCTGGGTTGAAGGTGGCCCATCTCCCAGAGAGTCTGGCCCATTTCCCCATGAGAACATAGCCTTAGAGCTTGAAGAAACCTTGGAGGCCATAAGATTCAATCCTCTCACTTTACAGATGATGGTCTAGAAATTGACTTGCCCAAGGTCACACAGCTAGTAAGTGCATGAGGCATGATTCAAATTTAAGTCTTCCTGACTCCAAGCCCATCACTCTCCCTGCCTAGGGAGAAGGGAAGGAGTCACAATGATGGGACCTTGGGGGTGGTGGTCATGGGGTGATGGTGCCCCTCAAGACACAAGCTGGAGAAGACCATTAAAGGAGGCTCAAGGGTGATAGCTACTCCAGGGGGTAAGCACCTCCTCTCTTCATCATTGCCAGGCTTATTACCCCACACCCTCCAGGATTCATGAACTTCCTGAGTTTGAGGATTGAACTTAAGAGGGGGTGAGAGAGGTTATTGGGAAAGGGCTGCACCTTTGGAAAGCTGATGGGCCCTATGACTTGATCAGGTGCTGGAAGGACATGATGCCTACCTATTGGCAGGTGCTACCAGGGATCCCTGTTCCCCCAAGTTCTAGGCTCATGATCCAGCTCTGCTCAGGCTTTCTTTCCCTTGGTACCTGAAACACAGCTGGCTCTTACCGTCCACCTCCCCCCTCCCAGGCTAGGTGGGTGAGAGTGGCTCCAGCCTCGTCTTGGGAGTTGATTCCGGGCTCCCTCCCCAGTAGTGATTCCAGAGGAGACCAGAGCCTTGGAAGCTACTGAATAATTTACAGGAAGGCTTTTAGCTCTCTTTCCTGCCTCTTTTCCTTCCTAGGTTACTTAACAAACAGGACAGTCTCTTCCCTCCTGAGAATCCAAGGAGAGGGAGAGAAAATTCTGCTTCAGGAAGATGGGTGGTAACCCTTGTGTTTCTGGTTTATACCAGTCTCTATCATTTGTACCAGTATATATGAGTTTGCCCTGGTCTATACTGGTCTGCATTGGATAATTCTGTATAGATGGTCTGGTCTGATCTGACTTCTTCTGATCAGCACTGATCTGCATTACTTTTAAAAAAAATATGGGAATGGGGGCCGCTAGGTGGTGCAGTGGTTAGAGCTCCAGGCTTGGAGTCAGGAGGACCTGAGTTCAAATCCAGCCTCAGATACTTGACACTTACTAGCTGTGTGACCCTGGGCAAGTCACTTAACCCTGATTGCCTCACAAAAAAAGCAAAAAAGAAATAATAAGGGGATGTTGTGAAGAAATCTGGGAGGAGTCCAAAGACCCAGAATAGTCTCAGCTTTGTCACTTACTTGCTGCATGACCTTGGAGAACTCATGTCCCCTCTCTGGGCCTCAGTTTCCACCTGGGTACTGCTCATCTCACTGGGTGACCTCAGGGAGAATGTTTTGCAAACTGCAAAATAAATGTGAGATGTTCTCATAGGAGCAGAGCTGAAAGGGATTTCAGAGGCCATCCAGTTCAACTCTCATTTTTACAGATGAGGAAACTGGATCCCAGAGAAGGGGAGTGACTTTCCCAAGGTCACACAGGTAACAAGTAGTAAAGCTGGAATTTGAACACAGGGCTTCTGATTCTAATTGCAATGTTCTTTTCCCTACACCATGCTACCATTCCTGGAGATCATCTGGGATCAGCTATTGCCAAAGCCCACTTAGGTGTTTTGGGTGGCATTTGCTGTAGTTTTTTTTTTTTTCCAGATAGCCAGGGACCAGCAGTTACATCCCTAAGGGAAGCACCCATAAAAATCACTTTGGTCCAACTTTTCCCCTGGTAGCCGGGTTGCCATCCATGAACTGAACACAGCTGATAGTGAGCACTGTGGGGGAAGACTGAGGTTTCAGGGAACATAGCCACCATACGTGGGTGATCGTACCATACGTCTGATGACTAAGACAGAGCTGTTCAAAGACCCTAGTATAATGGGGAAACAGTTTCTCTCCTCAGGGAACCTTTAGTTTTGTGGGGTCACCCCTTTTATTATGCCCCACCCTCAGGGAGGCATGACTTTGCTCTGGTTGTCCTCCATGTCTGGAATGTCCTCTCTCATCACCTCTACTTCAGGACTCAGTTCCTGCATAAAACTTTTCATGCTCCACCACACATACACACACACATGACCTTCCTCTCAAAACTATCCTTGAGTTACTTTATATGTATTTTCTATGTACTTCTATGTACACATATTTATCTCCTTTGACAGAATGTAAGCTCCCTGAGGACAGGGACTATTTGATTTTTGTCTTTGAATCTCCGGGACCCAAGACAGTACCTGACACATAATAGATGCTTAATAAATGATCGTTGGTTGATTGATGAGAGTGACATAGCCCTGTCTTCAAAGAGCCCCATCTCTGAGAGTCTGCAAAAGAAAAATATTTATTCATAAGGAAGTAAAAATCAACAGTGATCAAGGGGATGCTAGAGTGACACTAGACAGCTGCTGTTAATAGGGGAAGATTTATAAACTAGTCTGTCAGAGCTGAAGGGAATTTTAAGAACTCATCTAGGACAGCCCTTGGGCAGCTAGGTGGCACAGTGGATAGAGCACTGGGCCTGGAGTCAGGAAGACTCTTCTCCCTGAGTTCAAATCTGGCTTCAGAAATTTACAAGCTGTGTGACCCTGGGCAAGTTCCTTAACCTTGTTTGCCTCAGTTTCTTCATCTGTAAAATGATATGGAGAAAGAAATGGCAAACTACTCCAGTATCTCTGCCAAGGTAACCTCAAATGGGGTCACAAAAAGTCAGACACACTAAAAAATGACTGAAAAGGACAGCTCTTCTTATTTTACAGAAATGGAAACTGAGGCTCAGAGAAAGGACATGACTTACCCACAGGGTCACACAACTAGTAAATGGCAGAGGTAAGACTAAAACATAATAAGTAAGCAGTAGCTGGGGTATAGTGGTTAGAAAGCTGGTCCCTGGGTTCAAGTGTTGTCCCTAGCATATTTTGTCTGTGTGATCCTGGTCAAGTCATTAACCTGTGTCCCAGGAAACTCTTTAAGACTATAGGAGTTATGGGGACAGCTAGGTCATGAAGAAGATAGATCATTGGGCCTGGAGTAAGGAAGACCTGAGTTCAAATCCACCCTCAGACATTTATTAGCTGTGTGACCCTGGGCAAGTCACTCAATCTCTGTTTGCCTTAGTTTCCTCAGCAGTAAAATGGAGATAATAATAGCACCTACTTCCTAGGGTTGTTGTGAGGATGGAATGAGATAATCATTGTAAAGTTCTTAGCCCAGCGTCTGGGACATAGTAAGCACTATAGAAATGTTATCTATTTTTATCAGCTATTGCAGGTTGCAGAGCAGGCACTGAGCTGCACTGACAGGAGAAGATGCCCCTGCATTGATAAAATCACAAGTCCAGGGGAAAAGCCAGCCCCATTTTGGAGTGAGGGAGCAGGGGCTACCAGGCTGAAAGTGATGCTCTTTGTAGAGAGATAGGGATGGATTATCAGTCCAGAGGATTCTTCAAGCCGCAGCTGCTTCTGGGCCAGGAAGGGGTTCTAGCCCTAGGGGTCTTTGCCAGCAAGGGAGCAGGTTTGCTGCCTCTCTCCCTGCTCTCCTTTTCTCAGCAGCCTGGGAAGCTGAGACGCAGCCGCAAAGTCCTGTCCATGGTCCTGGCCAGGATCCATTGTCCTTGTCCTTTCCAATGTCACTGTTGTTATGGGGCCACGGGGTGGCATCGAGCCCTGGGAAGACAGAGTCAGCTAACTATTCAGAGAGATCTCTGTCCCAAGTTTCCCTCTGCTATTTTCAGGATGAGGGTGGAGGAAGATGGGGATGAGGGGGCGGAGATGGTAACATTTTTCTTGCTCAGTTCTCTTCCAAATCTTCTCTTTGGACAACTCAGAGGCTTCTGTGATAAAATATGCCAAAGCTTCTGGGCCTGGGGCCTGGAAGAAATTCAGGTCAACTCAAAGAAATCAGGCCATGGTCAAAAACAAAATGGAAAAATTGCTGCTCTCATCTCTCATGCTCCCGTAGTCTTTTGCTGTCATGGGACGTAAACACCAGGCAGGAAGTGGAAGGCCTGGAGAACAGGACTTAGGGGGTATGTATCCAGAAGGGATATATGTTATCTGGACCACGCAGGTGCAATGACTGGTGTGGTCATGATCATGGGTTGAGTATGGGGATGGCATTTATCACCACTGGGACAAGGCTGGGAATCTCATCCATGTCTCAAGGGAAGCAGTGTGGTATAGTGGATAGAGTGAAGGACCTGGAAGATCTGGATTCAAATACTGGGTAAGTTATAAACCTCTCTGGGCCTCAGTTTCCTTATCTGTAAAATGAGGATCTTGGACTTCAGGGTTCCTTCCAGGCCTACATCTGTGATCCTTTGATTCTAACCTCCATTTGCCTACTACCTCTGTTACCCTGGTGATGTCACTTAACTTCTGTAGGGATCAGTTTGCTTAGCTGTAAAATGGGCTCTGTCTCAGTGGAAAGGCACTATGTTTGGAATCAGAGGACTCAGGTTCAGTTCCTGATACTTTCATTTACTCCCTGGGTGACTTGGGGCTTGACCTCACTGGGCTTCAGTTTTTAATCAGTAAAATTGAGGAGCTGAGCTGGTTTCTCTGGTGCTTTTCAATTCTAAATCAGATACAACTAGGACAAAGTGACCTCTAAGATTCTTCCCCCCTCCCAGCTCCAAATCTGCGATACTATTTAGTATCACATTTAATATTTAGTATTTACTTTATTCAAGGCAACTGTCATCAAGGGCTATCTTTGAAGCCTGGACCAGCCGGGTCCTGCCTCTGACACATACTGGTGGTATGACCCCGGGAAAGTCACTTACCTGTACCCCCAAGGGATTCTAGAAGGCTAAGCTTTGAAGAATGTGCCAATGGGTATTGGTGGCAGAAATTCCTCACTAGCAGTTTTCTACATCAATGGAGTCATGGACCCAAGCCCTCCTGTTCTCCCCCCCCCAAAAAAAAAACCCCTGCCTCCTGAATTCTCAGGCACTGAAAAAAATTGTCATTAAATCATAGGGACGTCAGAGATCACCTCCTTCCACTCCTTCATTTTACAGATAAAGAAAGGAAGGAAAGGAACTTGCCAAAAGGAAGGGAGAGCTGGAATTAGAACCCCAGTTTCCTCACTCCCAGTTACCTACTCTTTCTACCTCATTGAGTTACTTCTCCTTTGACCCAGCTGACTTTGTCTTTCTAATCTCTCCCTGCAGTCTGCAGGATGAGACAAAACAAATGTTCTTTTCTAGGTTATTGCCCTTCTGTGTCAAGGGGTGCTTGTTCTGTCACCCCTTTGTTGGAATCAGCACCTCTCCCTGGCCTGCTCTGGTATGGATGTCTTAGAATCATGGGACTGCTTATTAACTGACACTCATTGACTGGAAGGGACCTAAGGACTATCCTAATCTTTTCATTTTACACATAAAGCGAGCAAGGCCTAGGGAAGGCAAATGACTTGCCCAAGGTCACATAGGTAGAAAGTAGCAGGGCCAGGATTCAAACTCAAGTTCCTTGATTCCAGTGGATCCAGATCATTCCATTGTATGGTGCCATCTTGTGTGTGTGTGTCTGGAGGGTAGACCCCAGAGAAGGGCTGAGCTGAAGGGTGTGAGCTCCTCACTCTCAGAGAGATGGTTCCCTTTGACCTTTAGGAGGCCTCATGTCTTCTTAATGAGGTTCGAGCCCCTGGCTGTCTCTGAAATTTGGCAGGGACCCCTAAGTTATGACAATGCCAGATTCCTTGCCTAGATGTTCTTTAGCCTTTATACAGGATCCTCTTACAATTCTTCCTCAGTCACATCCATGTCCACATTCTCAGAAGTGAACCCCAGTCCCCAAAACCCAGACCCCATCTGCAGAATTGAGTCCCCAGTACCAATCCTGAGCCCCCATCATTTGCACCAAACCTCCATCTCTGACACTGAATCCACATTCCTAACACAAAGCTGCTTTACCATGCATTCAGCCCCCATCCTTAACCCTGAGCCCTCATCCTTAACCCTAAGCCTCCATCCTTAACCCTGAGCCCCCGTCCTTAACCCTGAGCCTCTATCCCTAGCACTGAGCGTCAATTCTTAACCCTGAGCCCCCATCTTTAACTCAGTCCCCAGATCCAACCCTGAGTCCCAGCCTCAGCACTGAGTTCCCCTTCCAGAGTGGAGAGAAATTTAAATTGCTTCCACTTGAACCCTTGAGTGCTCCTAACACACCTTCGAGCACCTTTCCAGGGCACTTGGCCTCAGCACTACATCCTATCTCCTCTGCCACTGGGCATGTAAACAGCCACTTTGTGCAGCTAGACCTCAATTACAGACAATAATACCTGCACTGTCTACCTCTTGGTGTTGTGAAGGAAATGCTTTGTACACAGCATCATGGTGTTATTATTACTATCACGCACAGTCCACTGCTCTGGTCATACTCGCTCCCACCTTCCTGAATGAGACAGCTTGTCACAATTCCCCAGTCTGAGACTGGGACATGGTTTTGTCCATAGTGCATGGCACTAACACCACCACCATCCCTAGGGTTGGGAGCCTCACTGGGGAGGTGGGTCTGTTTCCTCATTGAACAACCCAGAGGGATGCTCACTTCTCAGTCAAGTTGGACTCTTGAGTCAATGCTGGTGGGGGAGGGGACAGGGAGAGGGGAAAGGCAAACCTGTGCATTGTGATAGAGTGCATCGATTTCCCCATGTTTCAATTATGAGAATCAATGAGGATGCGGTAGGATTCTGATAGATGTGTCAGCAGCTGGTTAATGATGGCTAATGTATATTTATGCAGAGACATGCATAGGGTGAAGGCAGAGACCTCTTCTCCTCAGAGGCCCAGCCAGAATATGAATGGGGCCTGGACATTGCTGAAGGGATGAGGAGTGATGGAGGAAGGGAATGTTCTGGATGGGAGGGGGTAGGTGTCTGCCTCTGGGTGCCTTCTGGCCAAAGGAGGCTGGGAGCAGGGAAAGCAGGCTTGTGTCCAATGTCTGCCTTCTCCTCCCCCGCTGCTGGGATAATTGGCAAGAACTCACAATGCCTATCTCAGGCCCCAAGGGGGGGAGTGTCTGTTTCAGAGTGGTGATAGGATCACAGAACACTGGAGCAGGGTGGAGACCGAAGAAACAAAGAGGAGCCAGTGGAAGCCAAGGATGTTGGTGTGGGTGTGGAGTGGGGATGGGAGCTGAGTACCAGGGATGAAGGCTGCGTGCTAAGTAAGGGTATGGGGCTCAAATGTTGGGGCTGGGAACTAACTATTAGGGATGGAGGCCATGTGGTCGCACTGTCAGTCCTGGAGGCTTGCAGTCAGGAATGGGAGCCAGTGATGATAGGAATGCCATCAATTCCAGGTATGGAGACTCGGTGCTCAGGACTCCAGTGCTAGGGATGAAGGATGAGTGCTCACAATGGATGCTCCCAATGAAGTCTGGAGGTCCAGTTCCGGGAATGGGAACTCAGAGTCAGTGATAGGAGTTCAGTGTATGGGTGAGGGCTCAATGCTGGATATTGGGGGGACAGTCATGAGTGCTCACTTGAATGGAGGTTCATTGTCAGGTATTGGGGCTCAGGGAAGGGGATAGGAGTTAGTGTGGTGGTTTGGAGATCAGTTCCAATTGTGGAAGTTTAGTGCTTATAATAAGGGGAGCTCAGTTTTAGGGATCAGGACTGAGTGATAGGTATGGGCATTCAGTGCCATAGATGAGGTGTATTATTAGGGAAAGAGGCTCAGTGCAGAGAATGGGAGCTCAGTATCAGAGATGGGGCTGCAATATGGTGGATGTGGTCTATGGTGGAAGGGGATTCACTGTTAAGGATGAGGACTCACAACCAAGGGGCTTAGTTCTGTAAAGGGAAGGTGGAAAAGCAAGTGGGTTAAAATTTGGCAGCTGAGAGAGAAAGGGAAGGTGGAAATCCCTAAATCAATAAAACCTGACTGGTCCCAGATCCTTCTTTAAACCCTTCCTTCCTTAAGAAACAAATTGTGCATCTCTTGGGGGCTCCAGAATCAGCAACCAAAATCACTTTCCTGAGTCACCCCATTTCTTATGTCAGTCCCTTCCTCAAGAATCTACAATAGCTCCGAGCTGTTGTCTTTTAAATTAAATCCAAATCCTCATCATGGAATTAGAAGCTCCTCATCCAACTGTCTCACCCCTATTTCCATTCTCATATCACCAGCTTCATCTTTTCTTTTCTCCTTTTGATCTAGCTAAACAAATCTCACCATCTCCTGCATACATCTCATTGATTCCTACCCTGTATCTTAATACTGGTCATTACCTTCCCCCCTTCCTCCTTTTGTGGGCAGCTTTTCCTCCATGGACTTATGTCTCTTCCCTATTTCAAATCCTAGTTCCTAACAAACACCTCAAACAATTCACTTCCCAGAGGCAGCTAGATGGCTCAGTGGGTAGAGCACCAGCGCTGAAGTCAGGAGGACCTGAGTTCAAATCCAGCCTCAGACCAAACACTTGACATTTACTAGCTGTGTGACCCTGGGCAAGTCACTTAACCCCAACTGCCTAAAAAGAGCAACAACAATTGATGTCCTCTTGTAAACATTTTCTGAATGTTGATCCATGTGCCTCTAGTCTCACATCTTCTTTTGTGCTCCCCACTCCATCCTAACCCCCCTCAACATTCAGAAATTACTCAAATGTTTGCAGAATGATTTACTGACTGACCAAAGAACACAATACAATAAGGCTTTGGTCAGGGCCTATTATATGCCAGAGAACTACACATAGTGGAAAGAGAGCCAGATCAAGAGTCAATAGACCAGAGTCTATAGTAAGCTTTGGTGCTTACTAGTTTGTTACCTGGGGCATGTCACTTAAGTTCTCAAGGCCTCACATCTATAAAGGGAAGATGATCTTGAAAGTCCCTTCCAACTCTAAACTTATAAGTCTGTCTGTGAGCAAGACAGCCCCTGACTTTGAGGAACTTAAAAGTCACTGAATGTTAACAGTACAGCATCACATATGGCTGGACATATCCCTCAACCAGGATATGAGAATTTGGAAAAGTAAAAGGAGGCTCTGAAACAGGAGAAAGTAGCCCAGAAAGGAGAAGGGAGGTGCCCCAAGTAGCCCAGGTCCAGTCCTGAATCTCTGGGTGTATTGTACACACTGTGGAAGGAGATTACAGGCAGAAACCATTTTCTATCTGACCACAGATAGTCCTTAAGTTGAAAATCACATTTAGAGGAAAGCTTACCTATCCCAGTGGGTGTGTTAGCACTCCTGTGTCCTTTCCCTGATCGTCAAGAAATCTCAGGAAACAAATGAGATGATTCTTCATGTGCCAATTAGTTTTTTCTCGCTAAGAGTTTTTTACTTCCTGATCCTACACATTGCAGGACCAGGATAGGGCTCAGATGGGATGTGGATGCTGCACCCATGACTAAACTTGGAGTCTAGAAGAGTGAGGAGAATCTTCAAGGTTTGGGGCTTTCAAAATATATGTGCAAAATTTTTTTCTGAGTCCTGAGTGCCCTAAACTTTCTGAAGTGACTGGTTGAATTATGGGCATTGATATAATGGGATAGTAACTATGTATTGGCATATAAAAACTAAGTCACAAGAGGGAGGCAGTTCAGAAATCCAGCCCTTCCAGAAGATGTGAAATATGTTATATATCCCTGAACTAGAGAGGACAGGAGTGAATGAAGGTTTCCGTACCTTGGAGTTGTGGACAGTTCCTTCACAGGAGGGAGCTATCCAGCTCTTTTTCCCCCCTATGTTCTTTGAGGGACCTGCAGAGATATCTTAATAGGGGAATTAATGAGACTCTCTAAATCAAATGAGTGTGTGTAACCTGAAGAGATGGTCAGCATGGAGTGAATGCTGAGAGAGTGTAGTAGAGAAGACTCTAGATAGGGATCTACATCACTTGATGGGAGGGAGAGGGGATTGTGCTAGTGGTAGTGGTGGTGATGGCGATGTGTGTGCGTGTGTGTGCGTGTGTGTGAAGGAAGGAGGATAAACCCCAAATAATTGGATTCAGCACAAGAGATGCCACAGGCTGCACTCTCAAACGATTCAAACGATCTCAGCTAACAAGGGATTGGGGAGCTCAGAAAGCATTTGGGAAAGTGAAAGAATAAACAAAATCTTAGGGAGGAAGTTGGGAAGAAAGGTACCTAAGCCTCAAGGATGACATAAACTGGAGCAAACAATGTGTCTGCTGCAGCAGCTTGAGGGGAGTGAGGGATGTCACCTCTAGTGGGATGTGCTGTCTGTGGTGATGGATGAATGCTGGGAACTTGAGGAGATTGGGGGCTTACAGTTAATTCTCAATTATCTGTTCTGGGGGTAGGATAAGAAGAGGAGGTGATGTAGACAATCCCCAAACCAGTTCTAGTTGATTGGGGAATAAATCAAAGATAGACACATTCAATTCCACACCCACAGACAATCTCAAGGTAGGTGGCTAAGGAGGATCAATTTAATTCAATTTAACAAACATTTATTAAGCATCTACTGAGTTCTAAGAATCTACAAAAGCCCTCCTCTCTTGCCTCATTGTGATGTGGAGGTCACCCTGACTTTTTGAAGTCTTTGCCTATTGGTCACAAACTCTGGAAGATTTTGGAAAGGAAATCTGGAATGGCTTTGAGTACAGACCTGGTGACAGACTACATGCCTGAGAACCAGCCTAGGTTCAGGTTGGCTACAGAGTGATGGTGTGTTTCTTTGCCATCCGTAACAGCTCTCTACAGTTAGACTGTACATTCCTAGAAGGTGAGGGCCGGATTCTTATTCACTTATTAGGGCTAGGGCTGGAATACATGATACAAAGAAAAGAGATGACTTGAGAGTCAGAGGGCTTGGTTTCAAATCCTGCCTCTGATTTTTCTAGCTATGTGATGTTGGGCAACTCACTCAAACTTCCTAGGGTTTGGTTTCCTCATCTGTAAAATGCGGGGGTTGGATGAGATAGCCCTTGAGGGCATTCCTATGAACAAGAAGAGTAGGTAGGGAGCTAAGAGGCAAGCTGGGAGGCAAGTAGAGAACTACAATCAAATTAACACTGCCATGGCCTCTGGGAAGGGTATTGTTGTGTGACAGCCCTTTTCTTCCATTTCATCATCTCTGTGACCTTCAAGACCAAACACTTTTCCCTGGGTACCACTCTTTTATAAGTGTTATCTTTACCTATTAGAATGTAAATTCCTTGAGGGAAAGGATTGTAGACCACTTTTGCATTTCTATCTCCAGAGCTTAGCATAGTGCCTTGTTGTTGCTTTTGTTCAGTTGTTTTTCAGTCCTGTCTGACTCTTCTTGGCCCCATTTGGGGTTTTCTTGGCACAGATACTGGAGTGGTTGGCCATTTCCTTCTCCAGCCCATTTTACAGATGAGGAAACTGAGGCAAACAGGGTAAAGCCACTTGCCCAGGGTCACACAGCTAGTGTCAGAGGCCAGATTTGAACTCAGGGAGAGGAGTCTTCCTGACTCTAGGCCCGGTGCTCTATGCACTATGGCTCCACCTAGACAGAGGATGTAAGCTCCTTGAGGCCAAGTACTATCTCACTTTTGAATTTGTATTTCCAAAATTTAGCACTGTGCCTAGCACACAATAAATGATTGATAAGTTCTTTTTCATTCAACCATCCATTGATTTATTTGCATTGGGATTATCTACTTCATGGATATCTGTAGCAAATTTTTAACCTTAAACTGTTTTGCTCCTCTTTAACTTGATTTTTTTCTGGGTCATCTCCCCAATTCCTACCTCCATCTGTGTCAGGGACCTGCTTTAGTTCCATGCTGAGAAAAGCCAGTTAGGAAAAGAGACCTTTGGCAAACAAGATCCCATAATGCTACTCACAACTAGGGACCATTTTAAAGTTATCTGATGCTTTGAATTATCCATGCCCTGCTCCATTCTCTTAGCACTCATAAGGTAGAGTTGACTGTCCCATCCATTAACCTTCTCATCAGAGGAGCTCCCTTCCTTCCCTGAGGCTGGACTCTATCCCCAGATGGAACTTCCCCATTGGACCAGATGCTCCCAAAGGGCAGGGAATGAATCTTCTTCACCACATGTGCTCTAAGCTGCTCCCTATGCAGGTTTTATAGTCAAATCATGCGTGTGTGTGTGTGTGTGTGTGTGTGTGTGTGTGTGAGAGAGAGAGAGAGAGAGAGAGAGGCCATCTGTTCACTGACATTTCTTTCTTCTCTATGCCCATCCGCTGACACCAGCAAGGACCATTTACCTCCAAACACAACTGATGGGTTCCCCTAAAGTCCTTGCTAGTGATCCCCTCACCACCAGTTCCCTCCCCTCTCCCAGTTGCCATCTCTCTATGAATGATTATCTCATTAGCAGAACAGTCTTCCCTGGCTGTCGGTAGGGTTTCCAAAGCAGATTGGCCCCCCGAGCTACAGATGTGCTATTTCACCTCCAATTAATCTTCATCAGGGAGGGATGGGTTGTATCACATACCCTTTTCTATCATCCTGGCCCCTACTCTGTCCTGCAGACCATGCATCCCCCCAACACTTCTCAGTCCTGGATGTTAGGAGAAAGGGGAAAAGAGTCACCACTCACCATTTTTGTGTGACAAGTTACGGGGGGCAGGAAAGGACTGAGATCTTGATGGGTTGGATTTTTAATAGATTAGGACAGGAGGGTCTGAAAACAGGACACTGGCTCTTTAACAGATCTCTTGGCTTATGAAGAAAGCAGCTCCCCTGTGTCAGCAGGCATTAAATTAGAGCTTCATGACTTAATCTGTGCTCAGGTGGGGCTGGGATGGCTCCAGCTTCTCAGTTCCTAGCTAAGGAACTTGACCTGGAAAGCCCTGAAAAGAAGCAACAATGGGGGGAGAAGGTGGGAGGGGAGAAGGGAGGAGCAGGATCCTGGGATGCACTCAGATTGTAGCTAAGGTGGCTATCACCATGGGCTCGGTAGAGTCAGCAAGGGCTGGTATGCTCTCTGGCCTGGGCTTTCTGAAAAAGTCAGCTTGAATTTCTTCTGAGTCCTCAGTGGATAGGAGTCAAGGGGGAACACATCAGTCATGGCCACAGCATCTCTGATCACTTGGTCTCTCTGGGCCCTCAGCCCCTATCTTTATAGAGGTAAAGGTCTATGGAAGGTGCGATTAAAAAAAGAGGGCTTAGGGCAAGTGACAAGATACCAGCAGAAGTTTCAGAGATTATTTTTGCCCAAATTGAGGGGCACTTGGTGTCTGACTCTGTCTTCCTATTTTCTTTGTCCTCACGTGTCCTTCTCTGATTTTCAGTATGTCCTTGTCTTTTTCTAAGTCTCTGACTCTCTGGGCCCCCGGTTCTCTTTATCCCTGCATGTATTTCATTTTTCTAGTCACTTTGTCTTTCTTTGCATTCCTGTTTTTCCCCCTATATTCCTAAAGCACAAGTCACTTGCTTGCTCAAGAAAATTCAACTGGGGGGCAGCTAGGTGGTGCAGTGGATAGAGCACCAGCCCTGGATTCAGGGGGACCTGAGTTCAAATTCAGCCTCAGACACATAACACTTACTAGCTGTGTGACCCTGGGCAAGTCACTTAACCCCATTGCCTAGCCCCCCCAAAAAATTCAACTGGCTGCCTACTGCTTTGAGGATAAAATGAAAATTCCTTTATTTGGCTTTTAAAGCCCTTCACAATCTAGTTCTACTCTACCTTTCCAGGCACATTATACATTACCGGCAATGGTGTGCTGGTAAATGTTTAATGACTGGCTCCCTGCCCCAATGTATTGTACACTTTAAAGTTTAATCTGCATTATTAAACTTTCTCAGTCTAGATAATCAACAAAAAATAGTTAAACCCTTATTTGCGGTGTTTTCTGATTTCTGAGGTCTAAATGTTCATGTTGAAAATTGAACAATCAACTCTTGTGAGCTTGGCTCCAATATACCCTTGAGACTCTCCTCCCACTCTGTGGTCAAGCCAGACTGGCCTACTTGCTGTCCTTCACACATTCTAACTCTTCTCTGTGCCTTTGGGCTGTCTTCCATGTACCCCCTCCCTTCCTTTGCCTCCTAAAGTCCCCTCAGCATCCTTAAGTGCTCAGCCCAAATGTTGCCTCCTGAGAGAATGAGGCCTTTCCTGAGCTCCCCACTTCCTAAGCCCCCCCCCCATACTGACCTTGCATAGATTTGGTATTCATAGATTACCTGGTATTTTCCCAATAGAGAATAAATTCTTTGAAATAAGGGACATTTTTGTTTTTGTCCCTGTATCCCTAATATCACACAGTAGGTGATAAGTAAGTATTCATTGGATGAATGAATGAATGAATGTGTCACTGTTCCTGTCTCTGACTTAATATCTCTGGTGATTTCTATTTCAGCAAAATTCAATCTCTCTCCTTCTCTGTCTCTGACTCATTGTCTCCAACGAGGGATTTGTCTTTTTCTCCTTGTCTCTGTCTCTTTATCCCTGTCTTTTTTTGTGTGTCTCTATCTCCATCTCTGTCTGTATATATCTCTATCTCTCTGAATTCGTTTACGTCTCTATTGACCTCTTTGAGAGAGAATTCCCTATTCATGGAGCTAGGAAACCTTGGGCAATTCTCTTCACCTGGAGATCTTTTATTGTGGATATTCTATGAGTCTCTGAGTGAGCCTGCTAGAGTTATCATTATTCTTGGGCTAACATATGGGCCCATGATTGGCAGTTAGACACTACTAAGGCTCACCCAAGGTGCCACCTGCTACAGAAAACCTTTCCAGATCGCCTGCTTATCAGTTCTCTCTTCATCCTCAAAAATTCATATTCCTAACTGTCTGTGCACATGGGCTCTTCCTACCCCCTCACCACAGAATGTAAGTTTCTCAAAGACAGAGTGTCTTTCCCTTTATCTTTCCATCCATGGCACCTGATGCATAGTACCAAGCACTTAATAAATGCTTGTTAAAGGGCTAATAGAGAAATATGTTTTGCATGACTTTACATGTATAACAGATATCATGTTGCTTGCCTTCTCAATGGGTGGGGAAGGGGCTGGAGGGAGGAAGAGCATTTTGGAACTCAAAATTTTAAAATAAATGTAAAATTTTTCAAAAGTACTTGTTAAAATAATGCAGTTACTTGGACTATGGATTTAAATTTAGAGCCAAAAGGGACCTTAGAGGCAATCTAATGCAGATCCTTCATTTGACAGATTAGGGAACTGAGGCCTAGAAGGGTTAAGTGACTTGTCCATGAGGATACAGATAACAAATAGCAGGGGTCTGGAGGTAGACTAAGATGGTGAAGGGTAAGATGATGGTGGCAAAAGCATTGCCCCTATTCAGTGCCAATCTAAAGAACCTTCCCTTGGTAGTCACCCTGGATGCATGACTCTCTTATCCTACATGAAGAAGAGGGGGTAACCATTGCTGGGTTTCTGCCTCAGTGTGGTACAATGGAGATACCACTGCCCTTGGGGTCAGAAGATATGTTTAAATCTCAGGACCTCCAGATGGAGATGTCTAGCAAGCAGTTGGAGATATGGGACTGGAGCCCAGGGGAAAGGTCAGGGCTGGAAATATCGACGTGGAATTCATCAGCCACAGAGGTGATCATTGAAGCCATGGGAATGGGTGATGCTGCCAATGAGAGTGAGAAGAGGACTGAGGACAGAACTCTCACTTGGTGGAACAAGAGGAGGAAACAGCAAAGAAGACTGAGAGGGATCTGTCAGATGGCTAGGAAGAAAACCAGGAGAGAGTAGTGCCATGGAAACTGAGAGTGGAAGGAGTATTCAGGCAGAGGGGGTGGTCAACAATGGTAGGTGCTGCAAGAAGAGAATGATGACTGAGAAAAGGCCACTGGACTCTAGGGCAATTAGGCTTGCCTCTGAAGGTTGCTGCATCCTTGACTGCTCTGGCCTGTCTCTCACTGGGGCTCTGGCGCCATAATGAACTGACTTTCTCTGTGGCACTGGGAGCTAGAGTTAGTTCCACGCTCCTCCTGGTGTATTAGTGGTTAATTTTCTCTCTTCTCCCTCTTCCTTTAGCCTCAATGAATTGTTCTCCCTTCCCCCCAGCTCCTCTAGGGAGGAGGTACTGGCTTGGCACTCCCTTATCTCTTCCCTGCAGCCTTTGCTACTGCTCCTGCTGCTGGTGGTGGCTGTGTGCTCTTCTCTCTAAGGTTACCTTCTCCTAGAATCATAGATTTAGAGCTGAAAGTGCCCTTAGAGGTCATCTCATCCAACCCCCTCATTTGTCATAGGAGGACACTGGGGCCAAATGAGGGGAAAGGGCTTGTCCAATGTTACACAGGTGATTAATAGCAGTACTGGTGCTCAATCCCACACCTAACTCCAAAGTGTGCCACATTCTTCCTCCTTGAAAACTTAGTATGAAGTCAACTGAGCTTACGGCTGAACCTTGGAGAAAAGTCTAGGGGCGTCCGTGCCTCCAGCTGTTGTCCATCCCATGAGATAGTCCAATTTAATTGAAAGTGGAAAAGGAAACCTAGGTTCAAACCCTATCCTTGACACTTACTGGCTCTATGATCATGGCGCTACTCCCTGAGCATCCATTTTCCCATCTTCAGAATGGGTATGATAACATCTGCTGCACCTACCTCAAAGTATATTTTGTAAGGATCAAATTTGATAATGTATGTAAGGTGTTTTGCATACTACAAAGTACTCCATCAATGGCTACCATATTGGTGCAGCTCCTTTCTCTCTGTGAAAGAAGCCCCAGGGCAGGGTGTCTGTTGTCACCATGTCAACAATGGTAGATATGGGTTCTCCACCTGGAGAACCCAGCTTAGGAAGAACCTTTCAACTTCTCACTCTCATCCCAAAACAGGTGTCTTGGCCCCTCCATTTCAAAGGGAAATCCAGAGGTTATTTGGTTCTCTCAAAGAGAGCAGCCCACTGGACACTGTTCTTTCTCCTGAGGCTTTGTTTTATCCTTGTATGACTGCAGACACTGGGACACTATCTTCTTCCTTTTAACCCACACTTTCCATTCCACAAAACATACGAGGGCAAAAGAGAGCAATGGGAAGGATACTTGTTCTGGAGTCAGAGGCCTTGGGTTCAAATCCTGCCTCTGACAACCAATAACCCGTGCACTCACGAGGAAGCTACTTTGCCTCCCTGTCTCCCGCTCTGGATGGGCTTGGACTGGATGGCTGTGAGGTCCCCCCAAACTCTAGAACTGTGATCCTACCCGTTCAATCTCAGATAAATCATTTGGTCACTCTGGGCCTCGGTTTCCCCCTCTGTAAAGTGAGGGGTTTGTACTGCTGAGTTCCCTTACAACTCCACGCTCTCATGATCTACGCCACAGAAAGGTGAATGCAGGTTCAGAGAGGGCAGCGTCTGTGAATAAGAATTCGGGTGTCTGGGGTACTGGCCCACTATTGGACAATAAAAGGAGCATATAAAGAGACACCAAGGTGATAGAGAGATGCTCTTGAAGTCAGAAAGACTGGGATCAAATCCTGTGTCTGACACACACTGGCTGTGTGACCCTGGATAAGTAACATAACTTCTTCACTTAACCTCCAGTGTTGTAGGCAACTCCCTAAGATGGAGCAGGTATAGATCTGCATAGGTGGAGGGAGTTTCTTCCTTGGGAGTTCTCTTAGCCAATGAAATCACAGCTCTAATTTTTTAAAAAAATTAGCATGTGAACGCAGACAATAAGTTGCTCGAGGGCAGGCATGCTTTCACTTTTATCTTTATATCCTCAGCACCTAGCTGAGCCCAGCCCACAGTAGGCACTTCATACATGCTTGTGGATTGATTGATTGATTTGTCCCCTTCCTGTCCCTTCTTGGTTACCCCGAGGCTGGGATCCTGTGTGTGTGTGTGTGTGTGTGTCTGTCTGTCTGTCTGTCTCTGATTCTCCCAATGTCTCTGCATCTGTGTGTCTGTTTGTCTGTCTCTGATTCTCCCAGTCTCTGCATCTGTGTGTCTGTCTGTCTGTGATTCTCCCAGTCTCTGCATCTGTGTGTCTGTCTGTCAGTCTCTGATTTTCCCAATGTCTCTGCATCTGTTCATTGTTTTGTCGTGTTGGGGTGGGTCTCCGCCCCAAACTCTTGTTCTCTCTGCCATCCTCAATGTTTGTCCCTCTTCCTGTGTTTCAGTTACTGTCTCCCTTGGTGGCTCTGCTTCTCTCTTTGTCCTACTTGCCTCAGTCTCTGTTTGTGACTTGTGTGTGCCTCCTTATCTCAAATTAGATATCCCTGACTGTGAGTTTCTCTGTTGGCTATTTGTACACTTTTATCAGCGGCCCCAAGTGTGGCTGATCCTTTTGTATTTCTTTCCTGTCCCCTTCTCCCCCTCCCATCCTAGACTGCTCCCTCCTTACTTCCTTCCCCCACCCAGGGGAGGAAATAAGTCCTCCTCGTCGCTTAGCAACCAGCAGCCAGCAGCGTCATGGAGAAAGGAAATAGAAATAGCTCGAGGTGGACCCCTCCTCCCCCCAACACACAATGGTCCAATGATGAGCTAAGACAGCAGTGGCCCTTTGGTCTATTTTTCCATCTGGTGGGAAAGGGTTCAACGGGGGTTTGCCACCTGAAGTCTCACCTTTAAATCAAAGCCACAGTCCACCTCCTCAGGGCCTGGGAGAGGGTGATTTAGGGGAGAGAGTGCTGGTGGCCAGTTATTCCCCACAGCAAGAAGCAGATTCAGTCCACAGCAAAATTATGAAGGAGGTAACATTTTTCCTTGCCTACTCAGCACCCTTCTTCTGTCCACCTGGACCCCTGACTCTGCCATATTCTGTGTCCTTTCCCCCATAATCACCTTATGACAGGGTCATAGAATCATGGGATCTGGAGCTGAAAGGGACCTACCAGATCATCTATTCTAACCCGTCATGTTACAGAGAAGGAAATTGAGGTCCAGAAAGGGTCACACAGGTCACAGAAATAGCAGGGAGCAGAGCCAGGATTCTAACCTAGGTCATAGGAATATAGATCTAGAGCAGAAAAGGACTTTAGAGGTCATCTACTGCAACCCCTTCATTTCACAGATGAGGAAACTGAGGCTGAGAAGCTAAGGGACTTGCCCAGGGTCACATGGATGATGGTATCATATATTTTGAACTGGAAGACTTAAAATCCAGAGATCTTTCCCCTGTGCCATGATCAGCTAATTGGGGAGGATGTGTGTGTGTGTGTGTGTGTGTGTGTGTGTGTGTGTGTGTGTGTAAAAGTGTTATTTCTTCAACAGAAACTTTGATATAAGGGATTTTCAGAGATAAAATCATTAAGAAGCAAAAGTATGACTTCAGTAATTGTTCATCCTCCAAAGGGATTTGAAAATCTTTCATCCCCTGAGCAGGCTGGGCCCTTTCCCCAGGAGGATGGACCCCACATAACCAAGAGTCCAGGGGCTCCAATTCCCAAGGCAGAGTGATCCCTCACTAGGTTCTTCTGGATTTCATTCAGCCCCATCAATCCGATCTATATGGCATTCAGCTCAGCCTCTATCCTCCTCAAAATGCATCAGGGAAGCAGCCACTGAATGAATTGTTAATGACAAAGCATGATCCTTTCCCTTGTGTACCTGGCTTGAAATCTAAAGGGCATGGCCTAAAGCAGGGGGCAGCCCCTGAAAAGTGTTAAACCATAGCAATACATGGGGATATATACCCAGGACTTCAAACACATGTATAACGGATGGTCTCAACACACTATGCTCCATATGGATGGAATTGTAATTTTTTTTTTTTGCAATGTGAGGCAGTTTCCAGGGTGGGGACTTTATCAGCAGATGGCAATAATGATTTAATAGATAATAGTAACTCACCTTCTTATAGTGCTTTAAGCTTGGAAAATCACTTGACATATGATCCTCACTACAACCCTGTGATATGTGTGCTATTATTATCCCCATTTAACAAATGAGGAAACTGAGGTCTAGAGAGAGGTTGAGTGACTTGCTTATGGTCACACAAGAAGCCAAGAAGTGTCAGAGATGGAACTTGATCACGGCAGTATCCTCCTGACTCCAAATACTGCACTGCACTCCCTCCAACTAGTGCTTTGATAAATCACCACCACCATCACCTTTGTTTGGATTGGGCCTGTGATTTCATTGGTATTGGGAACTCACAGTAAGAAAGCTCCCTCTGCGAATGCAGGTCACCTCTCCTTCTGCAATGTGTAGTCTTAGAGACTTGCTTGGGATAGAGAGATCAAATGCTTGTACAGGGTCGTGTAGTCAATGTCAGAGCTGGAATTTAAAGCCATATCTTCCTGACTGATGCCAGTTTTCTAACCACGATGCTATGTTGCCTTTCTTACATATCTGTTACCTGGGTGTGTATATTCTTAGTCCTAGCTGTGGAATACTGAATGTGCATATTGTATATTTGTGTTCATGTTAACGATAAGTGCCAATGTGGTTCCAAGGAATGGGCCAGGGTTATAATCCTGGCACTGCCGTTTATTCACTGTGTGATCTTGGGCACTCACTTCCCCTCTCTGGGCTTTGGATTCCAGCTCTGTAAAATGTGGGGGAGGGGATTAAGGGGGATCGATAGTGGACAAAATGATATCTTAGGGACTCTTCTACCTCTAGCATTTTATGGTCTTATTCGCCATTTGCCCCACTCCTTAGATGATCTTGTATTATCCTCCTTGTCCTGGAATTGGGCACCAACAATGTGGATGGCTGTGGCTGAAAGTACCCATGTTTAACTCCCACCTAAAAGTTGACTTACACCTAAGAATGATTCTTTGGTCTATTGAACTCAGCCTCTCAGATTCTCTCCTGATCCACTTTAATTCCAGTGCTTTCTCTTTGTTAATTACTTCCATTTTATCTTTTACATAGCTGACTTATATGTGGTTGTTTGTAAGTTGTTTCCCTCATTGGACGGTGAAGCTCCTTGAAGGCAGCTTTCGCCTTTCTTAGTATCTCAACACTGAGCACAGTGACTGGCACATTGTAGGCTCTTAGTAAATATTTATTGATTGGCTGACTGGTGGGCTGAAATCCATTTATCAAAAGGAATCACCATCAGATAAGAGTCTTCCTGAGGTTGAGGGAGAAGAGAACTATATTTCTTCTCCATATTTCCCCTTTCCTCTAAATCTTCCCTAAGCACACAAAAGGATAAGGGTTGAGGGTGGCCTCTGTCCACGGTCCTGATTCAATTCAATTCAATTTTGTTGGCCTGCAAGCTCAACTAGTGTCAGCAGTGTGATACAGCAGCCAAGGAATCTAATGTCATCCTGGCCTGCATTAATAGAAGTCTGCTGACTGGGATGAGAGGAGAGACAGAGCCATTATATTCTGCCCTGGCCAAATCACAACCAACAAACATTTATCGAGGACTTCCTATGTACAAGACACTGTGCTGGATGCTGGAAATAGCAACAAAATGAAAAAGTCCCTTCCCTCAAGGAGTTTATATTCTTCTTGGGGGACATGACACGTTTGTGTATATATGCATGCATGTATGTATGTATGTATATGTATATATGCATTATATGTATAACATACACAACAACTCGAGGAAGAGAGAAAACCCTAACATCTAATGCGTTTAGGAAAGGCTTCATACAGGATATGGTACATGAGCTGAGCCTTGAAGGAAGCTAAGGATTCTAAGAGACAGAGATGAGGAAAGAATGCATTACAAACATGAGAGACAGTATGTGCAAAGTCATGGAGGTAGAATATAGACTGTCAGTTTTGGGGATTGGCAAGCAAGCCAGTTTGACAGGTGTTTAAAGGCAAATAATGTGCATCAAACCTGGGAAGGGAGGCTGATGCCTGACTGTGAAGGGCTCCAACTATCATGCTGAGGAGCTTGTATTTACCCTAGTAACACTGAAGTTCCTCATCTGAAGTATTACGTTCAATGTTGGGAGATACATTTTAAGCAAGACGCTGACAAGCTGGCATGTCCAAGAGAAAGTGACCAGGATAGTGAGAGAACAGAATATAAGATTATAAGATAATGTAAGATTATATAATAAGAGCTTAGATCTAACATTGGAAGGGATCTCCTAAATCATTTTGCAGATGAGGAAACTGAAACCCAGAGACATTAAGTGACCTAGTGTGCTGGATCATATAGGTCATAATTGGCAGAGCTGGGATTTGAACTCAGGTCCCATGACTTGAAGTTCATTGCTCTTTCTAGGTGATGACTTTTTGATTGTACTGTTTTCCTTTGTTACCTGAGGATTAGTTTAAGGGACAGGAAGTCTTTGACCCAGAGATGTTTAGAAGACTTAGGGCTAAACAGAGAGAGTAGCTGCTCTTGAGTAGTTGAAGGGCTATCACATCAAAAAAGGATCAGACTTGTTTTTCTTGGCCCATGGTGGCACAAGGATCATTTTGGGCATGGTGGAGGAAGCCACAGGAAGGCAGATTGGAAGAAAAAACTTCCTAAGAACTACAGCTGTCCCAAAGCTGAATGGGCTGCTTCAGGACAAAATGAGTTCCCCATTACTGTCTGCAAGATGAGGAAAGAGTAATTCTCATTGGAAAGGTCATAGAAGGGATTCCTATTTAGGTATAGGTGGGAGTAGAGGTCCTTTGAGGTACCTGAGCTCTGAGAGGCTGTGATTGTATGACTGAATTGTTGGCTGGGAGTGGCGTCCCGATCTTTTGTGCATTTACTGCAGTGACACTAGCCCTGTATTGGGCTGGTGGTGTAGTATTGAAGGGGAGAGGTAGGGCTAGAGCTGGCATGGAATCATAGAATTAGAAAGCTGATGAAACTTGAGAGGTCATCTAACCCATTCCCCTGCCTCTGGGCAGTCATACATGTTGGCCCATCCTATTCCTATGGCACAATCCACAGCAGCTGAAAAAAGCACAGCGGGGACTCCACATTCTCCCACACTTCCTTGCATTTTGTGGGGCTTATTACTTACTGTTGGCTGTCATGGGAGGTTTAATTTGGAGTTCCTTGTAATTTTCAGCTGTTGGAGACATCTGTCTGAATGGACACAAGGGGCATTTTCACTTGGAGATTGTTGCTGACAAGGGTGAATGTAGAGTCAGAGGACCTGGGTTCAAATCTCAGTTCTTCCACTTACTACCTTGGGTGACTTAGTAACATAACTTTTCTGGGCCTCAGTCTTCCCATCTGAAAAAAAAAGGTTGGCCCAAATGATTTTGATGGTCCCTTCCAGCTCTAAACCCATGAAGAACTAGTCCCATGAAGGCCCCCAAAGCAGAAGTTCTAACAGTTTCATTGCTAGTGTGAGCACAGCTATGGGTTAAGTGCAAAAAGATAGGGGGTGAGATGGGTTGGAGACCCATGCAAGTCCTTGTACTGTCAACATTTAGAATATTTCCATGAGTTTAAGACTCAGAGGTCATAAAATCTCTGTGGTGCAGTGGAATGTTGAGAATGCTGAATCTGGGGCCATAGGACTTTTGTCAGAATCCAGGCTTTGCTATTTACTATCTTTGTGACCACAGGCCCTCTTAGGGCCTCAGATTCATTTGTAAAATGGGAAGATTTGACTAGGTAACCTCTGAGGTGCCTTCCAACCCTAAGCCTATGAACTATGAACTGGAAAACTAGGAGGGAACCCCCCCCCCAGGTCAACTACCTTTCAAACAAGAGGAAACTGAGGTTTGGGGAGGGAATTGACTTGTCCAGGGTCACCCAGCTACTAAGTGGCAGAGCCAGTGCTAAAATTCAGGTTTGGAGATCTCCCATCTAGATGTAATCCCACAATAGCGGGCTTCTGGTCAGCCATTACTTGTTGAGTCCTTCTCAAAATAATGAAATTTCAATCCAATTACAGGGGAATGTTCTGGTGAAATTTCTTCAGAGTTTCCTCTTGTTCAATTCAAAATCCACACATTCCTCCCTAACTGCAGCGCTAAGGATGGAAAGATAAGCCTGGGAGTTGGGAGTAGTTAACTTGAGAGGAGAAAGATGACTCAGGGATGCAGGCTTTGCCCCTCAGACTATGGACCACTTTGACACTAACTTGCTTCAAGAAGGAAAAGGCGGCTGTATCTCCTGGGCACTTTTCTCCTTCCTGATACTGCAGGCCTCATACTGACACCCCCACCCTGCCACCTCTACAACTGGTCAGCTCCAACCTCTGTAGGAATTCCTTCTCCTCTGGCTACCCTTTTCCTTTCACTTGTGCCCAGAAGCTAATGTGAACAATGCATCTCCCATTGAGTCATCATCCTAAAATGAACAGAAAGGTTAAGGAGGAGAACTTTTCCGACTGGGTGTTGGGTTAAGAAAGGGAGACCAGAAATGAGTTTGGCACTAAATCTCTTTCTCCCTCTCTGTCCATTCCACAGACACTGCAGCCAGCAGGTCTGTGCGGGCAGCCATGTCCTCCACTTTCAACAATGGAGCCAGCATCCCATCGCCACCAGATGCCGCCAATGGCTTCCCCCAACCCAGTGCCTCAGGTGCCTGGCACAGACCAGAGGAGGAGCTACGGGTTGTGGAGCCCAGCCTGGTGAAGAAGGCCCACCGGGAGATCCTGGACCATGAGAGGAAGCGGCGTGTGGAACTCAAGTGTATGGAGTTGCAGGAGATGATGGAGGAACAAGGGTGAGTGAGTCCAGGCAGGTGAATAGATGGGTAACCCAAAGACTGAGTCACTGCAACCCTACTGACCACCTGGAGCCAGCCCACCATTTTAATAATAAGCCCAACAATCATTTATACGATGCTGGCAAAGTGGCTACATATCTGGCCTTAGAGCCAATGTTCCAGTCCCCCTAATGATCTGGCTGTGTGGTCCTGGGCAAGTTCCTTAACTTCTCAGCGCTGTAGTCCAGTGGCATCAGACTCCAACCGAAACAGATCCCCACAGGCTGAATATTGACTAAGAAAACCACAGATTAACTTTATCTTTGTTGTGTTCTATTTGCATTGATTTTGTTAAATATTTCCCAAATACATTTTAATCTGGTCTCAACAGCACTCCAGAGTTTTGCAGGCCAGGAGTCTGATATCTCTGTTCTAAACAATACTCTAAGGTGATAAGGATGACAATGGCTAACATTTATGAAGCACCTACTATGTGCCAGGCACTGTACTAAGCACTTTACAATTATTATGTCATTTGATCCTCACAACAACCCTGAGAGACAGGTGCTATCATTACCCTTTTTTACAAAGGAGGAAAGTGAAATAAATGGAGGCTAAGTGACTTGCCCAGGGTCACACAGCTAGTAAGTGTCTGAGGTCAGATTTGAACTCATGTCTTCCTGACTCCAGGCCCAGCTCTCCCCACTGTATTACCTTGCTGCCCAGTAGGAAGTAGCAGATGGAATTTGAGGTAGAGGGAGTTTTCTTTCCATTCTACCACAATGCCTCACTCAAATCCAATTCAGGTGCACATCAGAGCATGACTCTTGGGGTGTCTTTGGTTCTCTTCAAAAATGAAGGGCCACCGGCAACAACAACCACAATGCCTCTGTAATATTTCTGTGGATCCTTGTGCCATTCTACATTTCCCTGCATCCCAGATGGCAGAGCACTTTGGAAGCAATGAAATTCCTGGCTGGTGAGCCTGGTCCCCTCCCTGACAAGCATGCTTGCCTGATGTAGCTGCAGTCTGGGGAATGCAGAAATACCAACTGAGCTGTTGGCAAATCAGCTGCTAACACACCCCGTGGCCAGCCAGAGCCCTATACTGGAAAGAGCCTGGGGTGGCTGATG
Source organism: Vombatus ursinus (assembly GCF_900497805.2). Taxonomy (NCBI): domain Eukaryota; kingdom Metazoa; phylum Chordata; class Mammalia; order Diprotodontia; family Vombatidae; genus Vombatus; species Vombatus ursinus. The sequence goes on along the minus strand of NW_020954546.1, from coordinate 11,838,807 downwards.
CAACTATGGCCATGGGATGAAAGCAAGGGGTGCCAGCCTTGAGCCTGGGGGCTTTGGAAATGTGAATCAAGATTTGTTCTCAGATGTCAGAGTCCTGAGAAATCATATTACAAGAGGAAAGGAAAATGGATTTGGAGCCTGATGACCTAGCTCAAATGCTGCCTCTGGTCCATATTACTTGTGTCACTTTGGGCATTCACTTAACTACTCTGTGCCTCAGTTTCCTCATCTGTAAAATGAGGGGGTTGAACTAGATAGCCTTTGAGGTTCCTTCCTAATCTAATTCTCCGATCCTGATGAGGGAGGATGGTAACTGTACTCCTATCCCCCTGAAGAGTGGATAATAGCAAAGGACTCAGAGCCTATGGGTAACATAGTATAAAGGAAACAACACAGACTTTAGAGTCAGGAGATCCAGATTCAAATCTTGGCTCAGACACCTGCTATTTGGTGGGCCCTGAAAGAAGGAATCATGGGAAAGTCATTTCACCTCCTGAGCCTCAGTTTTCTTGTCTGTAAAATGGGAATAGTTATTGGTATATTTAAAGGGTGGTTGTAAGCAACGTGCTTTGTCAACTTCAAATCACTAGGTAAATTTGCAGGGGTTTTTGTCCCCTATCGATCTGAGGATGCCTCTAATCATACACTCCCACTTCTATGTCTCCTTAGGGTTTACAAAACTCACTCCTCACAGTGCTTCTGTGAAGGCGAGAGTGTCAGTATCGTTTTACAGACCAGGAAAATGATGCTCAAGATCTGGCCCTAGGTCACCCTTCTGACAAATGTCAGATTTGAACCCAGGTTTCCTGTCTCTCAGTGCAGGACTCTTTCCACTCAGCTCAGCCCTGCTGTGAGATTCTGATGTCCTGGGCTCAAGGAGTGGCTTAAGATTCCTCAAGTTCAACGGTCAGTCATGGGAGCACAAAATTCTAAATCTAGAGCTGGAAGGGACCTGGAAGGTTAGCTGGTCCAACACCCTCATTTCACAACCGAGGAAACTGAGGCCCAAGGAAGTTAAGTGACCTGCCCAAGGTCACACAGGTGGGCCCCTCCTCTGGGCACAGCCCTGGACTGGATACTGCAGAGGATGGGGAAGAAAACCTCAAAAAGCCCTTGATATGATGAAGGAGATACCAGCCCTGCCTTCAAAGAAGAGATGATGAGATATAATTCTTACCTTCATGGAACCCTGGTCTGGTGAGGAAGACACAATTCCTCTTTTCCCATCTCTCCTCAGTCCAGCAAAAAGACAGTTACACCTACAGATGATTGGTAGAGTAGCTAGGAAGACTGGGGAATTCCACCATCTCTTAGTAGCCCTAGAAACTGGGTTAGTTCTCACTGGGCTGGCTAGATCAACAGTAAGATCAGAGGCATCACATCTCACTTTGGTTTAACAAGAGAGACTTTTTTAAACTCAGACCTATGATTTTATTGGTATGGAGAATTGCTCATGAGGAAACACTCTATGCCAATGCAGGCTGGCACCTGCCCTGCCCCATATAGTCTTAAAGAATTCCCTGGAGCATTGAGAAATAAAATGACTTAGTGCCCAGGACTTGCTGACTCCAAGGCCACCTTCTTATTCATTCTGCCTCTCTCATTAAGCTAGATTTGCCAAGATATTTCCACAGTTCTCCCATTGGATCTTTGCCACAATCCAATAAGACAGCGGGAATTATTTACCCCTTTGAACAGATAAAGAAACTGAGTCTCTCAATGCACAAATGGCTTGCCTAAAATCACTCATTTTCTGCCAATTCCCATCCTGGTGCTTGGTGCTCAGTGAGATGCTCAGACCACCCAGAGGATGAAGGAGACAGCCACTGGTGTCCTTTTTATGGGGGAGAGAAAGGATGCTTCTGTGAGTCCTTCAGCTAGCAGCTCCTCCCAGGAAAGGGTTGAAGCTGGATTCCCTGCTCCAGTTTCCTTCCCCAAGGGACGTCACTTAGCTGCAGGGCAAAGGGAGTAGGAGAAGTAATTGCTGCTCAGTTTTCCTTCCAATTCTCTCCTGTTGCCTCTGCAAGGAAATTCCTGGATAAGGTGAGCCTGGAGCCCTGGGGAAACAGGAGGTGATGTCCCTTCATGGAAGTCAGTCCAAGGTCATCTCATTCACCAGGCTAGTAGTTGGTGGAGAGAGGGAGAGTTACATCTCTTGGGGCCAATGCCCCATGGAAGGGGTGAGAATTGTATGTATATGTTAATACCTAGGGTCATGGGAGGAGATTCTAAAAGCGGAAGTTCCATTCTAGGGATAGGGTCTCAGGGCTGGGCATGGGGTCTAAGTTCCAGAGATAAGGACTCAATTCAAGGAAAAAGAGCTAGGTTGTAGGTACTAGAACCCAGAATAAGGATGCCAAATAATCCACTAGGCTCATCCTAAGAAATGATATGTTTCCTAAACTCCAAGTGAGTGTTGAGAGAGGAGGAGATGGAAAGAAACAGACAGAGACACACACAAAGCAAGTTATTAGCAGGCAATACAAACATATTTGAAAGAGCTGATGAGCTATTGATGTGCAAAAAAAAGAAAATTCTGTTTCATGCAGCAAAACTGTGGGCTGTGGTCCCTGAAGAGGGAGTGGTGGGTCTACAGGTGCCTTAATTAAAGGCCATCATCTCCATAGTTAGGAGAAACAAGTTGCAATATTGTATGTGAAAATGATTTGACAAAATGACAGAAAACCATTTCTAAGAATGGGAAAAGTACTGAGCACATATACTTAATTCTAAGTCTTCATAACTGACACTAAGCCCGGAGGCTTAGTGCCCATTCCAGGCACTCAGGCCCCTGCCCTGCCCTTCAGTTCACAGCTCTGAGTCCCCATCTCTGACGCTGAGCTCTAGTCCCTGGGACTGAGCCCCATCCCAACACTGAGCTCAAATGCCTGAAGCAGAAGCCCCCTCCCTAGCACTGAGTCCATAGCCTAGGCCACTGTGACCCTGAGCCTGTATTTCAGACCCTCTGCCCCCAAACCCAATACAGAGGTACCATCTCTTACATTGAGCTCTTAGTCACCAAAAAATGTGCCCTCGTCCCTAGTACTGAGTGAGTCTTTGTCCCTGACACTAACTCCATAATTCTAGCAATAAACTCTCATCCTCACTACTGACTGTTCATCTCTAGCATTGAAACCTATCCCCACTCCTGGCACTGAGCCTCAATCCCTAGCTGAGCCTTCAGGGATGGATGGGATTTAGACAATCAGGGCAAGAGGCCCTGAACATTACAGGTGGGAGTAACAACTTTAGTTAAGGTACAGAGGTGGTAATCACATTCAAGGCTATTCATTCACAATTTTGTTTGAGCCAGTCTTTCTAGTCTAATTTCAACTATTTCTCTTCACATACTATATGTCCCATCACATAGATACCTCACTGTTTCCTGTCTTTGTCCTGTTCTTTTTTGTTGCTTGTATCTTCCCCCATGGCTGGAATGGACTCCTGTCAGCCGGAATCTTTACCGATTGAAATTCTGCTCTTCAAGGTTCAGCCCAGGCACCAACTTTTCCATGACTCTTTCCTCAATTCGCCTTGCCTCCTTCCCCCAATTAAAGAGGTCTCTCCTTCCCTGCCCCAATCTGCCTGTATCTTCTCTGCATTGACCTCAATCTCCCTTGGCTCATGGCTACTTCTGTGTTCCTCTCTTCTCTGTCCCTATTGGAGTGTAAATTTCTTGAGAGCTAGCTAGATGTCAGATGTATCTTTTATCTCTAGTAACCAGTTCTATGCCTTATACACAGATAGTGCTTAATATGTTTGTCAGATAGAATGGTATGGTGTATGCAAGAGACAGTGAAGAAACCAGCTTAGCTTAGAAAAGCCAACAGCTGGGTCTGAGTGAGTGGTTGGAGGCAAAGATGTTTGGCATAGGGGCTAGATTGTGAAAGACCTTGAACTTCAGACTTAAGTCTTTGCATTTCACCCTGTGGCCAATAGAGTGTCAATGAAAAGTTCTTGAGCAAGGGAAAGATGTGATGACGCTAGTGTTTTAGGAGATGCATCTGGTAATAAATAGATATTATGTATGACCAGCAGATTGTAGGACTATGGGCTCATAGATTGGTAGGTGGAAGGGACTTTGGAGGCCCTCTCTCATCCCCTACCAAATGAACGAACAAATAGTATTTAAGTGTTTATTATGTGCCGAGCACTATGCTAATGCTGGAGATATAAATACAAGGTTAAGACAGTCCCTCTTCGAGGAGCTGACATTTTAATGGAAAGACAACATATATAGGGAAGAGGAGGTGAGGGAAAGAAATTTTGATCTTAGGGAGACACAGAGATAGAAAGTGGAACAAGATGGGAGAGAGAAGGGTTAGTTGATTTGCCCTTTACAATGGCAGTGTTGATTTGGTTATAGTTCTCTGAGCAAAAGGTGGAACCTGGGGCCCACAGAGGTAAAGTGATTTGCTCAGGGTCACACAGCGTCAGAAGCTGAGTCCCTTGACTCCATAACCAGATGGCTATGTGGACATGAGGGACAGCCCCAGTAAAACGGTGATACTCCTGAGATTCTGAAAGAACTCAAGAAACTCTCTAGCACTTTGGATAGCTCCCTTATAGAGAATTCATGAAAAAACATGGACAGAAATCATATAGGAGATAAGAAAGTGTGGAGAGGGTTCCAATATGAGTTGGAAGTTGGAAAGGACCTTAGGAGTCATTTTGTCCAACATTTCTCCCAGGTAGAAATGTCCTTCGTTGAACCTTGATTGATGAACCCACGTCACCTGCCTCACCTCACATGCATCATTTGCCAAAACTTGTCTATACTTTCACAACATGTCCCTTCCCTCCACGGATGCAGACATTACCCTAGTTCAGGCCCCCATCACCTCATGCACAGACCCTTGCAATAGCATCCTAATTGATCTCCCTGCCTCATCTATTGCTACTCCAATCCATCATCCCCATTGCTGCCAAGATGATTTTCCTAAAGCATAGGTCTAACTATGTCACCCTGCTCACTACTAAACTCCAGTTGTTCCCGAGTACCCAGTACCTTTAGGTGCAAAACTAAACTCCCTGATTTGTCACTCAAAGCTCTTCACAACCAGGCCCTTTCCCTCATTTTTAATTTTCTTATACATTATTCCTCTCCATAAACTCGGTGGCCCAGCTCCACTGGCCTACTTGCCATTCTGAACACAGGACTCTCCATGTCCCATCTCAGGCTGACCCCAATGCCAGGAAGGCACCTATTCCTCATCTCTGCTTCTTAGGATGTCTAGTTTCCTTTAAGACTCAGCTCAAGAAATGCCTTTTAAAGGAAGCCTTTTCTCATCCCTCTAGCAACTATAGAATCTAGCTGCTAATATCTTCTTGTGTAAGGTGACTCTGTCTACTTTGTGTGTATCTTGCATGCACATGGTATGTGCCCTATTAAAATGTAATTTCCTTGAGAATAAGGACTGTTTCATTTCTGTCTTTGTATCATTAGCATCTAGCTTGGTGCCTGGCACATGGTAGGCATTCAATAAATGCTTGTTGACTGATTGAATAATTGATCCCTCGTTCTCTTAAAACAACCAGTGACAGGGAGCTCACTACCTTGTGAGACATACCCTCATTTGTGGAATGATCCTCATGTGCTATGAGACTGGGGAGGGGGTGAGAGGTGTGCATGGGGAGGTAATTGACCCTAATGAAGCACTCATAATCACCATAGGAGTCAAGAGGGAAGCAGGCTGCAAGCCACAAACACCTAGGTCTGTACTTCAGGGTTAAATCCTTCAGGAGGCATTTTAGTGTGACGGAAAGAGGTCTGCCTCAGAAATAGGAAGACCGGGGTTCAAATCTGAGCTCTGCCACTTGCTACTTGGCAGCTAGGTGACACAATAGATAAAGTGCTGAGCTTGGAGTCTGGAAGACCTGAATTCAGATCTGGCCTCATACCACCTATGTGGCAAGTCACTTCACCTCTGTCTGCTTCAGTTTTCTTATCTGTAAAATGGGGATCCTAACAGCACCTACTTCATAGGTTTGTTGTGAGGATCAAATGAGAATATTTGTAAAGCACTTAGCACAGTGCCTGGCACATAGTAGGTGCTTAATAAAAACTTATTTCCTTTCTTTGAGCAAGTAACTTTACCTCCCTGGGCTTCCCATCTGTAAAAGGTGGGGGGAGAATGTGAAGTTGGACTAAATGAACCCTAACATCCTTTCCAACTCTAAATCTATTTTTTTTTAATTTTATTCTGAATTTAACAAACACCAAAAAAGAAAGGGAACATTTCCATATACAAAATGAGACAGAAAAAGATTCTATGTGAAGCCATGAAACTACATCAAATACAGCTTGCTTTTAAATATATACATGTATATATAAAATTCCACCTGTTCCTTTCTTTATCACGTGTTACTTTCCAAGTTGCTTTGCTTGTTTCTGCTTTCTACTGACCTTCCTTCGGCTCCTTTCTGAGCATTTTAAAGGTGTTTCAACGTCCTTCTTTTCTTCTTTTTCTTCTTTTTTTCATAGCAAAATGATCCCTAGTCTTCTCCCCCAAAATAAAAAAGGAAAAACACAATTCTCATAACAAATTACAGTCAATCAAAGCAAATCTACACATTTGCTGCATCTAAAAATATACATTTCTTGTTCTGCACCTTGTATCTGTCACTTGTGAAGAGGTGGGTAGCAGGCTTCCTTGTCACTTCTCTGGAGATGTAGTTAGCCATTGCACTGATCAGAATTCTGACTTCTGTCCAAGATGTTTGTTTTTCCAGTGTTACTGTTATTGTAAAAAATATTCACCTGCTTCTGCTCACTTTATTTGGCATCAGTTCATATAAGTCTTCCAAGGTTTTTCTGAATCCATCTCCTTTGTCATTTTTTATGGCACAATAATATTCCAACATGTTCATAGACTATAATCTGTCCAGCTATTCTCTGATTGATGAGCACCCCCTTAGTCTTTAGTTCTTTGCCACCACAAAATTAACTGCATAAATATTTTAGTACATATAGATCCTTTTTCTCTTTCTTTAATCTCTTTGGGTTATTTGCCTACTAGTGGTATCTCTGATCAAAAGGTATGCACAGTCTAGTGAGTTTTGATGCGTAGTCCCAAATTGCTTTCCAGAATAGTGCAATTCTAAATCTATGATCCTATTATCCCCAAACTCTCCTTCTGAACTACCATCCATCATCCTCCTTGGTACCCATTCCTTTCTTTTACCTCCCCCACTTCAAACACACACACACACACACACACACACACACACACACACAGAATTCTCAGGTAGGAGGAAGGGGAAGAGATAAAAGGGAAAATTCAGAGAAAATTTTTGTAAATAACAAAAAAAAATCAACAAAAATGTATTTAAGAGACAAACATGCATGCATACCCACACATACCTCTTATATTTTCTCCAGGCTCAGAGATTTTTTTTTCATTGATATCACCTGGTCATTCATATTCATTTATTTCAGCTTGAATCCATTAATATTTCCTTCCTGTATTCAGATATTTGATTAATATTCATAATAATTACAGGACAGTATATTCATTTTATACTATTAAATAATATTCCAACCCTTAGTATTTATTTGCTAGCTCTGTAATTTGGTTTATGAACACTTTCCTCTCAGGTATCCTGATGTGACTATGAGAAGGCTCAAAGCCTATGGTGGCCCCAGTCATGGCCAGCCCCCACCCCTATACTGAGGCATGGGTGACCTAACTCCCTAACATGATGTGAAGAGCAGCATTACTTAAAGCAAGACAATATGGGAAACTGAATTAAATGTTAAGTCTAGAGTTACCAGAAATAGGTTCAAATCCTACCTCTGGCCCTTAATACCTAGGTGATCTTTTGTAAATTCCATCCTGTCCAATGCCTCAAATGAGTCCCTGAGACCTATCCACAAAATCCTAGATAGGTTCCGTCTGTTCTCCCTAGGACAAATCACAGGTTTTTGATATGTCATGCCTACAACATGTGTCAGACACCATGCTATGCACTGGAGAGTTAAAGACAGAAAGGAAATCAGTCCTTGCCCTCAAGGAGCTTATATTATGGTGGGGTGATGCAATGCACAAGAAAGAAATAGATACAAGGTAATTTGAGGAAGGAGAAGCAATAACGACTGTGAAGCGTGAGCAAGGTTTCATGGAGAGGGTAGTGTCCACCCAGCCTATCATGATTACAGATTCATTGGTTGAAAGACTAACAGATGGAGAGAGTCAAAAGACCTGGGTTTCAAAACTAGCCCTTTTGCTGTGTGACCATCAATAAGCTGCTGGACCTCTCTGGTAGAGTAGGTAGAGTGGTTCTTTAAATCCCATGAAATTTGGAGTCAAGGAATCTTGTAGTTGGAAGAGCCATCAGAAGACATTTCATTCAGACCATTTCAAGATGGAAAGGGCCTTCAAGATCTCAATGTCTAACTCCTCTTATTTTTACTGAAGTAGAAACTTCAAGCCAGAGAAGGAAAGCAACTGCACCAAGGTCACACAGCTTATAAATGGCAGGACTAGAATGAGAACATGGGTCTCTTGCCCCCCAGTTCCCATGCTTTTGTCCTCTAGAAATGTGAGATGTTAATATTTCTCCTTCCTCTGCCCCAATGACTCATCCAAAAATCTGACTTTGTCCTAGACTGGAAGGAAGACCATTGAGATGGGCGTGGAAGGAAAGGGATTAAAGACAGGGAAGGGGAGGGTGCAGTGCCACTTGAGGGCTCTTTGTCCAGTCTGCTGTCAGGAAGAGGAAGTTGCTCTCCACTGATACCGTACTAGGCACCAGGACTGTCTTTTTAGGTACCTTTCAGTTACAGAAACATAGAATGGGATAGTGAAAAGATTTCAAGTCAGAAGACCTGAGTTCAAATCCTGACTCCATCACTTACTACATGGGTGACCTTTCTTAAGTCACAGCCTCCTTGGGCCTCAGTTTCCTTTTCTATAAAATGAAAGCATTGGATCAGATAACCTCGAAGGTCCCTTTTGGCTCTAACTCTATAACCCTATGATCTGCAGCTGGTGGGATCACCTGGTTAATGTGGAAAACATCAAGCAACAAGCAATCCCAAAATAATTTGGAGTGCTGTTTCAGTCACATTCACACTCACAGAGACTGGTGCTTTCACCCCCTCTACTGCCAAATCCTCCCCAGCTCAGCCCTGCTATCTAGAGCCCACAAAGGGACCAGGGTGGAAGGGGTGAAGCAGGTCTCAGGTCTGCTTGGATATTTAACTATGTTTTAGAGGAAAGAAAAGAAATGGGACTAACCCTAGCTGCCAATCACGATATCCCCTCCTCCCCTCAACCCCTCTCTCCGGCCTGTATCACTCCAGATTTGTCTAACACTAGAGCAAGATGCCTTATGAGGTAGTGAGCTTCTCACCATCCAAAAAGTATAGAAAACTGCACATTTCAGTGATGGAATGTATCACAGAAACAGAAATGGGCATGAACACTTTCTGTCCTCAAACCCTACTCCCCACCTTCAACCAATAGAAGGGGCATCTAATCCAAGAGTCCCTCTTTGATTATACCTCTCATCAGTTTTCCATCCGCAAAATGGGAAGACCTCCAGTTCCCTCAAAGGCAGGAAGGGGTTGTTGGAGGGCAAAGAAAGCCAAAGACCCTAGTGACGCCAGCCTTGCTTTATCCTTCTTTTACACCCTCTCTGCCTGCTGCAGGTATTCTGAAGAGGAGATCCGACAGAAGGTGGGGACCTTCCGACAGATGCTGATGGAGAAGGAGGGGGTCTTGACCAGGGAGGATCAACACGGTCGCCACATGTGAGTCTCCTCTGGGGAGAGCAAGGGAGGATAAACAGGAGAGGGGGTGGGTCCAGAGGAAAAGTGTGAGCTAAAGGCAATGGGCCCCAGTAGGTTTGGGGAGGAGCTTCAGAAACTCAGGGGGCAGTCCCCTTTGCTCAAGTATCAAGCCAGTGGTAAATTATTGAATAGGCTGCTGAACTTGGAGTCAGGAGGACCTGGATTCAAATCCTACTTTTGACACTTACTAGCTGTGTGACCATGGACAAATCACTTCACCGCACTGCAAAAACTAGATATCCTTTGAAGTTCCCACCACATCTGCATTTAGGATCCTCCAGCTCTAAGTTAACTCACCCAAGGCATCCCCTCATTCTAGGCTTCCCTGAGAGAAAGGCAGGAGAAGATATGATTTACCCCTAGAGCTAGGGGTAAGAGAACTTACACAAAACAGTTGGAGAATGATTTAAGACCATATACAACGGGGGTCCTCCTTCTCCTCCAGGGCTTTCAGAAGAATAAGGAAGGCTAGTATCAGTACAGAGAAAGTACTGACTTGTAATCAAGAGAGCATCTCTTCCCTTGGTCTGGTCCTGTCATAAACCGACTGTGTGACCTTAGGCAAGTTTCCCCAACCATGTCTTCGCTTTCCTTATTCATGCCTTCATTTTTCTCTATTTCAAAAAAAGTACAGGGGCAGCTAGGTGGAGCAGTGGATAGAACACTGGTCCTGGAGTGAGGAGGACCTGGGTTCAAATCCAGCCTCAGACCAGACACTTGATACTTACTAGCTGTGTGACCCTGGGCAAGTCACTTAACCCAATTGTCTAAAAAAAAAGGTGCAAGGTATAAAAGTAGACTAAAACATACTTTAAGAAAGCCACCAACCAACAAGCATTTAGTAAACACCCACTGCATGCACAGAACTGCATGGGCATTAGGGATACAAGGACAAAAGTGAAATAATACCTGTTCTCAAATAGCTTACGTTCAAATGAAGGAGACAACATACCTATATATAGGTACATACAAAATGAATATAAAATAATCTCATTTGAAGGAGGCACTAGCATCTGGGGAAGAGGGAGAAAGAAGGAAAGACTCCATGTAGAAGGTGGTGTCTGAGCTGAATCATGAAAGAAATTTGGGATTTCTAAGTCAGAGATGAGGAGGGAATGCATTCTCTGAATGGGGGAACAGTCAGCACAAAGGCAGACAAAAAGTGAAGTGTGATGTATGAGGAACATTGGAGGGCCAGTTTGGCTGAACCATGTGAAAAAGAACAATGTATAATAAAGCTGGAAAGATAGTTTGTGACCAGGTTGTTAAAGGCTTTAAATGTCTAATAAAGGAGTTTATATTTGCTCCCAGAGGTAACAGGGAGATACTAGAGTTTATTGGGGTGGGGGAGGAGAAGGCAAGTTTTGACATGGTCACACTTGTGCTTTGGGAACTCAGTTAAGAATGACTCACTAGTACAGCAGAGGACTCTGGGTAACTGAGATTTCGAAGGTCAGTGAAGGAATAAAGGAATTAAAACTGGAAATGGTAAAGTAGAAAAGCTAATTCCAGAGCAAGGGGCAGGACAGTCAAAAGATCAGATCATAGAATTTAAAGTTGAAAGGTCATGCCATGCTGAGTGTCTTTGAGATCAAGTATGACCCCTCATTTTACAGAGAAGGAAACCAAAGTTCAAAGAGTGAAAGGGACTTGTCCAAGGTCACACTTATAGTAATTAACAGAACTGTGACTTAAACTCAGGTCCAAACTAGGTCCTTCAACTCCAAACCCATTGTTTATATCACTGCCCCATGGGATGATATCTTTGCCGATGGAAGAGACCAGTGTCTATCCACTTCATCTTACAGAAAAGGAAACTCTGACCCAGAAAGGTTAAATGACGAGCTAAGGTCACATAAGTAGCAAACCCAGCGCTTCTGACTCCAGATACAGTGTTCTTTCTAGTATATCGTAACTGTCATGAAAGTCATTCATTCTATACTGTCTAGGTCTTTGTTATTTAGGTGTGTTTTTGTAAGCGACAAATTTTGAGGCTTTGTTTTCTTCGCCAATCTGTCACCTTTTTCACTTTATTGGACTGTTTAATCCATTTACATTTAAAGCTACCAGAGTTAGGTTTATATTTTCTTCCAATTATCTTTAATTTTTTTTCTTAATTAGAATCTTTTCCTCTTACTTCATATATACAGTATTTTGTCTCTTCAGTTATTTTATCTTAGTCTACTTAAAGACAACCCTATTTCCACCAGCTATCTTCCCCGGTACCCCAGGCCATTTGTTACCCCTTTACCAAGTTTTAGAGTTTTGTTTTATTTATTACTTCTTTTTATGTCTTGCTTTTATCTATCTATCTGAAGAATTTGAAAAATTCTTCCTCTTTTTTCTATCAATTAAGTAACATCCCTCTTCCTTTTCTCCCCTTCAATTTATTTTGCTTATTAGTTTTTACATTTCATCTTCTGCATCTTTTTGGGGGAAAAAAGATTTTTCCTTCTTTCTCTTCATTATTTCCCTTCCATTTCTATCATTCTAGGTTTTTATTCTTTGATTCATGACCTTTACTTTATTTATTCCTTCTGTAGTCTCTGTATTCCTCATGGAATTCAAACTTCTAAGGTACCTATTAAGAGCTCCTTCTTCTAAATAGTTTTTATTTTATCACCTTGTAGATCTTGCCCCATGGCCCCCTTTTTCTGCTGTGTCTCTTTCTTAGAAATACCAGTTCCTGCAGGTGATAGAGAAAATATGTACCCAAGGTACATAGCAATCCATCCATATACATATATACACATATGCATATATGTTTGTACATGTGTATATCTATATCTATATATATACATATTGTGTATGTATATATACATGTTATATATGTATCCCTATATACATGTGTTATATTCATGTGTTTATGTAATATGTATTGTGTGTGTGTGTGTATAAAATCAGTAACTGCAACATGAGACAGAATTTTATAAGAACCATAAAAGGACCACAAACCAGGGTTAGATGAGGTTGGAGGAAGGAGAATGACTTTAATGAGCACAGTCTGTCTCCTGCCCAGAAAACCAACCCATCAAGACAGCCCTTAATTACTCTCAGCTCTCCATAGATGGGGATAGGTGAAGACTACAGCAATCCTTCAAATAAAAATAAAACTATCTGAAGGGTTGTCTCGTGGAAGAGGGATTAGAGTCATTCTCTTTGACCTCAGAAAGAAGAACTAGGACAGATGAGTGGAAGCTGTAGGGAAGCAGATTTTAGCTTAGTGTAAGAATGAACTTTCTAAAGGTCAGACATGTCCTTCCCTTGATTCCTCTCTAACATTGTCACTAACTGACTACATGACCTTGGACAGAGATCACTTGCTTCCTTTAATCCTTCATTTTCTTCCATCTGCTACTTGGACTGCCTTGTGAACCAGTGATCTCCTTGGTATTGGAAGCCCCAGTTAAGTTGGACATGACCTCTGAGATCACCTAGTTCCCTGTGTATGACCTTTTTTAACTGTTCCTTATGTATGAATCTTATCTCTCCAACCAGACTGGGAACTCCTTGAGGGCAAGGACCATGTAGGCTCCTTCTCCTCTCTCCTCCTCAACACAAATCACAGGGGTGGGCACACAGTGAGGTTTAGTCCAATTTCTTCATTGTACAGGGTAGGATACTAGGCACAGAGAGGTTCTGGTGTGACTTGCTGAGGACACAGAGCTAACAAGTGGCAGACATAATATTCCTCCCAGGTTTTCACTCCAAAAGCCATCATTCTTTCCACTAAAATGTATAAAGAGGATTACAATGGACCTTCAGTATCATGGAGTCTGTTAAGACTCCCTTCATGTTATAAATCAGGAAACTGAAGCCCAGAAAGGAGAAATGAGAGCCCTGACTTCTCTGGAATCATTTCATTACTAGAGATGGCAGAGATCTCATTGACCACCTAGTTCAAACCCAACATTTTATAGTGGAGAAAACTGAGGGTCATGGACTTTAGGTGATTCACACAAGCTCACTTAGGGAGTAAGCATTAGGGGCAGGACATCAACCCAGGTCTTCTGTCTCTAGAGTCACTGTTCTTTATAATGTACCACACACTCAAGGTCACACACAAGAAGTAACAGCAAAGCTGGGACTGGAATCAGGGTGTCCTGATTGCCAGACAAGGGCTCAAGCCCATCAGGAATGTTATAGAGATTATTTTTGTCTAGGATAAGAGTCTGGATAAGATGACCTCACAGTTCCCTACCAAGTCTGGGATTCCATGATCTCCAGGTCATAGGATCACAGATTTAAAATAGAAAGGGACCTCTGAGGCATCTAATACAATGATAAGACAACTGAAGCCCAGAGGGCTTCTAGGAACTCAAGGGCACACAGGTAGTGAGCATCAAAGTCAATATTTGAACCCAGATCCTCAAGTCCAAATCCAGGTTGCTTTTCTCTGCAACACACTAACTTTCCAAGTATAGCTGAGTCATCCAGAAAGAAGGTCCCTTGTCCTCTACCATCTCTAAAAACAGGAACAAGTTTCCCTAGGAGAAAGAGGAATGATCATGCCAAGAGAACAGCAAGCCAGGGGCAGGACTGAATGTCTGAACACCTTCTCACAATCCTATGGCACCACTGAAATGTCACTTCATCCATGAAACATCCTCCATGCTAGAAATAACCCACTCCCATCACTGGGCCCCCAACCCTAGTAGCCTCTAGGAAATGAGAGTTCTGTCACACCAAATCCTGGGTTACATAAAGATTAAGGCAGTGAGAAAATGAGTGTTTGTTTCTCTCTAGAATAGGTAATTTGCACAGAACTCAACCTTTCCATTAGAAATCTTCTCTCCATTTACCTAAGATTTGCACAATCAATGTCAGGTTCAGAAAACCTAGGTCTTTCCTACCCTCCACCATTGCTTCTCTGAATGGGACTAAAAGAGCCATGGTGAGGATGTAATTGTCAGCATTCAATTCAAGGAACATTTGATAAATTCCTACAAAGTATGGGGTCACTTAAACTTGTCCCTTAGATTCTGTCTGAGCCCTCAGAGGTCAACCAATGCTGATTTCTAGCAGTCCCAGGCACTAGCATTAGAAGAATAAAGCCTAAAGATGGGGCCATGGGAGACTACATGGGAGCAAGGGGACATATATAAGCAGGCAAAGCAGAGGCCTCCTATGTGGAATTGCCTGAGTGATGCTGAACAGGGCCCCCAAACCTTTCCCTAGTTACTTGTTATAGTTCTTGAAATATCACCATTCCAGCTCTATTCCTTTCAATCATAAAGGAATTTTGTATAGGATCATAGGTTTAGAGCTGGAAGGGAGCTTAGGGCCATTTGATCCAATCTTCTCATTTTATAGATGAAGAAACTCAGGCCCTGAGAAAAGTAACTGGCCCAGGGTTAAACATTCATTAAGTAACAAAACTGGGATTTGAACCCAGGTTTTTTTATTCCAAATCCATCTAGGGAATATCTTGTTATAGGTTGACCCCTTATCTGAGAGCTATTGATAACACGATGCAGAAGAATGAACATGGCATTGGTGCCAAGATAGGGGTGGGGATGGGGAATCCCAAGAAAGGAGAAGGGGGAGAAGGGCTCTGAAAAGAAGGAAGTAAAACAAAGACCAATGTCACTGACTTCAGCGTGGTGCTGCTGGCTCTTTATCTCCTCAGGGATGGAACTCTTGGGACCAGAGAAGAAGGGGAGTTGGGGAGGGGAAAGGGGAGGGGCCACAACTTTCTTACCAAGTTCACTCACATAGAAATTCATGTGAATTCTCAGGCACTGTTCTTGGAAAATCCCATCCAATTGAATCATCATGAGTACCCATGAACATTTGTCATAAACCACCCAATTTTATGCATCATGCACTGGCGGTGTGGGGGTGTGAGGAGGGGCTGGGATGGGTCCAAGCTGAAGATGGGTAGTCAGAGTCTTCTAAATGGTGCAAGTAATCTCTTTTGAGATTTTCTCCTCTGATAGAGGGTCTTGTCAGTGGGGGTTAGGGGAGTCATCTCCCTGGAAGGCATAGTGGAAGATGACAAACAGAAGGCTTCAAGGAGAAAACTAGATAAAAAAGAATCCTGTTTTCTTTTTCTCTCTTTAACCCCATATTGTGTGTCCCACCATTGTACTTTTCTCATCCTCCCTACCAAAAAATAAGGGGGGGGGTGTATTTTAAAGCCTTTGGTGATCAGAGAGAGAAAATTCCAAATGCTTCCAATGAGAATGGACCATTAGAACAAGAGTGACTTAATTCAGACAGAAGAAAGACCTTTCTAGGGCACAATGCTATGTACATTCAAAGATGCTCTGAAAAAGCAGGCTGAGTAAATGAATTTATACCCAAGCTTTGTTCTAAAAATGTCTCCAGAGTTTTACAGCAGGGTGGGTGCAATGATCCAGTGGATAAGAGAAGCCTAAGTCCAGGAAGAATCTGAGTGCATTTGAACCCAGAGCCTTATCCTCTTCTAAGAGGAGAGTCCTTGACTAAAGGTCATCTTGGGATTGTTGAGACCTTTCTTAACAGAGCCCCCCATCGCATACTCTGTGATTTGCACTTTGGCAGAGAGAGGAGAAGGATCCCTGTACACAGGGAGCTTATATTCTGGAAAACCTGGAACAGTTAAGAAGATAAAATGAAGTATAAGATAACATGACAAAATATGTACGGCAGACCCTCAGTACCATAGGAATTCACAGAAGGGAGATGTCAGCATGGGCTGGTGTCAAGTTTTTGAGAAGAGGAAGAAGAACTTAGAATCATAAACTCAAAAAACATTCAAGGAGGACACTAAAGTCTAGAGGAGGAGAAATGACTTCCCCAAGGTCATACTGCAAGTTATCCACAGAATTGCAACTAGAAACCTAGACTCCAAGCCCAATATTCTGCCTACTTTTCCACATTGACTGAACAGAGTCTTCACTAGAGATTGTAAAGCATTCTTTTTGAGCTGACCTTAGAGGTAATTAAGTCTAGCATTATGGCCTGGAGACAGGGTACTAGATTTAACGACCTTCATGTGGGGGCGGGGGCCCTTCTCATTCTGTTTTCCCTGGAATTGTGACTCTTCTGAGAGCAACCAAGAAAATACATGCAGAAACAAACAAACAAACAAATGAAAAACAAATAACAAACAAAATAAAACCCCAATCAGGATGGGAGGGAACTGTCCAAAATACTGAACCAAACTCCTGCCAAAGTCTATCTACTTTCCCACGATGAAGTCTTGTCTCCAGGATGTAGATAACTCATTTAATTCAGTAAGGCAACATCCCTCAGACTAGGGGTTTGGTGTTCATGAAGGTTGGTCAACTGATGAAGTTGGGGTTTTTTCCAGCTTTTTGTTTTGCTATTGTGTAGGATGGGCCCAAGACGAGCAAAGCATTTGATAAACCTTAACTCACTCCTTTTCCTGGGCCTCAGTCTCCTTGTGGTCCTGTGAAAAAAATACTGGCTTTGGAGTTGGAAGACCTGGGTTCAAATCTGCCTCTGACTCTTAATAACTGTGTAACTTTGAACAAGTCACTGAACCTCCCTAAGCCTCAGTTTCCTCATCTGTAAAATGAAGAGGTTGAAATAGATGGCCTCAGGCCATCTTCCAGCTCTAAAGCAATAGTCTTACAAACTGTAAAATGAAGAGTTACATTCAAATTACCTCTATGGTTTCTTCCATCTCCATACCTGTGATCTTATGGTCCCATCCCCTGTACTCTCTGTCTGTCTGTCAGTGTTTCTGTGTCTCTGTCTCTGTCTGTCTCTCATTTGGTATGGTCTCCAGTCCCTAAGAATCTTCTTGAAGTCGGTGAATGTAGGATGGAAAAGTAGGAAGTATGTTGGCTTTGGAGTCAGAGGAACTGGATTCGTTTTCTACTTCTGATGCTTGCTATGTGACCTTGGACCAATAATTTCCTCTTCTTGGGCTTAGTTTCCCCAGCTGCAAAACAAATAGGTTAATTGGCTTCTGAAGTCCCTTCCAGCTCTTGATCTGTCATCTTATGATCTTTCCCAAAATGTGTTAGACAGAATGGACTATTCTAGATGTAGCTTGACCTGGGCAGAGCACAATAGGAGTTACCACCTCCCTCATTTTGGACACTGCAATATCCCCTTCCAGTTCTGAGCAGAATCAAATGGGTAGATTGATAATGCCTTAAGCAGAGTCAGCAAATCGTGAGTCACAATCTGAGGCTTTTTCATCTAGGGATGAAGTTCCCTGACAAGAGACAATTACCATCTTTGACAGCAGAAAATAAGAGAGGGTTAATTAGGTTAACCATTGGGAAACAGAGGTTAGCCCAATCAAGGAGGTTAAGTATGCAGTGGCCTGTTATGGATTTCACCTATCAAGAGCAGAAGGACTGACAATTGGGGAGGGGCTTGGTGCTTGGGCTGTTGTTGTTGCTTTTTGTTTTAATCACATCTGGTAGACTTGGCGCATCTGGCATCAGCAGGCTCATTGGTTGTTTCCAGCTTTGGTCAGCTCCAGCAAAGAGGCTCAGCTCAAGCAAGCTACAAATTTCCTGAGCTTCAATGAAGATAATAATGTTGATAATATGGGGGAAGAGGAGGGAATAATAACCATCTCTCTACCACATCGTGCTGCTTCTCATAATAATTTTTTCAAAATTACCTTGGGGGTTAAGGAAGAGAGAGAGAAAGCATTGTCACATTGCTGAAATGGAACTGATCACTTATTCGTGGCTGCTCATTGATGAGAAGAATCGGTGGTAGGAGAGAGGCATTTTGAAACAAGGTTAAGAGAAGGATAACGGATCTCAGTTAAGACATATGTGCCTCCTCCTTTCGTGGATCAATTTTAGCTTCAAGGTAATAATTATAATTTTAAAATAACATCATCATAATAATAATAATTAGAAAGGTAGAAACAATGCACTGCCTAATGTTCTGAGGTCCAATGTGGATCCAGAGAATAAAGAGTAGAACCAGGATTCAAACCTAGGTCCTATGATTTGGAATATAAGGCTCTTTTGACTATTCCAAGCTTGACTCCAGTTCAATTGGGGGGAGCCCCCCCCCTGCACAGCAGAAGACAAACCCAAATGCCTGGGCCCCCTTCTGGCTCCATAATTCATCTCATCCACATGTTCTTACCCCTCATTCTCTTTTCTCTTTGCTCAGCTTCAGAATCTATCTTATTTCTCTTCTAGAACAACCTTTCATCCAGCTTGTTAGGGTAATTGTCCTTTCCTTTGGGCAATTTGGAATGTGGAGAGGAGACAGTTATTATTGCTTGGAGCATCCTGTGACCTCATCAAGGAGAAGATGTGGTTGTGCCTCTAAGGTTACCACTAAACCACTCAGCTGAAAACACCAGCCTCCTCAGTCAAACACTCGTCCTTTTCCTCTTCTTCCTCCTCCTTTGCCCTCCTCTTCTTTCTCCTCTTCCCCTTTCTCCTCCTCTTCTGTCTCCTCCTTCACCCTCCTCTTCTTTCTCAGTCAGAGTTTAGTGATGGAAATGAGGAGGTCAGTGTCAGCATTAGGGGACAGACTCAGTGGTGGTGTTAGAGGCTCAGTGTTGGCCAAAGGACCTTAGCACCAGAGTTGGGACTCAATGTCATTCTGTGCGAAGTTGGGAGGGTAGTGCCCAGTGCTGGGGAGGGCGCCTTAGTGTTAGAGTAAGGGAAGCTTAGCTTCAGTTCACCTTGGCTTCTTCGAGAGATATTTCAGGTCCCACTCTCTCTACAACCCCAATTCAGTTAGGGTCCTCTACTCAGGGTACCTTCAGCAAGGGGCACTTTCAGCTGACCAGGTCGGAATATTTCAAATGGAGCATTTGAAAAGAGCAGCAGGTCTAGGCTACCAAGGGACAAGTTCAAGTTTGGGTACTCCTGCCTCCCCCTCCCCCATCCCTGCCCCCAGTCCCTGACAATAAGCTCCCTTTCTTGACTCCTTATGACCTCCAAGGCTCCACAAGAGCCCTTCTCACTAGCTTCTCCTGACCACTCAATCTCAGTAGCTTTTCCTCATCTCTTTTTTTTTATTTTTTATTTTTTTGGTGAGGCAATCAGGGTTAAGTGACTCGCCCAGGGTCACACAGCTAGTGAGTATCACATGTCTGAGGCTAGATTTGAACTCAGGTCTTCCTGACTCCAGGGTCCATGCTCTATCCACTGCACCATCTAACTGCCCCACCTCATCTCTTTTTATGGCTCCCCTCCCCTCAGTTACCCCCAGCTCTAAGTGTGTGGGGGTGGGGTTTGTGGGGGTGGGGTGTGTGATGGAGCCTGAAGAATGCTGGGGTATTTGAGCCGGCATTAGGAGGAGCCTGAGGAAGGCCATAGCTTTGTGGAGATCCAGGTGAGATCTGGATTGGCTAAGATGGGTTACTTCCATGGGTTGATGCTATCACTTTTGGTTTATATAATGAGCTCCTTTACTCAACAAAGCTTCTAGCTAAAGAGCTCCCCCATCTCCCAGCAGCCTCAGTTCTTGATAATTAATTTCACCATGAAGGCAGTGTGGTATAATGGAAAGAGTGGGGGATTTGGAGTCAGAGGATCTAGGTTTGAATCTTGGCTCTGCGGGCACTTCCTACTATGTGACCTTGGACAAGTCACCATCTCTCTGGGCCTCAAGTGCCTCATCTATAAAATGAGGAGATTAGACAACATGGCCTTGGAGGGACCTTCTAATTCTAGATCTGTCATCCTATGTTGAGGTCTATCTGTCTTTTTTGGGGGGGGTGGGGGTTTACATGGGGGCTGCTAGATGGTGCAGTGCACAGAGCACTGGGCTTAGGATCAGGAAGACACCTTTATGAGTTAAAATCCAGCCTCAGATACTTACTAGCTGTGTGACCCTGGGCAAGTCACTTCACCCTGTTTGCCTCAATTTCCTCATCTGTAAAATGAGTTGGAGAAGGAAATGGCAAACTCCTCCAGTATCTCTGCCAAGAAAACCCTAACATGGAGTCACAAAGAGAAGCCTGAACAACAACTTATACAGTACAGGGTAAAGAGTCCTGGCCATGGAGGCAAAGGACCTGGATTCAAATCCTGTCTTATGCAATGATGATCTGTGTGAATTTAAATAAGTCTCGTCACTGCTCTATGTGGTTTCTGCATCTGTCAAATGAAGGAACTATGATCCTATGTGCCCATGTGACCTTGGGAAACTCCCTTATCTATAAAATAGAAGGGATTGGACTAGAATCAAGGGTTCTTAATCTTTCTTGTGTCCTGGGCCCCTTTGACCTCTGCTGTTGCTTTTGTTCAGTCATTTTTCAGTCATGTACAGCTCTGTGCAACCCCATTTGGGTTTTTTTTTTTGGCCAGGCAATGGGGTTAAGGGACTTGCCCAGGGTCACACAGCTAGTAAGTGTTATGTGTCAGAGGCCGGATTCGAACTCAGGTCCTCCTGAATCCAGGGCCGGTGCTCTATCCACTGTGCCACCTAGCTGCCCCTAGGTTTTCTTGGCAAAGATACTAGAGTGGTTTGCCATTTCTTTCTCAAGTTCATTTTACAGATGAGGAAACTGAGGCAAACAGGGTGAAGTGACTTGCCCAGGGTCACACAGGTAGTGTGGAGGCTGGATTTGAACTCAGGGAGAGCAGTCAGCCTGACTCTAGGCCCAGTATTCTGTGCACTATGGCGCCAACTAGCTGCCCAGTAGGCTGAACCCTATAGACCCCTTCTCGGAATAATCTTTTTAAATGCATAAAATAAAATACATAGGATTACCAAGGAGATCAATTATATTGAAATTCTTATCCAAATATGTCTTCTAAAAGTTCAAAGACTAGACGGTCTCTAAGGCTCCATCTAGTTTTAAACCTAAGATCCTATGACTGTGGGTGGAGACGCAGGGGGAGGAGGAAGGAGAAGAGGAAGGAGAGGAGGGCACCAAGTTTAGACGGCCATGGTCTCTGCCCTCATGGAGTTTACAGTCTGTTTGGGGCATACGGCCCTCCCCCTAATGCAGCAGCTGGCTGTTGGGTTTGTCCTAGTGCTTATCCAGGGCAGACCTTCCTCGTTCCTTGGGGGCGTTATTGATTCTCCCATTTGCTTAATTTATCTCTTCTTGTGACTCTCATCCCTTTGCCATGGCCAGCAGCCCAGGAGGAGCCAGAGGAGGAGGGGCTCCTCCTTGGTCCCATTCAGGCTCAGCTCCTAGCAAAGATCCTGAGACCCTAATGTATAACTGCATCCCTTTGCCCAGGGAAGCTTGGAGATTGGCAGGTAGCAAGCTTGAGTGGGAGCAGGATTAGAGGGGGTGAGTGTGGAGGGTGAGCTCATCACTTCTAGAGGTGATGCTGTTCATTCTGATGAGAGGAATTGATGGAGAGTGTGTGTGGAAAGCCATTTCCATCCTTGCTCCCCTTGAATGTGTTCTTTGCTCCATGGCTTTATTGTGAGAGGCAACACAGCGCTATAGAAGGAGCACTTGGCCTCAGTTGCCTCATCTGTTAAATGAAGAGGCCTGACTAGATGGGCTTTCAGGTCCCTTTCAGCACCAGAGCTGTGATCCCGCGGGACCACATTTAAGCCACTTCCCCTCCCTGAGCCTCAGTTTCCTACTCCAAATGATGGAAGTGGAGTAGATGATCTCTGAGGCTCCTATGAATCCCATTACCTGGAGCCAGGAGACCTAGGCTGAGTCCTAACTGCTACTGGGTAGCTCTCGGACATTGGTAAATTTTTGCTTCACGTCTATAAACCTCAGTTTCCTTTAAGCGAAAGGAAAATCCTAGATCTGAGTGTAGTTACTACCTATGTGACCTTAGACAGGTTTCTCAACATCTCTGGGCCTTTTCCCTCATCTGGAAAAGGAAAGGTTTGGACTAAATGGTTTCAGAAGTCCCTTCCAGTTCTAAATCTGTGATTTTATAAACTCACTGTTTATGTCAACTTGGGCAAGGGTCGGCTTTCTCCGGCCCTCAGTTTCCTGATCTGTAAAATGAGGGGGTTTGACTAGATCGTCTCTGAAGAACCCTTCCAACTCTAGATTTATGACCCCATAGTCCCAGACCTCCAGTCAGTCCCTCATTCATTCGTATATCCATCCATTTCATGGACATTGCGCCACGCCCAAATGTTAAGCATCAGAAGACGCTGCAAAGACAAAGACTTTAGGAGTCTCTGGTTTGGTTTGCTTTTTGTGTTATCCATGCCATTGCTGTCACCTTTATTAGCATGGATAACTGAGAGCAGCATGTAATATTGCGTTAACTGATGTACAACCTACAAAGCAGCATCTCCGGGAGCCCCAGACGCCCACGAGTGGGTGAATCTGGCCGTGCTCGGCCCCTCGGCTCTGGAAGAGAGAAAAGGGGAGCTGGCCCAGAGGAGGGGGCTCAGGCAGCATTCCATGGAGAGCAGCACATCATTGCAAGAAGACAAATTGGAGGCAGTTTGGAGGAGAGAAGCCAAGATGATTAAGGGCCCAGGGAGAGGACTGATTTATGAGGAAATGTGGTCGCAGCCAAGTCTCGGCAGCAGCTTGGTAAAGCAATGACTTTGGGAGGGGCAGAGGAAGGGAGCGGGAGGGAGGGGAAGCATGATCAGAGTCTATAAATATTTGAAAGGTGGCACCTTCCCAAGGCGAAGAGGATGCAGGAAGTGGGATAATGAGGAGGAACAGGGCTAATGTGAAGAAATGGAGAAGTACTCGGCATCCAGAAAAGAGACAAGTGCAGGGCTCTTCTGCTCAGCTCAGCCCCTGTATGTCTGGTGCTTGGTGAATAGACACCCAGGAGGCTGGTCTCCCCAGCCTCCCCGAGGGCAGGGGGCTGCGGACAAAGGCCATCTCCTTCAGTCACTCAATCAACAAGCATTTATTAAGCACCCACTAAAGAGCCAGATGCAGCCGCTAGGTGGTGCAATAGCCGCAGTGCCAGGCCTGATGACAAGAAGACATCTCTCTGTCCAAATTCAGCCTCGGACACTTCCTAGTTGTGTGACCCTGGGCAAGTCGCTTAAACCTGTTGGCCTCCCTTTCCTCATCTACAGAACGAGCGGGAGAAGGAAATGGCAAACCATTCCATCATCTTTGCCAAGAAAACTCCAAATGGGGTCACGAGGAGTCAAACATGACTGAAATGACTAACAAAAGTGCCAGACACTTTACTAAGCACTAATAAAGGCAAAAGTAATCCCTGCTCTTAAGGGGCTCGTGGGGGATACAACGTGCAAACAACTATGTTCAAACAAGACCATATACACACATACATGCATATATGTATACTCACATGTGCGTATATACACACAAACACACATGGTAAATTATGTTATAAAATTATGTGTTATATGTTTATATATTTTATATAGAATATATAATAATATATTATAGCTATATCTAATTATATATTTTATATATAATATAATTTGTATGTCATATATTATATGGAACATATAAAATTATGTTATTATAAATTATAAAAATATATAAACATATAATTATATATTAAATATCATCTCAGAGGGAAGACAATAACGTTAAGGAGAACTGGGAAAGGTTTCTTTTAGAAGGTTGGATTTTAGCTGACACTTGATAGAAGTCAGGAAAGCCGAGAGCAGAGAGGAAGATGGAGAGTGTTCCAGCTATGGAGGACAGTCAGGGGAAATGCCTGGAGTTGGAAGATGGCATGGCCATCTTGTGCAAAGAACACCGAGGAGGCCAGTGCCACTGGATCATAGGGTATGTGTGAGAAGACGAGAAAGGCAGGATGGGGCTAGGTTGTGAGGGGCTTTGAATGCCAAGCAGAGCACTTTTGTGTTTGATCCTGGAGGGGACAGGAAGCCACTGGAGTTTATCACGTAGAGGGGTGATATCATTGGATCTGCCCTTTAGGAAATCACTTTGGTGTCTGAATGAAGGATGGATTGGTGGGGAGACATCTGAGGCAGACAGACCCCTCAGCACCTAGTGCAGTAGTCTGGGCATTGAGGTGATGAAGGCTGCACCAGAGAAGAGAAGGAGGCATTGGAGAGACGTAATGAAGGGAGAATTGCATCACATTGGGGCTTCCCCCAAGGCAGGGACCAAGGTTTCTTCAAAGACAGAGGCTTCAGTCTCCTATCAAATGAGGGACTCCCTGGCTGTAGAAACTTAGTCCTCTTGGTGAAATCAGGGGATCCCTTAAAGCAAGAACTGTCTCCCCATCAAACCAGAAGCAGCTGGGGGGAGGTGCCATAGTGCCTAGAGCGCCAGACCTGGAGTATGGAGGACCTAAGTCTAAATCTGGCCTCGGGCATAGCTGTATGACCCTGAACAAGTCACTCAACCTCTGTCTGCCTCCATTTCCTCAACTGTAAAAATGGGGATAATAACAGCAACAAGTTCCTTCTTGGGGGCAGGAACTGGATCTCCTAAATGAATGCAGAGCATGGGAGGCAAAGTGTCCCCCGTGGTGGCAAAATGTTGAAAAGGGCATGTGTTGAAAACCAGGGATGTGGACTTTACACTGATTCTGTGGATCCCAGCAGCATGTCTCTCCCAGCCGTCTGCCTTTCCCGGACTCACGCCATCACCGACCTGGTTTGGGTCCTTGTCCCCTATAGCCCGGAGGGTTGTAATTACCTCCTAACTGATCTCCCAGCTCCAAATCTGGAATGGGAGGAGGCTCCCTGACCTTTCCCTCTGTTTCTGTCTCCTGGCCAGAGTGATGGAAAGCCACTACTTGATTGAGGGGGATGCCCAGGGCCTGGAGTACTTGCCCTATGAGGAAGACTGCCCTCTTGAGTGCGATTGTCCTGCTGACTGTTACCGGGCTGATGGTGGGCACCGAGAGTACAGGTCTGAAGGAAGCCCTGGGGAGGGAGCAGGGATGGGGGAGCTTTCTATATGGGAAGTGGGAGTTGAGCTGAGTGACTGAGTGGGCTCTGAAGGCAGGGGAAGCTTTAGAAATGAAAGGTATTAGTAGCGGAGGGACGGCTAGTCAGGGAGGTGGGGGGGGAAGGGTGGTAATCTGGAGAAATGAAGGGCTGTGGATACTTCGAAACTAGGAATCAGGAGGCCAGGCTGAGGACTTGGGCTCTCCTTGTATCAAGTCTTACCTCTCATTCCCCTACCCCATTCCCAGGACCAAGCACTGGTCAAGCAGCTCAGCCTCGCCCCCTCCCAAGAAGAAGAAGAAAAAGAAATCTGGCCATCGGAGGAGTCGGTGAGTGGGCAGAGCCCCTGGGCTTGTGGAGGCAGAGGAGGAGCCCAGAGGCACGTGCCTGGAAGAATCCTGAGCTCTAACCAAGTCACCTGGGAATCAGGGCTGATATCCCTAACACTAACACAATGACCACTGGCTCTGGGGCCTGAGGACCTGGGTTCAAATCCTGCCTCAGAGCTCTATCCATGACCTTGGGAAAATCAGACAAATAAAATGAGAGGGTTGGACTAGATGTGCTCTGAGGCCCCTTCTAGCTCTCAGTCTAGGATCTAGGCTGAGATAGTCAAAAGACAGATCCCCCTCCTCAGTGGCCATCTATATCTCCTTGATCTCAGTGCCCTGCTTGATGGGGGTCCCAGGGAGAGGGGAAGGGAGGGAGAAAAGTTGGCCCAACAGCATCTAGCATCATCCCTTTGGGCCTCTGCTCCCCCTCCCCTACTCCCTGCCCTGGGAGATGGGCCCTGACCCAGTTAACCACCTCCACTTCTATCTTTCTATCTGCCTGCCTGCCTACCTGCCTGCCTGCCTTCCTCCCTCGGGACCTGTCCTCAGCAAAAAGAGGAAGCTAGACTCTGAATGCAGGTCAGTGAACTGAGCTGGGTTGGTGCCTTTGGGCTGGTGGGAGTGTCAATCTCAGGCTTTAGAGACTCTGCAGAAGGCAAGGGCTGTGGATGCCATATAGATGGCCACCCTGAGTGCAGAATAGAGGACACCCAAGGGTCCTTGCAAAGAACAGGC
The DNA here is from genome assembly GCF_900497805.2 of Vombatus ursinus. Taxonomy (NCBI): domain Eukaryota; kingdom Metazoa; phylum Chordata; class Mammalia; order Diprotodontia; family Vombatidae; genus Vombatus; species Vombatus ursinus. The sequence goes on along the minus strand of NW_020954546.1, from coordinate 11,812,194 downwards.
CAGAAATTGCATTAAAGCCAAACCCAGAAGTCCTGTGCCCTCTGCCTTCCCACCCTGGCCCCCTCCAGACCAACCCCAGACCTATGCCTATGGGGGAGTGGACCCCCCAATACTTCACACTATATTTCTATTAGGAATTCCCTATTAGGTCTTAATTCCTTTGAGCTTACTATTACAGTTCATATTTCCATGAGAGGAGAGAGGGACAGCTGCTATCAGCCAAGGGCAAGGATTATAGCAACAGTGAGAACAAGGTCCTTGGAAAATCAGGCATGGGGGTGGGGTGGGTAGAAGCGGCAATAGGGCCAAGGGACTCAGCCGAAATCACACTTCACAATAAGACTCAGCCATTGAGGGGTCAGTTTCACCCTCTGTAAAAGGAGAGGGAGATGACCACTGACCTTTCCAGCCCCTACTATTCTATGATTCCTGATTCCCAGGTATTCAACCCCGACCTTGGAACCTGAGATTTTTTTCAAATTGCTTTCCCTTCAACTTGGATGACAGAATTTATCTTCTCATTCCCAGCCCTGGCCTCACCATTGGATTCAAATAAACGCAATGCAGCGAAATGCAATTCAGTTCAATTCCATTCAGTTCAGCTTAATTCAGTTTAACCTGACAATAATTGGTTAATCACCTGCTGTGTGTAGAGTACTGTGCTAGACAGCTGGAGAGAAGTACAAAGCCGAGATTAGACTCAGTGCTCGCCCTGGAGAACTCTCAGTCCGAGGTGGGGGGTGGATAACCCATACATCAAAAACTGGAATACGTGATAACACACTATAAAGGCAGCCAAAGCGTCATGAGGTTGGGGAAGGAAAGGGGCAGTCCTGGAGTAAGTAGTATTGGAGTTGGACTTCCAAATAATTATAAGAATTCAAGAGGTCATGGGTGGTGGTGTAGAGAACAAGGTCACAGGTGGCCAATAGGCCAGTTGGGATGGATTATGGATTGTAGATGGATTGTACCCAGAAGGGACAAGCTGCGTGCTACATTTTAGAAAGGGCATCGACATGGGAGAGAGCATCCAGATGAGGGTGATAGGGATAATGAGGTCAATTTACATGACACTTGGTTTAAGGAATTGGTGCTGTTTGATTTGGAGAAGAGGGACACTGGGAGGACTTGAGAGCTATTATGTGGACTGGATTATTAGACTTATTTTGTTTTGCCGCAGAGGCCTGAACTGGGAAGGTGAGGTGGGGGAAAATGGAAGTGGCAAAACTACAGATTTCAGCTCCACATCAAGAAAAACTGCACGGAGGGAGCTGTCAGGAAGGGGAATGGACTCCCTGGAGAGATGGCGAATTGCCCCTCCCTGGAGATCTTCCAGTAAAGACAGAAGGACTAGGTGTTGGGGATATCTGAGGGGACCGTCAGTCAAGTACAGCAAATTGGACTATATGGCTTCAGGTCCTTCCTAACTCAGACAGTCTGGTTCTGATTTTGTGAGTAATAAGAGATTAGGTGATATCAGGTATGGGGATGGGGACTTTAAATCAAGCAAATGACTTTGAACTTTATTCTCTGAGGCAATAGGGGGGGTATTGAAGGGTCTTGAACAGAGAGGTCACTGATCAGATTTGGGCATGAAGAATTTAACTCATCATCTGATGTGTAGGACAATTTGAAGGAGGAAGGGAGAGAATAAAGGTGCCATGCCTTATTAGGAACCTGTTGCAATCATGTGTGCACATTATCGGGGGAGGGGAGGAGAGGAGCAGGAAAGAAATGGTCAAGGAAACAGAGGTGAAAGCTATTGCTCCTGTCCTGTGTCAGCAGCTGTGGGAGCTCCTCACCCCTTCGGAAGAAGAAGAAAAATGGAAAGAAGCATAGACGTGACAGGTACCTAAAAAGTCTCGTCCCCTCCCCAACCTTGGAGCCCTGAGCCCTCCTACGCAGGTCTGTCCTGCTCCCCCACCCACCTCACCAGAGCTCAGAGCCCAGGCAGGGAAGGAGAGGGAGGGCAGGCTTAATTCCTCAAAGGTCTGCTAAATGGGAACCATGTTGTCACATCTAACAGGTCTGACTCAGGATCCCGGAGGAAGAGAAGACACAGGTGAGCAGGACCTGCAAAGGGTGTGGCAAGGCTAGCTAGACAGTCAAGTCTAACTCCACCAAGCTTGGTTGGAGTGGTGATAAGTAGGGGCTGGACCTGGAAACTGAGGAACGCGGTTAAGACTGAAAGTCAATCCCAGCTCAAACCTGCTCCCAACACTGTGTATCCTAAGAACAGAGCTCTACAAGGACTCAAGTGGTGAGCCCTTTCTCTAAAGGGGTACGGGATGTCTAATGGGTAACTATGGGAGCCCCTAACAAAATTACCTGATCCTGAGAGATTTGGGGCTGGGAGAGGGAGGCTCCTGGGTCCCCTTGGAACTTCTTTCCTCCCCAGATGCTTTGCCTACATGGGGGTAACTAAAGCAGCTCAGATGCCCCAAGATGCCAAAAAGCCCACAGCCTACTTCACCTTACCTTTCAGTCCCTCTGACTGGGATAGGACCATCCCTGTGACTTATTCTGTGACCTTGGGCAAGTCATTGACCTCTCAACCTCAGTTTTCCTATCTGTAACATAGAATGTGAACTCCTTGAGTGAAAGGGATGCTTTTGCCTTTCTTTGGAACACAGTAGGTACCTAATAAACGCTTGTTGACTTGACTAGGACCTCTAAGGTCCTTTCCACATCTAAATCCATGAACCTAAGTCACTTAATGTCTCTGGGCCTCATTTTCCTTCATTTCCTATCTGTGAATGGAGGAGTTGTACAAGATGGCCCCAGAGATCCTCTCCAGCCCTAAACCCGTGAACCCCTGATTCTCTTCCACTTCCAGGTTTCCGCTTTGGAACCCTAGCGATGTGGCTGAGCCAGAAATTGGGCTGGTGTTCTGCTGCCCTCCAGTGGTGGAAATCTCTGGGAGCGGGCACCCACTGAGAAGCTTAGCATTGAGAGTCCATTTCTAGTCAGCTCCACCAAGGTCTGACTGGGAGCCAGTCCAGGCCAGGCTGCTCTATCGAGCATAAGGCAACCAAAAGATCCCGTTCCCTCCCTCTGGAAGGTTGCCCTGACTAAGAACAGCACATTCACTCAGAGCCCTGGATGTGCTGTTCAAGGCCCCCTCCAATGCTATTAATCAATTAGCAGGCACTTATTAAGCTCACAGGCTAGGCTCTGGTCCTGCAAAGGCAAAAATACAACAGACCCTGCCCTCAACGAGCTTCTATTCTGTTGGGAGAGATAACATGTACATGCATAAATACATTCAAAATAAATGCAAAATAGAAACTAGGTCGTTTAGGGAGGGAGAGCAGAAGAAGGGGAAGGGGGCAGCTAAGGGGCAGCTAGGCGGCGCAGTGGATAGAGCGCTGGCCCTGGAGTCAGGAGGACCTGAGTTCAAATTCAGCCTCAGACCAAACACTTGACACTTACTAGCTGTGTGACCCTGGGCAAGTCACTTAACCCCAAATGCCTAAAAGAAATAAAAAAAGAAGAGGAAGGAAAGAAACAAGTATTTATTAAGCACCTACTACGTGCCAGGCACTGTGCTAAGCACTTTACACATATTTTTCTCATTTGATTTTTTTGCAATAACCCTGGGAGGCAGGTGTTATTATTGTACCAATTTTACAGATGAAGAAATTGAGGCATATAGAGGTTAAGTGGCTTGCCCAAGGATACATAGCTAGTAAGTGTCTGAGGCTGGATTTGAACTCAGGTCTTCCTGACTTCAGACCCAATGCTGTATTCCCTGTACAGCCTAGCAGCTAGGGAGGACTAAATTCTAAATCCTATAGCCATAGGATACAGAGTTAGAAGACCTGGGTTTGAATCCTGGTAGCCTTCATGACCTAGTCACATGATCTCATTGGGCCTCAGTTTTCTGTAAAATAAGAGGGTTTGAGGGGCAAGTCACTTAATCCCAATTGCCTAAAAAAAATAAAATAAAATAAGAGGGTTTGAGTAGATCTCTGAGGCTCCTTCCAGCTCTTAAGTCCCATGATCCCTTGCTCACTAACATTCTACAATGCTGTGATCTGGTGAAAACTGGGTTAAGAGCAAAATTGAGCAAGCCAGCTAGCAGGTATTAGATGGGTTGGGATCGATTGACATGGTTGGAGGGAATATCTGAACCCAACAGAGCAGCTGAGCACAGACCTAAAAGCGAATCTAGAAACTCAGAGGAGGGAGAAAGTTCAGGAAAGGGGAGAGGAGAGGAGGGTAGGCATGAGACAAGAGCCTTCCATTTCAGAAAGATCCCAAACCATCTCACTCCAGGTTTCACTGGATCTGCCAGCACTGGCTATTCAGGGACCCCTTAATGGCTGAGCATCTGGGGACACTCTAGGGCTGCCAGCTGAGTCCTGCGCATGTGAATAAACTGTCATCATCTCTCACATTAATTGTCAGCTCCAGATTAAGTGCTTACATAAGGACTGAGCTGCCCAGAGGGAAAGAATGAAATAAACTTGGATGAGAAGCCTAGGAGAGCTTCTCAGAGTAGATAAGCTCTGAGCCAGGTCTGGGGGGTCTATGGTCTTCACAAAAGTGTTGAAGTGGAGATGAACAGACCCTGTGTTTGGCATAATGAGCAAAGCTGTGGCCATCCCATCACAGGGCTCAGCTCTCAAGGAAAGGTGAGTTTTCTGGCAGGTTCTAAGGCAGGCAGACAGGAGCCAATGACCCAGGTCACTTCTCATCATTCTTAACTCCCTGGACACCGAGCTTCCTATTGTTTGTAGATCCCGGAGCCCCAAAAGCAAAAGGAAAGAGAAAAACAAAGAGAGAAAGAGGTAAGAGACCCATATTTCTGCCCCTTTCAGGGTGGGGTGCCAAGAACTAGCCGAGACTGGTTTGAGGCCTGCCGTGAAACTATAGGGAAGAGCTTGGTTTAGCCTGAATTCTGCTATAGACTGACTCCGGCTTTGAGAAGTGGGAAGAGGTGTTTGGGGCAAATCGACTCTCCTTCTACCCCTGCCCAAAGGGGCTGAGCCCCTTTCCTTTTTGTGGAAGGGGTTAGGCACAGAGAGGGGAACTGGAAGATGTTGGTGGCCAGTGCCAATCTTAACCAGAGGAAGAGTAGGCAGTGAGGTGGTGTGACCCTCCCGGCCTCCAGATATCTCCACCACCTGCTGTGCTCTGTCGTTGCTTATTATCCGTCTGATGGGGGCCAGATCCCCTCCCCGAACACACCTTCCCGGGTGAGGCCTCTGGCTTCCTCTCCAAATAGTTACTCTGGGGAGGGGGAGCATAGGGATTGACCCTCATTCACACTAGGGTGGAAGGGGCTGATGTCACAGCCTTCTCCCAGAGCAGGGTTTGATGGGAACACTGAGCACAAGGAGGAAGGGCACAGGAGCTACCACAGAGCCAGGCTGGCCTATGCGACAGCCTCCCCTCTCTCCGTCTCTTCCCCTCACCTTCTCCTTTTCCAGGCCTCATAGTGAGTCTCCTTCAAGAAGGTGTCATCGACACAGTAGCTGTAGTTCTCATAGCGCCTCCATATCTTCCAACTACAGCAGCTCCAAATCACCCAGCAGGTAGGCTGGCCAGCTTACAGCAGACCATGGGCATGCCCAGGGCATGGCAGATGGGATGTGGCCAGGCCTTTGGGCTGAGGTCAGGGGCTGGGGTCTTGGAAAATGTGGGTGAGGATTTGGGTTTTTCTTCTGAGTCTTGTGGGGCCCCTTGCCCTCTGTGGAGGGTCTAAATGCCTAGAATTTGGTTGGGGAGAGTTGGAACATTGCTCAATGTGGAGGTGCAGGCAGCTCTATGATGACCTGCCTGTGATGAAATCAAAAGGGCTTGGGTCAGTCAATGAGCTCATTCATCAAACCTCCCATTAGGCCCCCCAGGGTTGAGCTCCCAATTCAGTTGGGGTGACAGGAGAAGAAGACAGGGGCCCTGACCTCATGGTCTCATGGTCTCATGGGAGAGGCATGGAGGAAGGTAGGGAGTAATACTAGGGAGTGAAAGCTAAGTGTTTGCCTGACTAGCGGAGCATACCAAGTTCTGGAAGAGGTCAGAGCAAGCAGAGGTTATTGGGGGCTGGAGGAGTCTGGGCAGATATCCTGGAAGAGGTGATGCCTAAGGGATCTGGGCCTCGATTTCTCTCTAAGGCAGAGGGGGCAATGGAGGGTTGGGGGTGATGTGCATGGTCAGAGAGGCTTATGCCTCTGGTCGTGTAGCCAAGACTGGTTCAGTGGAGGGGAAATGAAGTAGGAGGGTCCCACCCTGGCTCCCTCCATCCCTCCCCTTGCTACAGACTGAGCCCCAAGCCCAGAGACGATGGCCCCAAGGCCAGTAGCCAGCGGTCCAGCAGGAGCAGAACGTCCTCTCCTTCGGGCCGCAGCCGATCAGGGTCTCCACACCAGAATGGCCAGCGGAGTAGACGTCCCAGCCAGTCCCGTGGCAGCCCATCGGACACCCCTCTGGATGTACGTACCCCTGGCTCTTGCCACCATTCACCTTCCCCGCTCCACCCCACTTCCCAACCTTTGGCAAAGGTCACTTCACATTTATAGGTCAGACGGGGTCAAGCTCAGACCCTCCCTCACACCAAGTCTATAGATGAATCCCGTTCCTTGTGTGTGTGTATGTGTGTGCGTATGTGTGTTGGGGATTAGGAGAGACTGCAGTCCATTGCCCCTGCCTCTCCCTCTCCCCAGCCATCTTGTACCCCAACAAGGGCAGATTATACCAGACCCCCTACACCCCACCCCAGGCTCCTGAGTGCACAGTTCAACTAATTAGGTGGAAAGAGAAGATGGCAGTCTTCCTAGAGCCATGGAAGGGCTGAAGATGGGCTCCAAGGTGCTAGTAGAATAAGAAGAAGAATAGTTGTAAGAGTAGCCCCCTCCATTTGTGCTGGCGCTTTATCCTTCCTCAAGAGACTTTCCCATCCATTATCCCATTTGATCTCTCACCACCACCCAGTGAAGAAGGTATGGAAAAGATTACTCCTATTTCATAGATGAAGAAACTGAGGTACAGCTAGTAAGCAGAGGAAGAGATGCACTTAGAACTCAGAGTTCCTAACAGCCATATGTCCTTGTAACTTGGAAGTCCCAGTGACCAAGCCAGAGTTGCCTCTTACTACAAGAGCTCCCTCTGCTACAAGGGCAAGGCCCCCCCAGGAACCCCCTTCCCTTGGCTGGGAGTGGGAGGAAAGCCCAAGTACCCCATCTGGAAAGTGTAACAGAGGCAATATTACTGGGAAACAGATTAAGATACCTTAGGATCAAAGGTCATAGGTCTAGAGATAGACAGATCCTCAGAAGTTACCTAATCCAACCCCCCTCATTTTACAGATGAGAAACCTAAGGCCCGGGAAGAGAAATGGCATAAGGGGGTTCTCCCCAAACTGTTAGTGTGTCATCCCCCACCCCAATCCACTACTCCCATCCTTCTTTGTTTCCTGGGATCTCTGAATAAGAAATGCACATGTCTCTTTGATGATTTGCTCTAAGAGGATGTGTTTTAATTTCAACTCTTAGCATCAGCCTTGGACAGCAAGGCTTTTTGTCCCCAAAAACAACTTGAGTAGTTCAACATGGTATCACTTAGTCCACAGATCCCTGTCCCTGGCACTCATGCCCTATCCCCAAGACTGAGTCTCCATCAGCAGCACTGAGTACCCTTCCACACCTATCCCCAGTGCTACTCCCTATCTGTGACATTGAACCCCCATCCCCAGCACTGATCCCTGGCAGTATCTGCCCCCAGAACTGAGGTTTTCATGTCTGGGACTGAGTTCCCCAAAGCTAGGAATATTTTAAACCCCATGAAACTTTTGAGAGCTAGCCACAATTCTTACTCGTTTTTTTTTAAAGCCCCCTGGTCTCTGGTCCAATTTTTTTTCTCCACCACCAACACTGCATTTAATTTATGAATGCCCACATGAAGTAAGTGCCTGGCCCCAAGTCCCACCCTATTTGCTTTGAAAGAGCAACCTCCTCTTCCCCCCTACTTTTTGTCCTTATATCACACCTTTCATCCAAGACATCTCTCCTTTGAAGAGTGATGAGGGGTTTTTGGCTTGGCCCCATGGGACAGAAGACCAGAAGTTAGAGAGAAGCCAATTTCTGCTCAATATCACTTCCCAGCAATTAAAACTGTCCAGTAACAGAATGGAGTATCTGGTAGGTAATGAATCCCCCATCATTAGAGATACTCATACAGAGGTTGAAAGACCCCTTGTCAGGGACATTATTGATGTAATTCTGAAACTGACTAAGAGTTTGAACTAGACAACATCTGATGTCCCTTCAAATTGAAAGATTCATTGACCATCTCGTCAGCTCATTCCTCTCTTGAGGCATGACCCATATCTAGCCTATACCCATTCTTTTGGTAGGAGGGCATGTTTCTCTGAGGCCCATAGGGGGCACTGGACACTCAAAGATCACAGACTGAGGTGAGGGGATTATTGGGACCAAACTAAACCCAAGTCTCCACAACTCCACATTCATTATTCCTTCCACCAAGAAGGTGAAGACAGGGCTGGGGGGCAGGGTACCTGTCTCCTTTTTGAAACTAGAATCACAGCATTTCAGAGCTAGAAGGGAGCTAGAGATTGGCTAGTCCAACCCTGCTCATTGGAAACTAAGACCCACAAAGTTCAAGTGATTCATCTTCAGTCACAAAATGAGTTGGTCCCAGCTCCAAGAGCAGAAGTCAAGTTTCCTAGCTTCCAGTCCAATTTTCTTTCTGATGTACCTCAGCCCATTGAATATTTAGCCCAGCTCTCTCTGATTCCTCTGGGACAAGAAGTCACTTCACTTTACCTTATCCAAAACTTCCTTTGCCTATCCCTAGGCATGAAGGTCAAGATATGTCTTTCTGGGGCTAGAAAATTATAGCCAAACCCTCTGGATTCTAGAATACCAGCTGCCTTGGATAGCCTGTCTGATCATACCCCTGCTTTGGAGCAGGAGCCATGTGGAGTACAATTCATCCCTGGAGCCTTTGGGGTTTGATCTCCACCTCTCATGTCTTAGCATAGCAGCAGCCATGTATGTGTTGGTTTTTATTTTGATTTCAGTTTTTAGCTGTTTCATTCTTTTTCCCTTTTTTTTAAACAAATTTTCCCATTTCCTTAGATAAGAGAACAAATGGCAACACTTTGTGAATCCTAAGGGAACCCAAGAAAATATCTCTATGTTCTAGTTGCTATCATCCCATGGCAATTTTTATTTAAGAAGAAAGTGATTTACTATCCAACCTGGATGGAATATTCTTTGGTGCCTTCCAGGCCCTGAGTTCTCTTTAGCCAAAACCTCCTGGTAGCTGGAAGCATCTCCCTTGGTCCATAATTGAAAGGCAGTGGAGTGAATCAGGAAGGAGACACTCACCTTCTCTAGGTCAGTCCAGGAAATATCTAAATGGATCATCTACTATTGGTTTTCAAAGCCACAGGATGTACTCAACATGGCATAGTCCAGGCTAACCCAGAGGGGCACAGACTCACAAAACTAATGGGGACACAATGCATAAACTTAAAGAAAAAAGGACCCACAACCTTACAGTGGACAGAACCTTTAAACCTAAAGAGGACAATACCCGCATACCCAATGGTACTGAGCCCATACACCCAGAAAGGAAGGGGTCAAACATTAGTTTCCCAATGTATCAATATCCTCTAGAAGGTCTCAGGGCCTTCATTAGCTAGCTCACACAGCCTTCTGTGAAGTCCAAAAAATGGTGACATTAAGTTGTTTAGAGTTCCCCATGTCAAGGACATGCCTTAACCCACACTAGGGAACATCCACTCCTAAGGCAAAGCCAAAAAAAAAGGAAATCCTATTTACCCCTATTTGCCTTTTCCCTTTTATTATATCTAGCAACTAGGACAGCAACAACTATGTGGTCATGGTGGTAGGATGAAAGCTGACTAAAGGTCAGACTCTTTGTCAAAGAGGGATTCTTTATGCGGCTTCCCAGTTACTACCAACCTTAAGGTTCTCTACCCATTGCTTTTGAGAACACTGAAACTAAGAAAAAAAAGGGCCCCCCCCAAGGGTTTACATTTATCCAGTGCTCATTTATCAGCTGTTCTATCCCCTGATCCCTAAAACCCTCCCTTAAGGCAATAATAGTAAGACAGAGGACAACATGATCCCTGAAATCCAGGAAGAGATCATGTATTGCCCCCTCCCCAATACTATAAAGGGTTCAATTTTGGCCTGTTTCGAACCAATTTCAAGGGAACCCATTCAGGTTGAAGGTGGCAAGGGAAGGGACCAGCCAATTATCACCCTTCTCCCAGAAAACAAACCAGATGAGCCCTATCCCCTACCTTCTTTACCATTAACGGACTCAGGATCCTCAATCATCTGTCCACCCTCTCTGTCCCAAGATAGCCATGTCCCCTGAGCCTCTTCCAAAAACAGCTCCCTGAGGAATACTCTTGCAAGCTTCTTTCTCTCCCTTTGCTTGGAATGCTATTGGGTGGGGTGGTCACCATCCTCCAACCTCCCCTTCTTTCCCTTGGGAGAGTATTTCGGAAGCAGAATTAAAGCCAAGAGGAGACCTAGCCCCTCTTTTTTCAGGTTGGGGTGTCATAGAGTTTAGCAAATGATGAGAAATGTTTTGGTGGGGAGTGGGGATGGCAAAGTGATGGGGGAGACTTTTGCTTACTCTATTTTTAAAAAGCCACACAACACTTTTTAATCCCATCTGTGTTTTTGTTTGTTTTTTAGCCTCCCATTTGAACCGTGGTAATATGGGGAATTAAAGCAGGCAAGGGCTGGGCTGGGGGAGTTCACCTACCTTGTCCTGTGGTTTTTTCCCCTTTCTTTTCTTGATCTTATTATATTTTTTCCCGTTTGTAATGTACAGAAATGCAAACTATTTCTTCATTTATTTTATTTTCTGGTATCTACTGTGTTGTTCTAGAATTTTGCGTTTGTGTGTGTCGCTGTGGACGCCTTTGGCCACGTCAATGCAGAGACATGTTTTTGAATTTCAAGTGGACACTGATCATTGTTTCAAACTGTTTCTTTTTACCCTCCTCTGTAACTGGAATTTAAAAGGGAAGATGACTATAGAAAGAAATCATTCATATTGGGAATACCCTCATCAAGTGAGCATCCATTCCTCCAGGACCCTCTATTGGACCACAGGATTATAGATTTAGTTCCGGAAGGAACGCTAAATGCCATTGAGTCCAATCTCCTCATTTTACAGATGAGGAAAAGATAAGTGACTTGCCCTGAGCCACGCAGGAAATATCTGGTATAATTTGAGCTTAGGTCTATTTTGACTGCAAGCCTAACATTCTGTCTACTATACCTCCTAGCTGCCTCTCACAGGGTAAGGCCTAGGGTTACTTCATGTCATGGACCGACAAAGAGCCCATAAGATAATGGAGCAGGAAGGGGGTCTTAGAGGTCATTTGGTTCAACCTTCTCACTTTATGGATGAGCAAATTGAGATCCAGAGAGCGAGAGTCATCCGCTCCATAGCTCATAAGTGCCATAATCTGGGAGTCTCCTGACTCTTGGGCTGATGCTCTTCTCATTGCGCCCTAGTTCAACTTCCAAAGAAGGAGGATGGGGAGGGTATATGATCTAATGTAATAAACATCTTGATGATCCCCAGAACACCAGACACTTGGAGCTCCAAGATTCAGGACGGAGACAAAGGAAAGGCTATCAGGCAGCCCATAGTATGAAGTACAGATTCATCACAGGACATCAAGGAGAATCCAAGACATGAGGATTATTCTTGATTTGTAAAGACAGTGTTAGGAAGAGCAAGCATGGCCTCTGGTCTTCCCTGGAGCATTTCCTTGGCCGGCCCTCATAAATAGGCTCTGGGGCAGACCTAGGGATCCCTTTTGGGAGTGGTCATCATTCACTCTATAATTCAACAATCAAGGCCCCTGGAACCAATTAGAACTCAAAGCAGAAATTCCATCCCAGTAGAATTCCAGAGAGTTATAGAACACATAGAAATGTGGAAGGAGGAGGCTTGTCACCTTACTCCTCCACCCTTGCAATGTCACTGAGTGGCTGAGCTGTGAAGCAGGCTCAGACCAACCTGTCAATGATCATTGTAATTTGTCGGTATCCTGTCAGTGGTGGGTGGCTCATTAGTAGCTCAGACAGCTGATGGGAAGAAGCCTGTTCTCTCCTTCCCATCACCGACTCACCCTAGGAGATAGGTCCTGGGCAATATCCTGAGAATTCAAGGCTGTTCTGCACTCCTGGAAACACTAGGCTAAAGCACCAGGCTAGTCCTCACAATGCCTAGTTTTTCCTTTGCCACTTTATAAATCCTTATAAATAACTTGAGAGAAGACATGGGAAAAGGCCACTATTAGCTATACTCCCACTCTCAGAATCCTCCAATGGGACATCTCCAAATGCCTCAGTGTGGTGGCTATTCAGATTTTTTGCCTTGGCCCCTGTGCCTTTCTGTCCCATCAGAGCAGGACACACCTGCTGTCATCCTTCTCCTACCAAGGTCAGAGAGAGAACCCTTTGCAAAATCCATGGACCTCAGCCCTAGGGGGCCAGGAGAAGGAAATGTCCAAACCAAATAAACTGGGGGGGGGGGGGGGGGTATTCATTTCACCAGAAAATCTGCGCACTTTTAAAAAGTATTTTCTTTTAAATAGTTTATTCCCCTCATGTGATTTTAATGGGATGTAATTTACAAAATATCCATTTCCATTCCTATTTTTCAGAAACGCATTGGGTTCCTAAAGTAAAATGCATCTATTTATAGGAAGAAGTCATGAACTGGTCCCTCGCCCTCCGTAGAAATCTTTGAACTTCAAACAGAACCATAAGCCTTCCCCAAGTTCTTGATTTAACCTTCATTCATCCCAAGAGAGACAACATGAAAGAGTGGATAGAAAGCTGGCCTCAAAGCCATGAAAACCTGGGTTCAAATCTCACCTCTGACACCTACTGGCTATAACTGGACAAGACACAACCATTCTAGTGATCAACTCCCTGCAAATAGAAGTTGCAGAAAAGGTGTTGACCTGAACTGGTAGAGGGAGTTTCCTTCCCTAGGTGTTCTCTATACCAATGAAATCTCAAGTTTAGTCCCTATTCCTATGTCCTATCCCAAGAAACAGATTCTAAAGATCCTTATCGAAGCTGGTAACTAATACTTCCTCATGGCACTTAAGGGTTTTTCTGCTGAGCCCTTCCATTGGTCTCTATTTGACCTTCCATGGCACTGGAGTCCGCCCTTTATAGCTCTCTCCCCACCCTTGGTCAGTTTAGATGCCTAAATCCAGGAGAAGGGTGATGCTCCAGCTAGGATTTGCCAGGAAGATATCAGCATCTCCCCACCCAAGTCCGGAGATCCCTGGGAGAATTAAGCAGTGAACCACAAGCATTTGTTAAGTTCCAGCCAAGTGCCAGAAGCTGACCTAGGTGTGAAGAATACAAAAACAAAAAAAGTAAGACTGTCCCTGCCCTCAAGGAGCTTACATTCTAAAGGTGGTTGGGTAGGAGGTTCTAGGGAGAGGAGATAAGAGAATCTTGAAAGTGCTTTAAGGGCAACCTTCAGGCCAGAAAGGAAAATGAGAGCTGGAGTGGGAGTTTTCTCTTTATGCCAATAGCCCTCACTTGTTTGAGACACACTGAGTGGCCAGTGGGGAGCAGGTGTTGAAATCTCAGAAACCCAACCTGGTTGACTTCCCTTTTAAATGGACAGTTTTCCTTTCCACTTTCATCCTTCCACTCTGACTGGCTTCTTTTGGATTGCCCTCTTCTCTCTCTCTCTATCTCTCTCTCTGTCTCTGTCTCTCTCTCTGTCTCTCTGTCTCTCTCTGTCTCTCTCTCTGTCTCTCTCTCTCTCTCTGGATCTGTCTCCTCCTTCCCTTGCCCTCCCCATCTCTGTCTCTTCCCTCCCCTCTCCCCGCTATGGGTCCCCTTCATATTGTTCCATCTCCATCTGCTGCTTATTGCATGCTCTCTGGAAGGTCTCTGTTGGTAAGAGAGTTAAAGGCAACTCAGCTCAGACATTCGGAACAACAAAAACAAACGAGAGCAGAGAAAAGTCAAATGGCTGCTTGGGGGGTCCTGAAATGCCGCCCTACAGGGGGGTGGGGCGCAAGCCCCTCTCCCCTGCCCCAGCCAAATCAACTGCTTTATTAGCCAGGGGTGGAAAGTGGCAAATACTAAAAAGAGTCATTGTCTTTTTCCCATTCTGCATCCAAATGGGAGATTTTCCTTTTCTTTGTTATTATTGCATTCCTGTCACTGACCAATCAGAAGGTAGGTATTTGTCTGGCTACGCACGTTCCCATCTCCAGATAAGCCTTGCAGCACTGAGCTTGGTTTTAATGTGATATTCTCTCTCTCTCTCTCTCTCTCTCTCTCTCTCTCTCTCTCTCTGTCTCTCTCCTGTCTCTGTCTCTCTTTCATATGATTTTTTTGGTGGTTCTAAACATATTTTTAAAAGCTAAAAGGCCATTTGTTTCTCCTTTCTTGTTTTTTGGGGGGTTTCCTTCTTGCCCTTCTGTCCCTCTTTCTAATTCATCTTTTTTTCTTTTCCTTTCCTCCTTCCTTCCCCTCATGTATTCTTTCCTCCTCCCTTCTATATCCCCCTCCTCTTTTCCCTTCCTTCTATGCTCTTTTCCTTCTCTTCCTTTCTTCCTTCTCCCTTCCTTCTATACTCTTTTCCTTCTCTTCCTTCTTTTCTTCCTTCCTTCTTCCTTGCTTGTCTCTCTCTTGCTCTCTTGTTGTTGTTAGAATGCATTTCTGTGTGGTTTTAGCCTCCTGACTCTGTATTTCCTGTTGTGAACAGTGCATTGTGTTGGATTTCCTCTGCTGCCTGAAGTGGCGGGTAACCAAAATTCACCCAACCTGCGAAGCCATTCTCTCAGACTGGCCAAGTTGGGGGCTAGCTTGAGAAAGAAAGAGGAAGGAGATACATTGGTTTTGATCCCGGCTGCCCTGAACACAATTACAACCCTTTGGTGCTAAACTTTAGCATCAAGATTTTCAAGGAAGTTTCAGCATGACAGCCAGGAAGAAGAGCCATAATTCATCCTTCTTCCATTATGAAAAGGGATCTTTCACAAAGAGACTCTAATGAGTGAAATCTGCCCTTCTTTTCCCACCTACCCCCAAAGCCTCATTTCCTTCCCCCTGTAGGTTTTGGCTGGGCTCCGATGAGTTGAAGGGCTATTTGAACATCCCCTAGGATAACATTTGAGGGGAAGCCTGGGGTAGAATGAATTCCTCCTCTCTCCTCCCTTTGGGCTTTCTTTGGGGCCTCAGAGCTAATGGCAGCCTGGACAGCAGCTATGGATCATAGATAGGGAGAGGATGCCAGGAAAGCTCAGCAGTGCCTCCTGGAGATCCTCAGGGGTTGGGGGAAGCCCCAAGAATGTAGCCTGTGCATCGAAAGTGGGGGCTGAGCCAGGCAACATGGCTGTTCTGTGTGCACTGAATTTTATTTGGCCTTAAGAGAAAAAAGCCTGGGTTTTGAAAACTGCCTTGCCAAGGAAAATCCTGACAAAAATAAGAGCTGTCAAAGGTAGAATAGGCTTCTTCCATGCCTTGCTAGAAGTCTGCAAGTAGAAGCTGGGTATGGGGGGTGGGTTTCCTTTATGGGGATAGGTTGGACGAGATGGCCCCCGAATTCCCTCCCACCTCTAAAAGTTCTATGGAAAATGGGCAACTAGAATTTCTAAAATATGGTGGAGTCCAGCCCAGCTGGGATGTTCTGGATTCCATCAGAGCTGGGAGGGAACATAGAGGTTCTCTCTCTGAGCTAGCTAGGTCTCAACCTTAGGAGGATGTGCCATGGCACCCAGGATCCAGGAGCTCAAGCCCCTAATAATCTCCTTTCCCACTCTAAGAAAGACCCCTTGGCTTTCTCTAGCAGACTTCCCATTCCACTGTCCCCTATGGAAGGGAGAGGAACCTTCCTTCCAGTAGACTTATTTGCATCTCCATTTATGACCCTGCCTCAGGAATATAGATAAATTGGGGACATTCTTTTGGGGTAGAGGGAAGAGAGAAAGAATACAGACCCATCATTTCACTAGTTTAGGGGATTCCTGGTGTATTAAATCCTCTCCAGGGATGCAGATCAGCAACTGAATTTGTAATTTTATAGTCTTAGAGTTGCGTGGGGGTACTAAGAGGTACTACCTGAGGGTACAGGATAAGTGACCTGTCCAATCTATCACCGAGCATATATGGAGTGCTTGCCTTATATCCTGCACTTTGCTGAGCCCTAGAAATACAAAGAAACCTCAAATATGGTCCCTGCTCTCAGGAGGTTTACAATCTAATAGGGGAGGCTCCACATAGAAAACCACAGAGCTAGTTTGTATCAGAGGCAGTCAAGGAACATTCAAGTGTTCCTGACTCCTAGGGTACTTTCTCTCAAAGGAAGCAAACTTTGGGGTGGGGGATTAAAGGGCTAGAAGAAAGAGGGGGTTTTGCCTGGTAAGATAGCTGGCACTCTATTCCCTTTGACCTCTTCCTCTCCCTCCCTTACAATTTTACCATCAGAGGCCCTTCGATTAATTAGGCCATTCTCTCAGGGCGCCAACAGTAGCTGACCTCCCCACACATTACCTTCTTCCCCCAAGGTTCCAGAGACTTTTAAAGCTGAATAACAGCTACCACACAAGTCCCCACCCCAACCAAAGAAGAAAGTTTGGAGGGCCCACTGGGCTCACCAACCTCAGTTTCCCTTCAAGAGGCCCAAGATTGGATTTTTTTTAAAGCAAAAGGGGGCAGCTAGGTGGCGCAGTGGATAGAGCACTGGCCCTGGAGTCAGGGGGACCTGAGTTCAAATCCTCAGACCAAACGCTTGACACTTACTAGCTGTGTGACCCTGGGTAAGTCACTTAACCCCAGTTGCATTAAAAAAAAAAGGCAAAGGAGTTTTTTTGCCCTTTTTGCTATTACAAAAATATTTGGGTAGGACTCATTTATTTTTTTCTTTCCTTCTCTGCTGTCAGGATATTTCATTAAGGCCTCATCCCTGCCCTTTATCCTCTATTACTACACTTCTTTTTGCAGGCATTCATGTCTGTATCAAGCTTTATGCTCTCTTTGACCTACACCACCATGCACCCCCAAAAAAACCACTTCTCTCTCTCTCTCTCTCTCTCTCTCTCTCTCTCTCTCTCACACACACACACACACACACACACACACACACAATTTCATTCAATTGCTCACAAAGCAGAGCAGAGGTAAATTATCCCCATTTTGCAGATGGGGAGACTGAGGCTCAGAGATGTTAGGTCATTTTTGCAATCACATGCAGCAAATTAGTGTGGTAGAGGCAGCTCCTGCTAGCAAGTGGACATGATCCCTGTGCTTTTCTGTCACGTTAACCTCCAAAGCTCTTGCTCATCTATTAACAACTGCTTTTTATTGGTTTCCAGTTTCCCTGTTATCTGCAGTTATTCCTGGCACACTAACATTGGTCTGAAGGTGATACAAGGTTGGGGGAAGTGTTTGAAGATGGAGAGATGCAAGGCTAGAAAGACTCCTAGGGTCTGGCATGAGGCATCAGGGCTTTGAGGGGAGGGGGAGGGGGAGGTGTGATAATAGAACATAAAGGAAAGAAGTCACATGACTGGAGCAGTTTATGAAGCCCAGGGGTGGTTGATTGTAACCTCCTAGCTTTGCTCATTTCCAAATCAGGACTTTCCCTAACATCATACTTTGTCCCCTCAAAAAGCATAGTATTAAGAAAGATTATATGTATGCAGAGGTAAGGACACAATGTCAGCTTGAGTCTGGGTGGAACCTACCAAGAGATTAGAGCAGGGATGGGGTGGGGGGGGGGAGGGAGGTTGTTGCAATGGGAAGAGAGCTAAATTTGGAACCAGAAGACTTCAGTTTCAATTCCATCTCTGCTTCTTGCTGTGTGATCTAGGCCTCAGTTTCCTCTTCTATAAAATGGGGACAGGACTGCTCTCTAAGGTCCATTTCAGCCTCAAATCTGAGTTCATGTGAGCAGGAGTCTTTGCATTCTATTCCTATCTCCACTCTTCATCCCATCTCAGAGAAGAATCCTAGGGTGCCTTTTCCCAGGATCTCACAGTTCCTCCCTCCCATTCTCCCCCACCCACACCCCCAAGTTTCAAGTTCAATAGAAGAGGATGTGGTCACCAGGGAAACCAACTTCTCAACCAGATGGACCCCTCTCTATATTCTTCTTGGTCCTGGGGAAGGAAGGTGGTGCTTGGAGAGAGAGAGGCATATAGGGTGCATAGGTCTAAAAGAGGGCAATGTCTATAATGGTTAGATATTGTAAGAGGGAGAGATTCAGACATTGACCAGAAATGGGGTTGAAAGATAGGTACTTGCCTGGCTATGAGTTTCTGAGGCCCCTGAGAGTTTCATTCTGGGGTTGACCAAGCACTACAAGACTGCCTCCTGTATCCCCATCCCAGAGTTAGGCAGCACTTTCAGGGAGACAAGAGAAGGAGGCACAGTCCCTGCTCAGAGTGTGATTGGGTCAACAAGATAAGCAGCAAATACAGGAATTTCAATTGGCTGCCGAATTGAAAATTTTGGACACTAGCAGAGAGATCAAGAGATCAACAAAGTAATGAATCATTTAATGAGCATTGTGTCTCACGTGTCTCGTATAGTGCTAGGTGCTGAGGTTACAAATAATCAGAGGAGGCTTCCTGGAGTAGGCAGGACCTAAGTTTGGCAAGTAGACTTATCGATCTCTATGGATTTCTGCAGTTTTACCTCCAAGCTGTTCCCCATCTTTTAGCTGCTCATTTTATTTTCATGACATGTCTTGGGAGACTGGGATGAAGGCAGGGATAATTCTCCCCATTTCAAAGATCATGGAAAAGAAACTGAGGCCCAAGATGCAGGGCGAGTCGATGATGGGAATGAACCCAGAGCCTAGGTTTCCTGACCTCCCAGCCTAGGGCAGGGGTTAGAGGGTGGGTTGGATGGCTAAGGAGGTGATAGAGACTTGAGCCCCAAGGGAATCAAGAAAAGTAGTTCTGGATACTTGATGGGGTGCAGCTGAGATGATTCACCAGGGTCATGGGTGAGACTGGTCATGTGTGCTGGGTTCCCATGCCACTGAGGAGCCATTTCAGCAATGCTACTTTACCACCTCATGACATTGAACCTGGGCTTAGGGCATGGAGGATGGAGATAATGGTGGGGAGGGAACAGGTCTGGATCAAGCAATCAGCTCATCCCTCCTGCCACCTCTGCCCTCTTTTCATCCAAAGGCACCTAAAGCATGTTACCATGATTCCCAGGTCTGAGCCTTCTCAGCACTGGCTGCCCTGGGGAAGTTGTCCTCTTCCCTCTGTTTGGTTTGTGGCCACTGGCTACTCGGGTTATCGGTCAGTGGCTCTCTACCAAAGCTTGGGGCACAGACTATCCTTTAGTATGGATCCCCTTAGAATGATCTCAACTGAGGTCAAGTCAATTTCTGGCTAAAAGGAAGATATGGGCATACAGCCTCTTCTCCTGACCCTAGGGTCCTAAAATAGCCATGCAGACAGACACGTTGTAACTGACCCCCTAGACTGCCTTACATCATACTCAGGAAACCAACTCTTCCCCAGAAACCTCCTGGCACTTGCTGAAATGTGGTTATTGCTCAAGGGTTGAGCCTTCCTCATAGACCTGTTTCTTATAGTCCTCTCCAACTCCCCACCCCCATCCAAGGACCCTAAGAAAACACTTCTCAGGTGATGTTGATGGTAGAAGGAAATTGAGGAAAGTGCCAGTAGAGTCAATCTCTACTAGCTGCCACCCACACCCTCCATTTAGCCCTTCCAAAGGCTCTTTCCAAGGCTCCTGCCACCTCTTTCAGGATCCTCCTGTCAGGGTAAGCCACTGATCTCTGCTAAGGGCAAATCAGCAGAATACTAACGAGCACAGGTAGCCTTTTCCTTTTTTTATTTTTCCTTTTTTGCTTCCAGCCTTTGTTTTAGCTTCCAAAAATCCAAGGTGATCCCTATCCAACCTGTTTCATAACTTGGTTTTGAAAATCTATCTACACACACACACCTAAAAACAGGAAAGCAAAGATCCAGGTGAGCTAATTCACCAGTCATTCCTTCCTGAGTCAGTGGCTCAGCAGTTGGTGATGCCTGGTGATGGCAAGGCCAAGGTCGAGGAAACGGGTTGGTTCATTTTGATCTCTCTCTCTCTCTATCTCTCTTGCATTTTTGTGAATCTAATGATGAACTTATGTTGCCCCACTTTTCCCTTCTCTTCACACCTTACCTACTAAAGGAGGAAATGCCACTTTTTTGGTAAGTGGACGTTATCCAAGAGGGACTTAAAATCAGAATTTTTAAAAAAAAAGAGGAAAAGAAAGACAGTAGGATGAAGCTACTTACAGCTCAACAGCTCTCTGCAGGGCCAAAAAGAGAAAAAAATCAGTTTCCCAGGAGTTCAGAGACATATTTTATTTCAGTATCTATGACATTTGTGGTTTTTTTTTTTTAATTTTTCTGTTTTTTTTTTCTTCCTTTCTCTGGTTCTGTTTTCAGTTGAGTTCTCCCCAACCCTTCCCTGTCCCACCCTCCCCCTCCCCATTCCTTCCCCAGCCCTTTGCCATCTGTGTGTTGTTTGACCCCATCTCTTCATTATATAGCTTCATCTCTATCTCTTGTTCTCTATATACACGCTGTTCCCCTTAGCCCCCTATGGCCACTTTTTCTGTTCGTACCATCTTTGTGATATTTCTGCGCTGTTGTTCCCCGCCCCTCCCCCTTCCTTTCTTTCTTCCTTCCCCTCGCCCCCACCCTCATCCTTTTCCCCTTCGGGGGGAAGAGACTATCGGTTTGGGTTCTTTGCCCTGCTCTGGTCTCCCCCTTCTCCTCTCTTTCCCACCCCCAATCGTTCTTTCATCACCTCTGCCTCCCCCCATCCTCAGCCTTCTCCCCACCGTCCCCCCAACCCACCTGGACCCCCCTTCTCCTCTCTTTCCGATCCGTTCCTTGGTGTTTTTGCATGCGAAGAGACTTGCATGAGCTGCATTTATGGAGGCCCACCCAGAAGGTGTGATCAGGAAGGAAGAAAGGAAGGAAGAAAGGAAGGGGTAGGGCAGGGCAGCAGGGTCTGTGTAGTTTGCAGAATGCACCGTGCCTTGACGATGTGAGCGACAACGCGTCCCGGGAGGTAATCTTTAAAAGCCCATCTCTCCTTCTCTCCTTTCCCCTCCTTCTCTCTCTCCCCCCTCTGTCTCTCGTCTCCTCTCTCTTTCTTTCTGTGTCCCCTGTTCAGAGGCCCAACTCGCCCGAACCCCGAGCCCACGCCAAAGCGGAGCCGGCCCTGACCACACCGCCGCGGGGGAAAGAGGGTCGAAGCCCCGGCTCGGCTTCGCCGCAGCCACCGGCCAGGGGCGGCCGAGGCGGCACAAGCGGAGGAGGCACGGGAAGCGCGCCCGGGGGAGGAGGCGGCACCTGCGGGAGCGTAGCGGGAGAAGCCAAGCACCGGCGGCGCTCGCGCTCCGCCGCTTCGGCGCCGCGTCGGAAAGGACGCAGACGGCCTCGCGCCCCGGCTCCTCGGAGCTCCCCGCGATCGCTCAGCCGCGCCGGCTCCAGCAGCGACTCGGACGCGTCTGGAGCCTCCCACCAGCCCGGCCCGGAGCCCAGCCAGGATCGGAGCCACTGCGCCCCGGGGAAAAAGTGAGAGCCAGAGGGCCTCCGGGTTGGGGCCGGACTGGGGTCCAGGAGCCTCAGCTGGTGGCTTCGAGCCTAGCCTTGATACCTAGCGCCCCGGCGCAGCCCGGCCAGGCCTGACACCTAGAACCCCAGCCCAGCCAGGTCTGACACCTAGCACCCA
>NW_020954546.1:11788826-11790312 GCF_900497805.2 Vombatus ursinus | reverse complement strand
CTGACACCTAGCACCCAGCCCCAGCCCAGCCAGGCCTGACACCTAGCACCCCAGCCCAGCCCAGCCAGGCCTGACACCTAGCACCCAGCCCCAGCCCAGCAAGGTCTGACACCTAGCACCCAGCCCCAGCCCGGCCTGACACCTAGCACCCCAGCCCAGCCAGGTCTGACACCTAGCACCCAGCCCCAGCCCGGCCAGGCCTGACACCTAGCACCCCAGCCCAGTCCAGCTAGGCCTGACACCTAGAACCCCAGCCCAGCCAGGCCTGACACCTAGCACCCAGCCCCAGCCCGGCCAGGTCTGACACCTAGCACCCCAGCCCAGCAAGGTCTGACACCTAGCACCCAGCCCCAGCCCAGCAAGGCCTGACACCTAGCACCTCAGCCCAGTCCAGCTAGGCCTCACACCTTGCACCCAGCCCCAGCCCAGCAAGGCCTGACACCTAGCACCTCAGCCCAGTCCAGCTAGGCCTCACACCTAGCACCCTGCCCTAGCCTAGCCCTGACACCTAGCACCCTGCCCCAGCCCAAGCCTAAGTGCTAGAGGACCACAGATCCAGACTGGAAGGGCACTCAGAAACCATCCAGGCCAACCTTCCATTTTAAAGATGGGGAAACCGAAGCCCAGAGACATGTGACTTGCCTGAGACTACACAGTTGGGATCAGACGCAGAGGTGGAAGGGGCCTCTAGTCCAAGCCCCTCGTTTTAGAGGAGGAAAGTGAGGCCTATAGAGGGCGGTGACAGCCCTTTCCCCACCTTGGGGTTAAAGGACATTGCCTGCCTCACACCAGACCCTGGATGGCAGTGCGATGCAATAAAGGGGAACAAGGGGCTCTACTCATTGGCTGTGGGGCCCACCCTGAGCCTCATTCCTCCTCTGGAAAATGAAGAGCTCAGGGGAGGTCATCTCTGAGGGGCCTGCCGGCCTAGACTGTCGGGAGTCAATGCTTGGGTCACCTGCTGAAGCAAAATCGGAGGCAAATGCTGCTTCTGCCCAGCACCACCTGTGTGGCCTTGGTCAAAACCCTTCACCTTCCTGGGTCTCAGTTTACCCAAGAGTAAAGTGGGCGGGGGCATGGAGCTAGATGGCCTCTAAAGTGCCTTCTAGTTCGAGAGCTATGATCCCATGACAACCCCCAGAATCTGATCATACCGGCCCCGCCTTCAACACAACCTTGAATAATACATTCCCAAGCCTGAAGACTGGAGTCTCTCTCCCTCCCTCCCTCTCTCTCTCTCTGTATGACTCTGTCTCCTCCCCCTTCTCTTCCTGTGCCTATCCCCATGTCTCTTTCTGTTGCTATGTCTCCTCTTCCTCCTCCTTGTCTCTGTCTCCCCCCTCTCTCCTCTCCCTGTCACTATCCCTCTGTTTCTGTCTTCCCCCCTTCTCTCCCCACGTCCACCCCGTGTTTGTCTCCGTCTCTCTCTCTGTCTCTCTGTCTCACACACACACACACACACACACACACACACACACACACACAC